>NC_051164.1:108724302-109026802 GCF_013339745.2 Dermacentor silvarum | reverse complement strand
TCAGTGTGTCTTGCTATTTGTTGTTTATTTGGAAAACACTTTGCATCAGGGATTTGTCGTGTTTCTGACTCGGTAACGTCCCTCAGTGCTGTCACTATCGGATTGTTTATTTTCTGCCAAATCACGCGCGGGCGATAAATATGTTCTTGCTACGCACACGGTTTGGGACGTAGATTTTCTGTACAGTGTATAATAGCTTTTAGCAAGGACGTATTATCGCTGGTCACTCGCTTACTCTGTGGACCGTCACGAAACGTTCAGATTTGAACATTCGTATGCTGTCGGTGTAGTCGCCGTCATCTGGCCATGCTTCGGCGCATTGATTCAGTAGTATGCGCCCGTTCACTTATTCTCAATATGTAGGCGATATAGCAATATGTTGCGTGTGAGTTGTGGTGAATATGTGTAGATGACGTGCTAGAAACTTACTATGGCAGGAAGCGGTGCTCCTTCATTCGTCGCTGTCTGGAGAGCAGTAGTCAATCTTGATGACGTTCCGGGCTTGAAGTCCTTTCTTTGGAGTTTAGCGATACAACGCTGACGAATTAGTGAACTTGTTTATCTTCGAGAAAAATCGTGCATTGCGAATGGCCGGCAACACAGGCAGCCCTTACGGAGCAGCAGTCTGTGAACTTGGTCACGCGGATTCATTCTACTCCTCAACATGTCAATCACTATTTTTGCAGCCAACTACAGTACGCGTCTTCTCCCAACCGCTCCTCACTTTGCAGCTAGAATGGTGCACAGTGAGTTAGCGAACACCCAGTTGGATTTCGGACATCTGATTGCACAGAAGCAGGGGAAGAAGTTGTAATGGTTTCGTATTCATGCGTTTTCGCTGAGGCAACGTGCGGTGCACCACAGAAAGCGCCATCTCGTTCCACCGGAGCAAACCGCTCCGCGAGAAGGTCCTATACTCTGTAGGCATTCTTGCATGCACAAGGCCGCGAAAGCCCTACTGCACTTTCTGAAGACGATTGCGACTGCACGAACGCTTGCGACTGTACGAATGTTTGCGACTGTTAGCAAACATTGCGAGTGTGTTCGCAATGATTGCCTCTATATTCTTTTATCTTTCTTTCTTATCTTTCTTATCTATTCTTCTTCCTCTCCCCTCCCCAAGTGTAGGGTAGCCAACCGGGCACATCCTTTGTTAATCTCTCTGCCTTTCCCTCTTCCGTTCTCTCCCCCTCTCTCTCTCTCAATTTCGTCCTACATATGCTCCACTAAGTGGAACATACTCAAAAGGGAAACAGCGCGAAAAAGCACGACAAGAAGGGAGACGCACACCAGCGCTGGTCGCACCAATACTGGTGTGCGTCTCCCTTCTTGTCTTCGTGTCGTGTTTTTTCGCGCTGTTTCCCTTTCGAGTATGTACCGACTAGCCCAAGCCTCTACGGTCTTGCAGTTTAAGTGGAACATATTTGCATAGTTTCTCCATTTATTAATTGGAACCTAGTCTTGAACCCGTGCTCTCGAGCGTGGGCTTTTCGCTGGAGCTTTTTTCAACATCTTTCATTAAGATGGAACATCTTAATATCGTTCCACTATGGGGTACATATTTGAAAGAAAAAAAAAAACATGTTCTGCTCATTTAGTGGAACTTACATTGAACTAGGTTGAAAGTGTGACCCTGCCGATAACACTGTTACTCTGTCTGTTGCGCCAACTCACTGACTGAAACGCTGGGAATCCGTATATTGTCCAAAATTCCATCGAATAAGTGAATCATATTTGCGAACATGTTCCACTTACTTAGGTGAACTTATGTGGAACAAGATTGAGAGTGTACAGTTGTCGCAGTGAAATATAACGGTACTACTTTCTCCAGTTCATTCCACGCGATGAGCATGTGACAATTGACAGTCTGTTTTATTCAACGGTATGCTCGTTTCTTCTCGCAAAAACAAGACACGTAGGATTTATTTTCGTATGTTCGACCTTCCTTCAGGTGGGACAGAGCCAGTCCCTGAACGCCAGGTGGGACTTGGCCATGATATCAGGCCTGCCGTTGGCGCACACCAGGCTCCCGTCGGCTCTGAGTACAACCAGCGCCGGTATACCAGCGATCTTGTACCGGGCCTTGAGAGCGCTGCCAGAGAGATATATATATATCTTCAAAGCAAAATGCAAGAGACAATACAAACTACTGGCTGTCCCAACTAGATGTCCCCAAGCATAAAAAAAGGGCAGGCTTTATGCCAACGGCAACCACTGTATGTTGATGGGCGTTGCTCATGCTAGTCATGAGAATTGTTTTGTTTTTCATTTTTCATAAATAATTACTGGAGTTTAAATGGCATACATTTAATTAAGTTACTTGATCGATAAGACGTGAACACGAAAGTTGCGTAAGATGGCGCGAAATGACCGATGACACCATTTAAAGCAACCTAGGTGTTGTGTGGTCCTTTTTTTAGTCTGAAAAAGAAGCAATTCAGTACGACTTCTTAATGTGCGTTGTGCTCGCTAAAAGTCCGCCTCAAGATCATAGCACCATCTAATTCAAACTTGCAGACTTCCCATTTAACCTAATCTTAACGAACTTAGCAGAATCTGTAAAGATCTGAACAGCATCTTTAAAGGTCGCCGGTTGCAGATGGCACAGTTCTACTCCTTGAGCTGGATCGCTCGAAGAGGCGTACGTTACTCACCCGGGAAATCTACAGGCATAATTACCTAGTAAACAAATTTGTACTAATTAACTATGACCTTATCACTTTTTAGGCACAGACTGCAATTGATGATTCGAATTAAGCCGGTGAGTTCTCACTTGGAAGAAAATATTGAATCTTGCTTCAGTTTGAGATTAGCCCTCTCAACGCTTGTAGAAAAAGTGCACCGTTATTCGACTTACGTGTTTATCATAACGCAATGCTGCGCAAATTTATCTGAAACACATACGCATCTTGTCGCACAACTTGGACATCTCAAAACTGGTGCCAGCCTGGGAATTCCTTCCGAGTGGATGTGACTTTCAAAAGCGTTTTTGCACTTCGCCCCCATCTAAATGTGGTCGCCACGGCCGGGATTTTCTCCCGCGATCTCGTGCTTAATAGCGCGAAACCATAGCTGCCACGCCGCCATACGGCGGGTCATGCATGTTGCCTCCCAAAACTCGCAGCGTGGCTTGCTGTTTTTCGACAACAAGCGTCTCTCTGTAGGAATTTGTACGCCGAAGTGGGCTAAGCACTCACAACTGCAGTTTGTCACCGTAGGGGAGCGCAGGCCAGTTTTCGTCGGTGCTGTTCAGGAAGGCGTTCATTTCGTCCTCGCTTCGGTCCGAGGACACGTACACTACCTGCGTCAAGAAATGCGATTCGAATTTTATCGCGTCCAGCGTTCGTCCTCTCGACCTGCCCTTTCTTGCTCTCTCCTGTCAGGGCTCGACTCTTCTAGGACGTGTGCAAAAATCAGTCAAACTTGTGTTAAAGGGACACTAATAAAGAAAAAACCTCAGAAAAAAAAGCTTTATCACTCTAAAGCCATTCAAACATCTCCAGCCTTCATAATTTTGCAGTAACAGTTGGATAGTTATAAGAAGAAAAAAAAATGCAGGCCAAATTTTCATTTTTTTTTAAATTTCACCCCTAGACCCTGGTGCTGGTACGGCCGGTGCGACGTCACGGACTTAAAGTTATTTTGTTTTATTCGGACCATTGTGGCACATTAAATATCCTCGAAACTCTCTAGGTTCAGCCTTTGGCTCCTTGAGAGTACAATGTAGCTCATCTTTACCGAAAAAAAAGCGCATTACTGCGATATCAATTATAAGGACACTCAGGCGAAATTTCGCCGTCGGCATTCACCGTCGCCGTGATGCTCTGTGAATATTTATGCATACGTATGCTATACGTTTTTCTATGTGTTATATGCTAGGTATATGTGCTGTACTATTCAACCGCAAAAGTTTCTGAAACCAGGTCTTACATCCTTGACTAGTTTATTCCTCAGGAATTTCGAGAACTGCAGCGAGCAAACAAAGGTAATCAAACATGTCATTCACAGCGCATGCCTTTTATCTTAAATCTTCTCAAAACTATATGTGCAAAACAATATCAGTGCTCATAATCTGAGAGTGATGTAATTTCACCGGCATCGCTCTTTCCTGGCAGTGCAGTGGCGCCTGCGCTACGCAGGCCCTACACGGTGCGTTAAAGCATTTAAATGTGCCAGAAGTTCTGGCGCACCTGCACCCACGTATGTTGCATCCGCGCTTTAGCTTGTCCGGTAATCGGGTAAACGCGGGCGGTCCGGGCGTTGGGGCGTGTTAGCGGAACCGTAAAAGTGAGCGGCCTGCATGGTGCTGTCACCTGGTGGCGCAGAGCTCAAACTGACCAAAACAGCTAATATTGCAGTAACCAGGTGTATTCTACTTCGCTGCTGATGTAATGTTTCGGCAGCAACACGATTACGCCACTGCCGAAAATTTACACCAGCAGCGAGGTAGAATACGCTTGCTTACTGCAATATTAGCTGTTTTGGTCAGTTTGAGCTCTACGCCACCAGGTGACAGCACCATGCAGGCCACTGACTTTTACGGTTCCGCTAACACGCCCCAACGCCCGGACCGCCCGCGTTTACCCGATTACCGGACAAGCTAAACCTCTCACACCGTCCGAGAAGGTCAACCGCAACGGTAAACCTTGCTATCTCTGTCAGTGATTCACCCTTCGGGCGAAACTGCCCATGTTCTCGCTGACTAAGCTTCTTCTCACGAAAAGAGCGAGCTTCTTGGTATAGTCGAAGGGTAATTAACTGATACAGCTGAAATTATTTGTTCTTGGTAGTGTCCCATTAAAAGCGCAACAACGTTTGTGTAGTGGGAACTTCATTCACAAAACCTCGTACGTATAACTTCAACAATGGCCGAATAAGGCAAACCTTAGACTGAACTTGCGAGCGCACTCAGAATACGTGACAAACTTCTGAAGCCGGCAATACACTGCCAAAGTTATAGTGGACATAGGCGAGTGGGCGAGCTCCGCGGTAGCTGGCAGAAAGAGTTCTCAAACTTCCCGGTGTCTTTAGTGAGAACCTCTGCAGACTTGAGTGAGTTCTGTGAGGGATCTGGGATCAGCTGAACACTGCGTTTTAATATCCTTGATGATGACTATGGGTTTTCTCTCAGCGGACAATGCCATTGATGTAAGCCTTCTGAGAGTTAATTTGCATACATTTGTACCGGAGTTGGACAGACGGGACAGTTGGCAAAAAATTCATTTCATATGCAGTGCAAAAGGAATGTAAGCGAATTGAGAAGCCCATATAGGACAGGACGGGCTCTGATTTAGAAATGGCAATTTTACTGATAAGAACGAGTACAAAAAGACAACTTGCGCGCCCAACATGGCGAAGATATGCCGTGTTTTGAAGGGACACTAGAGAAAAACACTACACCACTTTAAGGGGTACTGACATTACATTTCCGACTATTCATTTTTTGCATTAAGTGAAAGTCGTAGACCTCGAAACGCTAGAAAAAAATGTGGTTGATCCCTCTTATATAGGAATCGGTATAGAACACGAAAGTGAAACGTGTCTTCACAGAAGTAGTGTAATGTTTATTGCACATTGATATATAATGTCTATTGCTGTTTTGTGGCTAAAGCGCCCTTAGGCGTTGATGCACCCACGCTGACGCCTGGTGGCACGTCTCCTCCATCACGACTACCAACGTCGATGACCATGAGCAACCGTCGTGCATATGGAAGCTGCACTACGCTGCACACGCTAGCACAACGCGAAAGACGAAGCACGTAACTGACACACTAATACAACGCGCAAGACAAAGCACGTAACTGAATCGTCACCGAGTCAAATCAGCGCGTACAGCGCGTCGTAATTGCAGCCTCCGCGATCAACTTCAGAAACATTTTCAGAGCTAATTGCGGAGGCCACGCTCCGCTGTGCTGAGTACGGTGAACGCCACCTAGGTGGCGTTGGTAGTGCTTCTTGATGCCAGCGTCCCTTCGAATGCTGGCATCGAGGCGTCGTAGTGCTGAGACCACCGAAGCGTTCACTGTCGGTGCGCGTTAAGGCCGGAATACATGAAGCGAATAACCGGCGTCCGAGCGAAGAACTTCGTCGGGCGGCGAACGTCCGACGGCCGGCGTCAAGAAATTTGCCGTCCGCAGCCGATCTGCCTGTCCAAACATTTTCGTCGGGTGAACGCCGCCGCCGGAAGCGTCTAGCGCGCAGCGGTGGACGACAGCCAATCAGGAGGCACTAGTTCCGGTCGCAATGCATGCTGGTGTTTCGCGCGCGCGCGCCTTTTCGCGTCGTCTGCAATCGCGTTGGTGTTGCCGTGTCTGCATGTCTCTGCACCGATTGAGTAGTTCCTAGTATGATCTCTCAGGAATCGCGTTGTATTTGTACATCCCATATCCGCTGATCTGCGAGGAAACAGACAAGCAGTGCAAGCTCTCTACAACAACCTTCAACAGAAATCTTCTGATCTCAGAGGCCACATGCTGTCGTCATGCCTATCTCCCGACTTCCCCGATAGATGGCGCTGGCATCGGATATTTCTTTCGCTAGGCTTAGACGCGTTCGAAACGAGAAGCGATCTCGAAAACTACTCAAGGTTATCCATAATACTCTGTCGTCGAAGCGGCCTGAGACTAAGCGAAAGCCGTTTACGCAGTCATTTGCTTCCAACTAAGTGAATTCTACAAGGACAACGCCAAATTCAGTTCGAAGCGGGCGGCCGGGACCGCCGCCAACACGGCGGCCAACGCGCGGCGGCGTTCGCCGCATGTATTGCAACACAGCAAACATCCTGCGTCGTGTCGCCGCGTCGTTACTTGACGCGTGAAGTTCGTCGAGAAAGTTCGCTCCATGTATCCCGGGCTTTAGTGTCATAATGCAGTACTTCTCTTTTCTGCTCGTAGGCGGCGGCACCGCCCCGAGCAAGAGCGCGGGTACACGGAGGAGTGTTAGATATATAAGGCGCGTCTGTGTAGCTCTCTGCAAATGCGTTTGTGGCGCAATGGGTTAAACGCTCGGCGATCTATCGTCGCGGACCGAGAGGTCGTGGGTTCGATTCCTAAATTTTGCATGTTTGTGGAACTTTTTCTTCTGGTTTCTTTCTTTGTATTATGTTCTATGACGTATTTCCGTGACGGAAATACGTCAGTGAAGTCTTGGTGGACCCCGGAATAAAACACTTTCGTGTTAAAAAATAGTGAGAAGCCTCAGAGAGCCGTTAATAATGTAATATATTTCTTCTACAGCCAGCCTTGGTTGCGTTTCCCAGGAGGTAACTGTGCCGTGACGTCACGACACACTATGTGGTCACGTGGGAGCAGGGTATTGCGAACGTAATGACGCTAGCTGCGGCTCGCTCGCTTGTCTCGTATGCTACTACATCGGCTCTCGCAATGAGCAGCATCATACGAGGCGACTGAGCGAGCCGGAGCGAGGGTCAACACGTTCGCAATACCCTGCTCCCACGTGACCACATACTGTGTCGTGACGTCACGGCACAGTATCCTCCTGGAAAACGAAACCTAAACTTGATGCAGAGGTCTAGGACCTTCACTTAATGAAATAAAAAAAAAATATCAGTCGAAAATATCATATCAATACTCCTTTACGACTAATAAAATTTTATTTAAAAACTACATTTTCCTTAGTTCAGCGGCATTAGTTTGCCAAGTCACGGCCGGGCTCGACTGGCGCGCGCGCTCGCTCGCCAGTCGAGCCCGGCCGTGGTCCAGTATAAGGGGAAATGAGGGTCAAGATTCCGTTATCTAAATGTCGCACTGTATCTCCAACTTCAGAACCTCAGTGTGACGTCACGGAATTGAATTTATGTTTTCATATTTGGGTTCCTGTGGCTCGGTGAAACATGTTTGAATCTTAACAAGTTCAGTCTTTGGCTCCTCTAGACTGCAACGTAGTCCCCCATTTTTACGGGTAGAAATTCACAAAGCCAGAGCCGGAAAAAAATTAATGACGTCACGACGAGCTGGTGCAGGAACTTGAAGGTGGCGTCGCCACCGTCATTCACGCATGCGTCTGTTCTGGCTCACCGTGCCTTCTCTCATGGTAAGAGTAACCTTTTTTTTTTGTGTTGCAGTGGGGTAATTTATTAATACAGCTTAAGTAACTTTTTCTTCAAATTTCCTTTGTACTATTTTATGCGCTTGCACTAATTGCGCCGCTCTACAGTCTCGCTCCTATAGCGCATTCGCGACGCCGTACCTTTCAGTTACTCTCAAACTAATGACAGTGCCGTAATACTATTCTTCCCGTAACGTTCTATAGCGGGTCGTTGATACCTCGATGGGCAGTCCTTGGTTCTTGGCCTCGCGGTAGGCGTCGGCCAGTATTGGCGTGAAGGTCAGGCAGGGTGGACACCACTGGGCCGCGAAGTAGAGGCAGATGAGGCGCTTGAAGCGCAGCGCGGCGTCGGCCGTGATGGTGGTGCCGTCACGCCTGATCAGGTACTTGCCCCGGAGAGAGTTCATTCGCGCTCATGGAAAGGAGTGCGCGGCCGCCACCTGGGTAGAGAGGAGGAAAACAAATGAGTCACACCAAAAGCAACACTAGATGGGTTAGGTTACTGCAGACAGCAGTAATACTTCGGCAGAACTTAGCACCGCTAGCTCTAGCATACTTATAGCACGACGTTTCGACAGCCGCGCGTTCATCAAAGTCATTTATCAAAGTGTCAGTTTCTATACCTGGTGTATCTTACAAACTGACGTTTTCGTGCACACTGTGACGCGCCCGCGTGCCCTCAAAACACCTCGAGTCCTGAAGAGCTGAACGAGTCCGGTGGCAACAACGAGTAGCTGTGGCGCTGCGCCAAGGCTTGCGGCGCACGAACAATCGCTACGTGGCATTTGCATATTTTAAAATTTTCGTGCATGATTGCTAGGACACCCTGTATATCATATACAAATAGGTGTTACCGTGCAGTTTAAAACCAGTAAAGAAATGGTTACGTCGTGAACGAGTTGTGATGAGCAGGAGACGGCAGGGACCCGATGAGAAAGGGCATTCCAGCACACTAAGAAATGAATCAGTGCTTACTAAGAAGTGAATATGTATAGTGAAGCAGAGTTAAGGAAGCCTACTTAATTTTGCAGCACTGAACCGTCATGAGCTAGGAGATTGGCTTGGGTTTGTTCATTCGCAACATGCAGCGAGCACCTGGGCCGCTGCGTCAAGTTTTGGTACGTTTTTTTCTTCTTATTTTTTGCCTTTATATCTTTCCTGCGGTACGTTCCGATCCAGCGCTGCCCGTTCTTACATAACCTCTACTAGGTTTACTCATAGTTTCTCATTGGATTATTTCTACAACAGTATCCAAACCACGGGATGGTTTGGAAAAAAATTAATAAATTTAAGCTAGGAAGCCAAAATAATGTAAAAAACATGTAACATGTAATATGTAATAATGTAAATCTGGCCCAATAAAGAAAAAGAGAGCATTGTTATTCAACTAGATATGGTAAATCTCGGGAAGTACCCACCCCTTCTTTAAATATAGGTAAACGACGCTTACATTACGCACTTTCGTCGCTTCTAAACATGTGTCCAATGGATCGCTTTGACCTGTTTACCAGTACGTACCGCGAATTTCGCAAGAAGTATTCAACGTAAGCATGGATGGATTAGCACTGTACTGTTACGAATATTGTGACGCTTGAACACCGGTTCATTATCACTTTGTTCTCATTATCATGCTCGTTTCGACATTTGTGTGTGCCAACACTATTTTCTGCTTATTGTATTACAGGTCTTGTACAGCTCTTGTACCAAGAACACGTGTATTCTATACACGTGTTATTGCAAGAACTGTCTTATTGATGCATCTGCTGCTCCAGTTGCTGAAATAAAAAAAAAGGGGGTGGGGGGGGGAGGGCGGGGTTTGATGTGGCTTCGTCCGAGTTTTTTTTTTTTTTAACACGAAAGTGTTTTATTCCGGGGTCCACCAAGACTTCACTGACGTATTTCCGTCACGGAAATACGTCATAGAACATAATACAAAGAAAGAAACCAGAAGAAAAAGTTCCACAAACATGCAAAATTTAGGAATCGAACCCACGACCTCTCGGTCCGCGACGATAGATCGCCGAGCGTTTAACCCATTGCGCCACAAACGCATTTGCAGAGAGCTACACAGACGCGCCTTATATATCTAACACTCCTCCGTGTACCCGCGCTCTTGCTCGGGGCGGTGCCGCCGCCTACGAGCAGAAAAGAGAAGTACTGCATTATGACACTAAAGCCCGGGATACATGGAGCGAACTTTCTCGACGAACTTCACGCGTCAAGTAACGACGCGGCGACACGACGCAGGATGTTTGCTGTGTTGCAATACATGCGGCGAACGCCGCCGCGCGTTGGCCGCCGTGTTGGCGGCGGTCCCGGCCGCCCGCTTCGAACTGAATTTGGCGTTGTCCTTGTAGAATTCACTTAGTTGGAAGCAAATGACTGCGTAAACGGCTTTCGCTTAGTCTCAGGCCGCTTCGACGACAGAGTATTATGGATAACCTTGAGTAGTTTTCGAGATCGCTTCTCGTTTCGAACGCGTCTAAGCCTAGCGAAAGAAATATCCGATGCCAGCGCCATCTATCGGGGAAGTCGGGAGATAGGCATGACGACAGCATGTGGCCTCTGAGATCAGAAGATTTCTGTTGAAGGTTGTTGTAGAGAGCTTGCACTGCTTGTCTGTTTCCTCGCAGATCAGCGGATATGGGATGTACAAATACAACGCGATTCCTGAGAGATCATACTAGGAACTACTCAATCGGTGCAGAGACATGCAGACACGGCAACACCAACGCGATTGCAGACGACGCGAAAAGGCGCGCGCGCGCGAAACACCAGCATGCATTGCGACCGGAACTAGTGCCTCCTGATTGGCTGTCGTCCACCGCTGCGCGCTAGACGCTTCCGGCGGCGGCGTTCACCCGACGAAAATGTTTGGACAGGCAGATCGGCTGCGGACGGCAAATTTCTTGACGCCGGCCGTCGGACGTTCGCCGCCCGACGAAGTTCTTCGCTCGGACGCCGGTTATTCGCTTCATGTATTCCGGCCTTAACGCGCACCGACAGTGAACGCTTCGGTGGTCTCAGCACTACGACGCCTCGATGCCAGCATTCGAAGGGACGCTGGCATCAAGAAGCACTACCAACGCCACCTAGGTGGCGTTCACCGTACTCAGCACAGCGGAGCGTGGCCTCCGCAATTAGCTCTGAAAATGTTTCTGAAGTTGATCGCGGAGGCTGCAATTACGACGCGCTGTACGCGCTGATTTGACTCGGTGACGATTCAGTTACGTGCTTTGTCTTGCGCGTTGTATTAGTGTGTCAGTTACGTGCTTCGTCTTTCGCGTTGTGCTAGCGTGTGCAGCGTAGTGCAGCTTCCATATGCACGACGGTTGCTCATGGTCATCGACGTTGGTAGTCGTGATGGAGGAGACGTGCCACCAGGCGTCAGCGTGGGTGCATCAACGCCTAAGGGCGCTTTAGCCACAAAACAGCAATAGACATTATATATCAATGTGCAATAAACATTACACTACTTCTGTGAAGACACGTTTCACTTTCGTGTTCTATACCGATTCCTATATAAGAGGGATCAACCACATTTTTTTTCTGCAGCTTCTCTATCTGCTACCAAACGGATGAAAATGAACAATTTGATTTGATTTAATTTGACTCTCATGGGAGGAGACGCAAGCCTCGACATGCGCTCAGCATACCAATCATAGACAACAACATACACGCAAAAGTTAAAAAGCCGTGGCTGTTGCTGTCGGCACTTGCCACACTTGTCAGCACTTGCCTGCGTTGAGGGTGCGCGCTATAGCTTTGCCGCTAACGCAGGTCGTAGGGAGCAGCTCCACCGTCTAGCACCTGGCACGCCCCCGGAACGAAGGACACTTTGGCAACAGGCTGTGCGCCAACGTGCCTGCTGAAAGCTCCTTACAGTCCGTCTACCACGTGAAAGTAAGCGCGCGTCCTATTATTACACATATTAACAGCTGTTAGTACATATTATACATATTGTACACGTAATAATGCAACATATAAATAAGGAGACTGACCTGATCTGTAAGGAAATTAGACCAGAGCCGGCTCTAAGGTTCTTCTTCTTCTTCTCCTTCGATATTTGCTAACCGTGCGGCTCTGGACTTCAACCATAGGAGCGCTTGCCTTGTCATGTTTGATTTTCTTTCTAGCAAGAACAGAGTGCTGCGCTAATTCGACACATTACTATTTTATTTGATTTATTTGAAATTTTCGTGCGAATTTACACATTCGTTTCATTCTTTTTCTAGTAAATTCTTCTTTCCGCTTTGAACATTTTTTTTCTATAATAGACTGACTGCTGAGCGACACGTGCTTCTTATTCCTGTCTATTCTTACTATGATACTGCTACTACTGCTACTACTGCTACTGCTGCTACTGCTGATGCTGCTACTACTGCTGCTACTGCTGCTGCTGCTTCTGCTGCTGCTGCTGCTATTGCTTCTGCTACTGCTGCTGCTGCTGTTACTGCTGCTGCTGCTGCTCGCTGCTGCTACTGTTACTGCTGCTGCTACTGCTGCTGCTGCTACTACTACTACTACTACTGCTGCTACTGATGCTGCTACTATTGCTGCTGCTGCTACTACTGCTACTACTGCTACTACTACTACTGCTGCTGCTGCTACTACTGCTGCTGCTACTGCTACTGTTACTGCTGCTGCTACTGCTGCTGCTGTTGCTACTGCTACTACTACTGGTACTACTGCTGCTGCTGCTATTACTGCTGCTGCTACTACTGCTGCTACTGTTACTGATGCTGCTACTGCTGCTGCTACTACTACTACTGCTACTGCTGCTGCTCGCTGCTGCTCGCTGCTGTTACTGCTGCTGTCACTGCTGCTGCTACTGCTGCTGCTACTGCTGCTGCTACTACTACTGCTGCTACTGCTGCTGCTACTGCTGCTGCTGCTAATACTACTGCTACTGCTACTGCTGCTGCTGCTAATACTACTGCTACTGCTACTACTGCTACTGCTGCTACTACTACTGCTACTACTGCTACTGCTGCTACTACTGATGCTGCTACTGCTACTGATGATGCTACTGCTACTGCTGCTGTTACTGCTGCTACTACTGCTGCTGCTACTACTGCTGCTGCTACTGATGCTGCTACTGCTACTGCTGCTGTTACTGCTGCTGTTACTGCTGCTACTACTACTGCTGCTGCTACTGTTACTGCTGCTGCTGCTACTACTACTGCTGCTACTGTTGCTGCTAGTGTTACTGCTGCTGCTGCTACTGCTGCTACTACTGCTACTACTACTACTACTACTACTACTACTACTACTACTACTACTACTACTACTACTACTACTACTACTACTACTACTACTACTACTACTACTACTACTACTGCTGCTGCTGCTGCTGCTGCTGCTACTGTTACTGTTACTGCTGCTGCTGCTACTACTACTACTTACTACTACTTACTACTTTTCCACATCTTTTACAGTCCTACCGACAGCTTTTTGGTCAATTCGCCGCTGTGGGTATGTGTCAGTTTTGTCAATCATAAGATTCCGTCATATTCTCAAATTTTGTAATGACGGCATTCCGAGCCAATCAGACAGTCCGTAGCAGCCCTCTGGACCAATCAGAGCAGGCGAGATGGCGAATCCGATAGTATGGACGGATGGTGTAAGGACCACTTGAGCCCCAAACCTTCGAAGAGAGACTTACTGCGCCCGGTAAGGTTACAGGGAAGGAATCTGACTGAAGGGGGGAATCAAGGCAGCTATGTCCCGTCGGAGGTTAGTTCTCAGTGCTTGGTGGAAATCGCGAGGATCCGACATAAAGGAATCCATAATGTTAAGTGGTGCAGAGCGAAGCAAGGAAGAAGGACACGGGAAAGACGAGGACGAGCGCTTACTGCCAATCCGCGCCGCCCGAGTGAC
Source organism: Dermacentor silvarum (assembly GCF_013339745.2). Classification (NCBI taxonomy): domain Eukaryota; kingdom Metazoa; phylum Arthropoda; class Arachnida; order Ixodida; family Ixodidae; genus Dermacentor; species Dermacentor silvarum. Next base: position 109,012,855 of record NC_051164.1, on the reverse strand, counting down.
CCCGCGCGCACGCCGGGTAGCAAGGCTCCGGGGGGAGGGGGGAGGCCGCGTACTACGCCGCGCGCTTCCGCCAGGGCGGCTGTATCTTGAAAGCCATCTGCGGCCGGGGCAGAGCCCTTCCTCCCTGCGCTGTTTTCGCGGCTTAGTTCGCGAGCGGCGGGATGAAGGTCAATTCACTCTGGAGTAAGTGCTGCCGCGCTTACTCCAGCGTTTTGACAGCGAGTTGCCGCAGTCATCGAGTGATATGCGTTCATGTTTGCTTGTGCGCGCGTGACACCATGCTTGTTAATTTAGTTAGTATGCTTATGTTTACAACTTTATACGGCCGATAAAGCTGCTATCCTTAATTCGTATAGCTGTCCACTAATTTGCTATCGCAAACGATGCTTGCTTTTCGGCCGAAACTGCAACTTCTCGGCATGTAAGACACCAGAATTTAAACAAAGAAAACAAATCTGCCGAGACACTTAGACGGCTTACATTTAGGAATGCGAAAAACATTATAGTCCCTTTGGTGAAACCTTTAGTCAGCCAAATGGCTGCGACGTGACGTGTGCAATGACGCACGCCCTAGGCACACCTTTAGTCAGCCAGAACCGTGGAGCCGCCGTGACGTCGTGGAAGCATGCCCGTCTCGCACCCCGGAGGCCCGGGTTTGATTCGCACCCAGACCGAAATTTTCCAAGTTTTCTTTTCAAAGCCTTTAATTTACTTTGTGTACAGGAACCTCCATGAGAAATTCCACGTCAATCCAGGCATTTCTGACGTGTTTTTACTCTTTGCGCCGTCGGTCATTTTTGGTACCATATCGCTCTGTCACGCCGCCGCCGTATGATTTTCGCGTAATGATGCATAAAATGCTTACGCATTATTACATCTATTATCGTGCGACTCTTTCACCTTGTTTAGGTTCTGTGCCGTTAGGTTCGCATCGTGGCTTTCCCTGGCCACGGTAGGCTAGGCGCCATGACGACCGAAGCGTAGCGGGTGGTTTCAGGTCAGCGCAACAATTCCAATTTGAATACATCAGAAATAGAACGACAGTGAACTTATACCGTGATATCGCAGCAAAATTATAGACACGCAGAATCTCAATGCATTCACTATTACGCAAGTTGAGTACATAAGAAACCGTATGACAATTGTATGCTATTATTTAAGCTTAGAAAATGCAGAAAGTGTAAGACCAAGTTGTTGTGCTTTTTTCTTTCTCTTTTAACAGCGAAGCTGTTTAAGCTAGCCGTCATTTGTGCTGCGTAGCCGTGGTATAGCCATGGCAACCTGGAGGAGGAGGAGACCACGGGCATGCGCACGCGGTCTCCTCCTCGCCAGCTTCCTGCCTTCCTGACCCCTGCCTCTCTTCTCTCCGCGGCGCGCTGAGCCAGGAGAGAGAGAGAGAGAGAGAGAGAAAAGGCGAAAGCTTGCACTAGGCCGCGCAAAGCTCAAGACAAAGCGAAGCTGGCCGATTCATATCGAGCGGCTAGCCTCCAACGCGTTCGGCGTCGGCAAGCAGCAGCGTTCTTGGCACTGTGCCAACCTTGGTTAGCCTGCCTGCGTTTGTGGCATGCCAGGAACGCTGTAGCTCGTAGGCGCTGATGCGTCCAGCGCTAGTCAAGCGAAATGTCGCCAACGCGTTCGGCGTCGGCAAGCGACAGCGTTCTTGGCACTGTACCAAACTTGGTTAGCCTGCCTGCGTTTGTGGCATGCCAGGAACGCTGTCGCTCGTTGGCGCCCACGCGTCCAGCGCTAGTCACGCGAAATGTCGCGAAAGAGAAGGTACCTCCGAAAATGATCGCTCGAGAATATCTTCCTACATGTGTAGTTAAGTTAAACCAACTTAAGAGCTATCAGCAACCAAGTTCATATCAATAGCAGTAGCAGCCAGTAAGCTTCGCTGTGCCTAAGCTTTGCGCGACCGAGTGCAAACTTGATTTTTTTTATGAGTCCTTTGTATCCTTTTTCATCTGTGATGTTTATGTACGGTATGTTACAGTGTTTGAATTGTAAGCAATTAGAATAACTGTATTTCCGCTTTGTTGCTCCTTTTGTTTTACTGGTATTTGTGGCTGGTCAAGCTGCCACGAGCAGTTTTTTTCCCCACTTTGCCTCCGCAATACTGTATTTTGTTTTGTGGGAATAAAGCATACTACTACAGTGCGCTGATATCGTGATATCGCAAATCATTTATATACAGACCTTTATATAAACAATGTAAATATCAATTTTCCGTATTTAGTATATGCCTTAGGTGTACAGCAAATACGTCTACAATCCTGCAAACACATTAACAATTAACAATTTCTTAGAATATTGAAATACGTTGCTTGCAGATAAATTCTGAAATATTAGTCCACAAGTTAATTTGTGTTAATTTGTGTGCATTGAATCAATATAGCGACCCAACGTATTGCTACCGTCGAATAGAGTTATGTATGTCGCGCAGGCTTTGTGGCAGCGGCGCCAGAGGGCGCCAACTGTTCAAAGGGAAGCGCGAAAGAGGAGTCCCGCTGTAGTACAAGCCTCATAACTCGTATCGCCGGTGACAACACGTCGTACCGCTATAGATTACCGCCGACAATAATCACGAGATGGATTGTGCCGCAAATTTTAATGCGAGCTGCTTTCTCGTTGATGAGCACGGTAACAGTACAACGTTCGTTTTCTTGGGCAAAATAGTCGTTTCTATCAAAACAGCAGGCACAGGACTTATTTGACGCGAAGCTTTTGTTCGCGTCCTTCCCAGGTTCATATGCAAGTCAGCCAGTCCTTGAACGCTTGCAAGCTCTTGGTCTGGATGTCGGGCCTGCCATTGGCGCACACCAGCGCTCCGTCCGCCTTGACCACTACCAGCGTAGGTATGCCGGCGACCTTGTACCGGGCCCTGAGAGCGCTGCCAGAGAACGTAAATTAACAGGTTAATTGTTTTAGCATTAGGAAGTTTCTACTGCAATAAGTTATCTTCGCCTATACATTTACGCCCGTTGTGGCTTATCTTGGTCACAAAACAAGGAACGTCGTCTATCTTGACTGACCTGCCGCGGTGGCCTAGTGTTGCGCCTCTGCGCACGAGGTCCCAGGTTGGATTTCCGGCTGTGGCGGCCTCATTCCTACAGGCCGGATGGCAAAAAACGTTCGTGTACCTTTCCTTGGGTTCATTTTGAAGGGCGCCAGGCGTTCAAAATAATCCGAAACCCTGCTACAGCGTCTCATAACTATTGTGTATACATGTCTCCGCGACGTAAAACCCCATAATTGATAAATGTTGTGAGACAAACTGTCGCCGTGATCCGCAACATCGCAGCTATAATGGTGGAATCGAAGGAGGAGGAGAAACGCGCGAGCGGTGGCGCAGCGCGTGGTTGAACCTTGCTGTAGGCCTGTTGACTAGGACTGCGTGGCCTGTCCTCCACACTGGCACCCGATTGTGGAGCCCTCCATGGCTGCGTTTCGGGACGAAGCATGATAGCGGGGGAGGCCTTGGCGGCCGTTCCACACCAGGTATAGCAGCTTCTGTCGCGGCCTTCAGGGTGATCTCTGCGGTGCGAGCTGCATTTCTGGCTGTGCTGTAAGTGGTTCGTATGGAAAAGGAAAGGTTGACGCTATCTTCTGCAGCCCTTGAGGGAGCATGGCTCAGCGCCACGCCGATGAGCGCTCTTCTTCTGCTTAGTCCTCCTCCGTCATCGCGACCCACGGGCGCCTTCTCCAACGCGCCTGTGCGGATCTCGGCACCAGCAGTTGGGAAAAGGGCACCGCCGGCGCGTAGAACGTCACCAACGCAATGTCACCGACGCCAGCTTGAGGCGCACCTGCGTCTGCGTCCCTCGATGGAACAGTATGCACACAATCGACTAGAGCTCTTGGTGGGCAGTGCTCAATGTTCATGCGAGGTGTACTTCCGGGACCTCAAGAGTTAGTTGTTAGCGGCCGTGGTGGCGGCGACGTCGACGTGTCGTTTTCCTCACGGATGCGGTGGTGGTGGTGGTGAAAAACTTTTATTTGTACGGCAAAACGTACGAGGAGGTATGTTCGGGACGACCCTGAAGAGGCCGCCCCTTACAAACACTAGGTGGAGTCCCTAGTACGGGACCCCAGTGGCAGTAGCCGCCGCCTGGGCGCGCTTAACCAGGGCCTTTTGGGCCCGTAGGTCTGAGCAGCCAAGCAGGGCAGCCTCCCAGTCCTCCCGGGTAGGGTTGGGTAAGGGGGAAAAGGCAGGGTTGGATGGGCAAGCCCACACCATGTGGTAGAGGTCCGAAGACTTCTCCGCACAGTGCGGGCAAGCTCCAGTAAAGGCCGGATCGAAATGTTTAAGAGCCGCCGGGCACAGCATAGTGTTCGTGAAGAGACGGAGCAGGAGACGCTCCTCCTCCTTTTTGAGGCCTCTACATGGGCGGGGGTAGAGTTCGTGGCCGGATTGATAATAAGCTGTAATTTCTGTATACGAGTAGATTGGGTTAGGGGTGGAGTCCTGATCGGCGGGGTCAGAGAAATAAGGAGCCCGGTGAGAAAGCGCGCGGGCGGCAGCATCCGCTGCCTCATTTCCCTCTAATCCCATGTGAGCAGGAGCCCAAACGACGTATCGGGGGTAGGGGTCCCCGGTTCGGCAGCTAGATTGAAGGACGCGATAGGCCAGGAATGGTATCTGACCCTGTTCGTAGTTCCGACAGGCCCCTCGCGAGTCGGTAATGATGGTTTGAGAGCGAGAATCGGATATAGCCAACGCGATGGCGACTTCCTCCGCATATGTTATGTCTCTAGCGCGAAAGCTAAGGCCGTTAACTGTTTTGCCTTCGTGGACCACCGCGGCCGTAAACCATCCCCCATGGTGTGGGCCGGTGGCATCCACGTAGAAAACGCCGGGTTTAGAATCATAATGGCGCGCCAGGGCCTCCGCCCGAGCCAGGCGTCTGCCATCATGGTGTGTGCATGCCATGTTCCGGGGAAGAGGGCGCACGTGCAGGGCATAGCGCCATTCTTGTGGCGTACGTACGCGCTCTTCCATCTGTCTGAGAGGTTGGAGGTGTAGTCGGGCAAGGAGGCGGCGACCCGACAGTGTCTGAGAAAGACGTGTGATTTGGTTGGTAAGATGAGCTTCCTTGAGCTCCCGATACGTATTCACCATCCCCAGGCCTAGAAGGCGCTGGTTAGAGGTGCTGACCGGGAGATCAAGGGCCCGCTTAATCATCTTTCGGAGGATGACCTCAAGGGCGTCCTCCTCATGCTTGCGGAGATGGAGGTATGGAGTCGAATACAAGATTCGACTAGTCACAAATGCATTAGCCAGCCGCAAGGCATCTTTGCATCTGAGACCCCCGCGCTTGTTGGAAACTCGGCGGACCATGCGGCCCACCTGGTCCCCCACCTTCCGCAGCTTCCCTAGTGTTGTGTCGGACCGGCGGTGTTGGTTGATGAAAAGTCCGAGGACTCTAATTTCGTGTTGTTCAGGGATTCGACCATACTCTAGAGAGAGAGCAATTTTGGACGTGCATTTGGGCGAGGGGCGGAGATGCACGAATTCAGACTTTTGGGGGGAACATTGGAGGCCACAAGCGTGAGCATATCGGTCCACTATGGTCGCTGCTTGCTGCAGGTTGGCCTGCATGTCTCCCAAAGAGCCTTGCGTGGCCCAGATGGTGATGTCGTCCGCGTAGAGTGCGTGTTGCACCCCCGGGACAGCCTCCAGCTGGGCAGGCAAGTTCTTCATGGCCAGATTGAACAATAGGGGGGAGAGGACAGCGCCCTGTGGTGTACCTCTGGACCCTAGAGTGTATGGGCCATGTTCGGTGTCCTGTATGTGCAAGTATGCGTGTCTCTGTGTTAGAAATTGTAAGACGTACTGAAAAGCGTTACGCCCGCAGTTGGTTTGAGAGAGATGAATTAGGATGATTTCATGAGTGACGTTGTCGAATGCTCCCTTAAGGTCCAAGGCCAGAACCACCTTGTCGTTATGGGGGCATTCGATGGGGTCTAGGACTTCCCGATTAAGTTGGAGGAGGACATCCTGTGCGGATCTGTGGGGGCGAAACCCGAACATGGTGTCCGCAAATGTGTTATGGTCTTCCATGAAAGTAGACAACCGGTCCCGCACCATCGTCTCCATTAACTTGCCCACACAAGAGGTGAGAGAGATGGGGCGGAGGTTGTCCGGATTTACGGCTTTGCCAGGTTTAGGAATAAAGGTGACAAGTGCTGTCTTCCAATCGATAGGGAGGGGCACTTCTCCCAGCCAGATAGAATTGAAGTATGCCAACAGTGAATTGTAAGTCGAGTCTGGTAGGTTTGCCAGGAGCTTGACTGTAATTTTGTCCCGTCCGGGTGCAGTGCCACGTTTCATCTTGGCCAGGGCTGCCTTCAGGTCATGGAGCTGGAAAGGTTGATCCAGCTCGGCATTCTCAGAGCCTGCATATGAGTATGCCGTCCCTCGGGTATCCTGGGTAGTGCACAGGTATTGGTCCCTGAGCTTGTGTGCTAGCTGAGTTGTGTTACCAGCAAAGCCGTGGATGGCGCGCTGCAAGTGTTTCTGCGTTTCAGTGCGGGTTTGTGTGGGGTCAATGAGGGCGCGAAAGAGACGCCATGTGTTTCGGCTGGACATTTGTCGCGCAGCCGTATTGCAGCGGCTAACCCAGTTCGAGTCGGCGAGCTGGGCCGCATACTCTGCCGCCTTCTGGGTAAGCTCTGCTATGCGAGATTTTAGTTGCCTATTGTGTTTCTGATGGCGCCATCGGCGGACGAGGCTGTGCCGGGCTTCCCAAAGGTGGAGGAGGTGGTTATCCACATCCGAGACCGCCTCTGAGAGTTTGATGTGTGTTTCCGTAGAACGCAAGCTAGAAACCAATTGCTGGGACCAGGCCTGGTAGCCTTGCGTGTGTATGGGAACAGTGTCCTGCCAATTTTGTCTGAATTTCGTCCAATCTGGGATGTGGGCTTGTTTGAAGGGTCGTGCCATGGGGCGTGTGCGAATGGTTGTGTTGATGAGACAATGGTCGCTACCGAGGGTTTCCTCAGTATTGACCCAGTCGGCGAACTGAATGTTGCGTGTGAAGGTCAAATCCGGACAGGTGTCCCTGGTCACGGAGTTGCCAATCCGAGTTGGGTGGACAGGGTCAGTGTGAAGAGTGAGGCCCAGCGTGGACGTAAGCTCCGCCAACTTGCGGCCACGCTTCTCTTCACGGCGGTACCCCCAGACCCGACTTGGGGCGTTGAAGTCGCCCACAATCAGGAGGGGGTCCCGGCCCGCAACTCTCAGCGCACGACTGAAGAGGTCCGCGAATGAGACGTTTTGGAGTTTTGGAGAGCAGTATACGTTGAGGATGTGAATGGATGGGTCCTGTTTGCGGAGCGGGAGGAGAGTCACCATTACGTAGGAATAGTTGGTTTGGAGGTCAAGATCGACCTTGTTAGCTGTGTAATTTCGATGAACGCAGAGACAAGACGAGGGGTCATGCTGGAACGTCGAATAGTTCGTAAGGGTAGCGCCCTTCCCTGGCTCTTGGAGGGCAACCACCGCGGGCAGATGCTCGAAGGTTGAGAGAAAAAGTCGGAGGTCCGCTCTCTTCGTGCGAGAGCGGAGGCCCCGACAGTTCCACTGGGTTATGATGATGGGGGACGCCGATTTGGAAGGGGCAGAACGCCTAACTTTAGGGGTTCCCGCCATGGTTAGGTTGGGCGTTAAGAGTGAGTGGAGCTGCCCCAGAGCCAGTAGGCAGGACCAGAGTTTTGGCATCTAGGCCTGCCAGGGTGCAGTCTTCGTCATCGTCAATGTCTACAATGCGACGCGAAAATTTGGAGGGGCGGCCGGATACGTCCCTAAGGGGACCCGCTTTGCGCAGCGTGCGGAGTTGCGCAGCGACAGCTTGATTAACTTTACTCGTGATCAGCTCATCAATTTTCGCGAGCATCTGGGCCATCGCGGTGCCGATCAGGAGCTCCATTTTTGCGCTGAGGCGCGCCTCCATAGTCTCAAAAGAATCATGGCCCGACGGCTTCGGCAGCGTAATCTCACTATCCATGGACTCCGCACTGGAGGCGGAGGTAGGAGCAGACGGTGGGTTGGAGAGTTGAGCCTCAAGGCTCGCAATTTTAGCGCGGAGAGGCTCCGTGTGCTTACGGATCTCCTCGGCAATTAGAGTAGGAGAGAGAGGGGGGGATTGGAAAGGGGAGGCTGCCCCACCGGGACCGCTCACCTGCTTGCCATATTTCACTGCGTTCGCCCAGGCACCGGCTCCCGCATCCTTTCGCTGTTGTTGCTGCTGGCCGCGGTTCCCCTTGCCGTCGTGTGGTGGCTGCTGCTGCGCCGCTTGGCCCTTGACGTCACCTCCACGTGGTGGCGCCTGCTGCGTTGTGACGTCGACGTAGCGTGATCCGCCGTGCGAGAACGCCGCATGATGACGAGTCTTCTTCCCCGACTTGGGGAGGCCGCTCTGTTGAGGGGTGGTCGTCTTGGGTTGTCTGTATTTGGCTGTACATTCGCGCGAGTTGGTGGCGTGGCTTCCTCCACAGACCGCGCACTTTGGGTTGCACTCATGAGGGGTCCGCACCCCCTCCACTAGCTCCGCCTGCTGTCCACACAGGCCGCACTTTGCATTGGCTGGGTTGGGACACGAATCAGCCCGGTGTCCAACGGTGCCACACAGTCCGCAGGCCGGAATGGTCCGGTAATAGGGTTGAACGAAGGTGATTTCCGAGTTGTAATGAATGTAGCGAGGCTTGACTCTGCCAGCAAAGGTGAGTCGTGCCTTGTTCGATGTGCCGAATTTTCGTATATCCAAGAGTTCGCCTGCGCGCCACTGCAGAGCCTGGCGTAGGGTGTCGGTCGTCTCGTGGTTGGCGACCGTGACCACGCCGTAGCAGACGTCCTCGCCATGTTGCTTCAGGTGGCCGTGGGCGGCCATCTTGCCTTTGTCAGTTTGTAGCTCTAAGTCGCCGAGCAGCTGGTCCGCCGTTTGGGCCTCCCGCGTGCTAGCGATGATGAGGTTCTGCTCCGGCGAGAGGAGCAGGTTGAGCGTCGCCGCCTTTTGTACTCCGACGAGAGTAACGAAGGCGGCGCCGAGCGCGCCACGTTGAAAGACGTCTCGTAGCGCCACTGGCTCACGAGGCTTGATGATGACGACAAAGTCTTCTGGGTGTGGTCGAGGCAGAGGCTTAGGCTTCCACGTCGTTGTAGGCTTGCTGCGCTTCGCGCCGGATCCTTTTGCCGCACGCGTGGCGGATCCTGTCTGAGTTGAAGGTGCCTTGCTGGCGGGCGGGGCCGATGGAGCCATTTTCGTAGCTTTGCGCTGGGAGCGGCGCTCAACCATGCGAAAGAGTTCTTCGTTGCGGATGGGGTCCGCAGCCGCAGATTGCTGTCCCTCGGGGACCGGGATCGTCGCCCACGCCATGGCGTCGGGATCGTAACCGCGTTGAGCAGAGAGATCCGTCATCTTGCAAGACCGGTCCGTTCTCACCCGCGCGCCGACGTAGCCGTTAGGCTCAGCGTCGGCAACGCGAGGCCGGAACGGAAAATCGCTCTAAGTTTGCCAAAAATGGGCCCACCTGGATGAGATTGGTGTCCTCGGGTGCCGGGCAGCTTTAGGAGTCCGATGGAAGCAAAATTGATGGGGTTGCACGAAATTGACCGTGGCTTTCGTCAGTAATTGACGGAGCCGATGCACCACAACACGCAAGAGGCAAACGCCAACCCCTACGACTCACGGATGCGGGCCGACGTCGTACCTTGGCCGCATCACTTCAAGTAGCCGCTGCTCTCGAGATGGAATGCGTGCTAGGAAAGGTCCACCCTGGTTCAGCGACGATCGTCTGCAGTCTTGCCATCTCGTTACCTGCGCACCTTAGGTGGCTGGTATGTCTTCTTGTGGGGACATCGAAGTTAGTAGGCAACTGGGCCTTCCGTCTATTTACTAGCTGCGTTCAATCTTCTGAACGAAGTAGGGGTGAGAGGCCAGGAGTGCGTCCTGGAAGCATGCCGGGTTTATGACCTTCGGGCTCCTGGAAGAGCTAGGCGCGAATACACGGAAGAAGCCCGCAAATATAGGCAAAGTTCCTCGAGCGGCCTGCGCGGCAATACTGCATGCATTTGCGTGCTTCTTTCACGCTCGGAAAAACCCTTTCATGTAGTACGTGTTGAGCAACAGAAAGCTGTATCGGAGTTTTTCATGCCGCGCTGCAATATTCCCATTCACACTTCTCATCGAATTATAATATTTGAGAAGTTGATTAATTAATTAAGACTGATAATTAATTAGACGGAATGCAAAAAAATCTGAGTATCTCCAAACGACGGCAATCAACATTACGTTGGTTACGTCCAGCTTCGTTGCATTTGCATATTTTTAAAGTTTGGTGCAAGTTGACACCCTGTACAAACTTGCTCGAAGCAAGTCACCGTCTTGCATCCTTTGACCACCACAAAACTTGTAACGGAACGTACGGAGACCAACGTGGATGCATTTTGACAGACAGAATGAAGTTTTCGTAAGACTTTACGCATCATTCGTAAAATTGTAAAATTCGGGAAAGTTGCCAGGTACGCATATAGCACAAATCTACTCATTGAGCTGGATTACTGGAAGAGCCGGACATTACTTACATTAAAAATCAAAATTCATAATTGAATAAATAAAAATATCACTAATTGTATTCTTAACTAATTACTTCAGCTCACATAGCAAAGCACGAACCGAAACCAGTAATTTCATAAGGCACATCCACTTGGAACAAATGTTTAAATTTATCACCAGATTTGAGATAAGTGCTGTTAAACTTGCGGTAAAAAGGCACCTCCTGCATCCATTATGTATTTATGTTACAAAAAAAAAAGTGCTCATCAGCAGTTGCTGTAAATGTACGTTGGCTCTGAAAACGCTATGCAGGTTAAATTTTGCAGCGCACGGTGACAAGCGTGATCGAAAGTGGTCTAATAACAAAAGCTATCGGCACAACTCAGACGTGCCTGGATATAGATACTCACGGCTGCAGCGCGTCACCGTAAGGAAGCGATGGCCAGTTCTCGTGGTCCTTCACGTAGACGGTCATGTCGTTAAGGCTTCGGTCCGACGACACGAACACTATCTGCGTGTACAGATACAGTGCATCCGCTTTTTCTTTTATGTCAACTATCACGTTATTAACATTATTTCGCGTGTACCGCTTGATACGCGAACATGCTACAACTAACCTTAGCTATGTAATACCAAAGGCATGGTCGTTGAAGATAAAAAAAGCATTTCGTATCAGCTTATCAGCTAGATATATAGTAAACAAACTTCAGCACGGGCAAACCGCTTTACAGACCACAACACTATAATATAAGGCGCCATTTATTTTGTGAGATCGCCATCTCTGCTTCGACCCCGCGCACAGCACAACTTAAAAAAAATATTGTTATGTGACTGACACCTCAATAACCCCGGTAAATGCAGCCCCAATACCCTATCCAGGCCATATAGAGCCACGCTTTCTTAAAATACAAGTTTAATTAATTCATTCTTTCTTTACTGGCGGTCGCCTAATAGTCGTCGCATTTATGGCGTCGTCGGCTTGGCGTGAAAACTCCTTTGGCATCAAAATAGCGCAGCTGTGTTTATGATCCCGTTTGTCTATAAAGCACCGTCGATGAGAGAAATGAAACGAAGGAAAAGAACGAGGCAAATATGGAGGATACCGCTGTCGTTTGCTCGCTTTTTGGACGAGACTTGCCTATTTTCCCCCCTTTGGCTCTGTACAGCACGAAAGGATGCAGGCAGATTTACGTTCACACAAGACAGCGCAGGTCCTGTGTACAGCCTTCGTCTTCTCGTGCTATTTACACTGTGTCATACCAACTAGTTAGTCCAAACAGAAATAACCCATAACACCGTATACATTCGCCAAGAACATCCCGCAGGTCTTCAGAGATCTTCGAAAGCGACTAAAGGTAGGCCTACCTCAATGGGAAGTCCTTCGTCCTTAGCCATCCGGTAGGCCTGGGCCAGGAGCGGCGTGAAGGTGCGGCAAGGCGGACACCACAGGGCCGCGAAGTAGATGCAGATGAGCTTCTTGTTTCGCAGCGAGGCATCCGCCGAGATGGTCGTGCCGTCTTTCTTGAGCAGCGTCTTGCCCCGGAAGAGATCCATCTTCAGCGGGACAGATCCACCATGCAGCTGAGGAGGGCCACGAGAGATAGCTGCTGCACTGAGGAGTCGATAAAAAGGAAGGAGGCATTCGGATGAGTTACGGCACAGCATTTTTCTTGAACCTCAACTCTTCTTTGACCTCTTCCGCGCTTTGGACGAGCTGGGTTCGTCCACACGTTTCTGGTGAAAAGAGCCAAGGACGAGCTCACGCGGTATTTTTTCATTTTCTCAGCTCGTCCATGGCATTGTTATAGCAATGCCACGGACGAGCTTTTATTGCGATAGCAATTATATGGACACTCAAAAGCAGATTTCTGCCGTCGCCGTCGCCGTGAGGTTCCGTATGACGTCAATGGAGATGAAATCGTCGCCACGCTGGTAAGTGGTTCTTGAGGGAAAGGGAAAGGTTGGCGCTATCTTCTGCAGCCCTTGAGGGAGCACGGCTCAGCGCCAGGTCGCCACGCGCCGAACGCTGTATGTGCGAGTGAAAGGGCGCGAGGGACGCGCGCTTTCACGCGGAGTGAACGCACGGCGGTGAACAAACGCGCGTTCTGCGCTGTGCTCCCTTAAGGGCTGCAGAAGTAGGTGGTAAGTGGTAAGTGGTTCTTGAGGGAAAGGGAAAGGTTGGCGCTATCTTCTGCAGCCCTTGAGGGAGCACGGCTCAGCGCCAACGGGGAGGGGTAAGTGGGAGCGAAAGAAGGGATAGAGTGGAGACGCCATGGCTGGGCGAAGCAAAACCGGCAGGCATAGGCGGCACGTATCAGGCCGAGATGGAAGGCCTTGGTGTGCTGCAGAGTCTGCAGGGGTGTTGTGCCAGGCCGGTCAGGCCCGGGGTGGAGTGGGAGGCCGTGAGGCCTTCCCGCTTGTAGAAATGTCCTTAGAGGCGTGCGGAGAGCCCTGACGAGTCAAGGAACTCCACGACGCCTCGAAGTGCAGAAAGGTGGTGTCGGCCGGGGAAGAGGAGATCTTCCTCCTTGCCACAGGGGAGGCCCAGGCGGCGGAACTCCTGCAGGAGTGGGCCCCGCTGCTGGAGGTACGCCGGGCAGGCCAGCAGGAGATGTTCGATCGTCTCCGGCTCCCCGCAGGAGCTGCAGGCCGGGGACGTCGCTCGTCCCAGTCTGTAGCTGCGTGCTGCCGTCCAGCTGCAGCCGATGCGGAGCCGGAGAAGGAGCGAGGTCTCCCTGCGAGCCAGGCCTCGCTGGGGGAGTGGTCGTGGGGGGCATCCCAGTGCCACCCGTTTGTCTGGGTGGTGGGTCGCCAGGTGTCGCCGCAGCCTCAGTCCTGTGAAGTCGCCCTCCGTCACGGCCCGACTGAGGGGCACAGTGGTGTGGTGGGCGTCCTTCGCCAGGGTGTCGGCTGCCTCGTTGCCCGGGATCCCTACGTGGGCGGGGATCCAGTGCAGGGACACCGGGTGGCCTGCGTCCTGCAGCGCTGTCAGCCGGGTAGACAGCAGTGCGACTCCAAGGCTGGCGCTTTCTGGCCTCTGCAGGCCGAGGAGGGCTGCCCTGGAGTCGCAGAGGATGGCCGCTGGTACCCCAGGAAGCTCCTCAGAGAGTAGGTCGACGGCCAGGTGGAGGCCTGCCACCTCCGCTGCAGTCGAGCTGGCGTGTCTGGGCAGTCGACACTGCCTGCTCTTCTGCAGGGCTGGTGCCGTGCAGGCCGACTGCAGAAGTAGGCGTCTCTTTCCTCCTCTACAATCACCATATATGTAGAGTAAACGTACCTTCTTCCGACGCGCGAAAGGCCGTGGGGGAGGGGGGGGAGGGGGAGGGAAGGGAGGCGACGTTTAGCTGCGGCACCAAGTGCCTATTTATATCAGAGGCTCCGGCAACACTCACCAACGCCGCACGCATTTTGAGCGAACGCGGGCAAAACGCCGACGGCGTCGACAACGGTTCTGCGTGTTGCCGGTGCTGCTGCATGTCCAAGTTTATACAGCTGATAAAGCTGCTATCATTACTCCGTATAGCTCTCTTCAAATTTGCTATCGCAATTGATGCTTCGCCTTTCAGGTGAAACTGCGACAACTTTTTTTTGTCACAGTGGTTTGTCGTGCTTCTGCATGGTAGATGGCCGCACACAGTCCGTGGGCTGTGCAAATAGGAGCGAGTTCATTCTGGCGGAGGAAGAAGAACTTGTTGGGAACTGGGGTCTTTAAAATAATTTAGCCTAATTCGGTCAGAACTTGGGATAATAGCGTGGCACGGTAGGGGTTGATGTTTCTTCAACAGATGGCCGTAAACCCAGTGATAACGGCAAGTAGATTAAACTAATTCAGCGTAGTAAAAGTACGGATGATATACTATAGGCCATTTGAGCCGAACAGCTCAAAATGGGCGTGTGACTTCTGCCGCAGGTGACATAGTTACCACGATGGTTACCACATGGCAAGACACACCACTCATACCAGATTCACAGCCTGATATAGTACTAACGGCTTATGGTTAATGTTGGCAACACCGCGACTGTTCTGCCAACAGCTGAACGTGCGTTCAGCATGACACAAGAGGTCTCACTTGTCTCGTCTAATAAAGAACATGGGGAAAAGGCTCAGGGGATGCATTGCGTTCCCTAAGAAGCGACAGGGAAGAACTCTTTAGTTGCAGGATACAATACGAAGGAACGTCGTGTGGGGCGGAAGGAAAGAACTGATTTGGCGGCTTCGGAAATGACTGTATCGCTTTCGTCAGAATGGTTTGAATCGAGGCACAGCCTCCAATATATATTGGAGGCCATGCCTCGAATATAGGACATAGAAAAGGTTGTCGCAGTTTCACCTGAAAGGTGAAGCATCAATTGCGATAGCAAATTTGTAGAGAGATATACGGAGTAATGATATTAGCTTTATCAGCTGTATAAACTTGGACATGCAGCAGCACCGGCAACGCGCCGAACTGTTGTCGACGCCGTCGGCATTTTGCCCGCGTTCGCTCAAAATGCGTGCGGCGTTGGTGACTGTTGCCGGAGCCTCTGATATAAATAGGCACTTGGTGCCGCAGCTAAACGTCGCCTCCCTTCCCTCCCCCTTCCCCCCCTCCCCCACGGCCTCTCGCGCATCGGAAGAAGGCGCGTTTGCTCTACATATATGGTGATTGTAAAGCAGGAAAGAGACGCCTACTTCTGCAGCCCTTAAGGAAGCACGGCGCAGAACGCGCGTTTGTTCTCCGCCGTGCGTTCACTCCCCGTGAAAGAGCGCGTCCCTCGCGCCCTTTCACTCGCACATACAGCGTTCGGCGGCGCGCGGCCACGATTTCATCTCCATTGACGTCATACGGAACCTCACGGCGACGGCGACGGCGACGGCGACGGCGACGGCGACGCCGACGGCAGAAATCTGCTTTTGAGTGTCCATATAATTGCTATCGCAATAAAAGTATATAGAAAGTATATAGGATGCTTTGTTCGAGGTCGCTGCACCGGACTGGATAGATCGCGGGTAAGTGGCCGGCGAGTTCCACTGCCACGTGATACAAATTCCCGATTTCTGTGATATATAACCTTGGACACTAAGCCACGCCGTACTTGGCAACTGTTTGCAACTGGTTGATTTTAAGGATGGCGTAACTGCACTTTGTGCTCCATGTTAATTGAGACTTAGCAGAGTGACCATTCGGTTGGCATATGTGTGGTAAAGCAATGAAGAAAGCGAGGCGCGAACACTTGATGTCACTACACACTAAAAGAGATTGCGTGGTCAAATCATAAAAGCGACCACAACTGCACACTGGCTCGCCTGTACTGCCAATTTACGCAGCGATTAAAGGAGGGAAGGGGAGTTCCGATCAACTTTGGAGGACAACGTCAAAACCGAGGCCCGCAATGCTTAACGAGGGGAACATGGAGATAATTAAATTATACACGCCTCTAAGCTACGCAAGACTATGTGGATGACGGCCAAGTGAAAAGGTTCTAGGATTATGTTGACAACGTGAGGTTCTAACTCCATGCCTAATTTCTCAAGTACGCGGAAGTTGATTTTCTTACTTTTTTTTCTTTGTGTCTACCGCCCGAATCTGAATAAGCTAAGGAATATTCTACAGCGGGCTAGTTGGCTAAACGACTTAAATTTGTGCGCGAAACTACGAAAGAAGCGAATTTAAGAAAGTGCACGAACATAGCACACGAAGTGCGGAGCGGCCACGACCAGGAGGGAACTTTACGACCTCTCCGCCAGGAACAGAACCCCATAGTTGTGGCTAGCACAGCGACATGGCTTTAGCGCAGAGAACTCGAGTCTAACAACGTATGCCCGGCATGCTGTTATGCAATGCAAGTGATCAAAAGCGTACAGAAGTGCGCGCACACAGAGCCCATTCATGCACCCTCGAAGCAGCCTTATCGTCAAGGCTTGTGACCCCGGATGGAAAGTAAAGTGTGCCTTTGTCGCCACGAATGAAGTTATGCGACCAACCTGCTCAGAGAATTGATGAACGGTCAAAGCTGGCTGAGCGCTACGAACCGCAGTGCACGCTCGGTCTGCCGTCAATCTTCTTCTGCTTCGATTTCCAGCATGGGACAAGCACTGACGTTGATTGTGAGTTTGAAACGTGACACGTGCCCACAATGGGGTATGAGCCCAGAATCAGGTGTTTGTAGGACACGCACAGATATAATGCGCTACAAATCAGGGGCGTAGCCAGAACTTTTTGTCGGGGGGGGGGGGGGGTTCATCGGCCCGACCGGGGGGGGGGGGGGGGGGGGGCAAGCGTCTGCTTTCCACTACGTGACGTGATCGATAATAAGTATCGGTAGTTTAAGCACACTCTATGCATGTATATCAAAAACATGGGACCCCCCCCCCCCCCCCCTCGCGTGTGTGTGTGGCACTGTGTGCTTGTGAAGAAATTAAGTAAAAAGTAATGTAAGCTCAGTAAAATACAGTAAGTACGACAGGTACAGTGGGCGTTTGGAGCAACCGTCTCTCATCGCGCCACTGAATGGACCAGTCTTCGAAAACGCATCATTGAGACGACCCGCCCGATCGGAGAAGACATCATTAATTGTTAATCTCC
Source organism: Dermacentor silvarum (assembly GCF_013339745.2). Lineage (NCBI taxonomy): Eukaryota > Metazoa > Arthropoda > Arachnida > Ixodida > Ixodidae > Dermacentor > Dermacentor silvarum. The sequence continues at coordinate 108,995,736 of NC_051164.1, read as the reverse complement.
GTTAAGCGTGGATGGCGTCGTCCTCGTCGGGGCGAAGTGCGTTTCGCAGGTCAAGGACGGCTATACATGTGAAAATGCACGTGTTACCAGGCTATACCTACTCCCATAGCAATAGCTTGTTCGCTGCGTCTTTGCGCTAAAAACTTAAATACGCGCAAAAACGAGTAATGCTTTTTTTTACGAAGCTTTCGTCGCCTTGCATTTCCTGCGGCAAGTGCATGGGCCGCTGTGTCTTCCGCTGTGTGCGAGCGTGCAGCCGTCATTTAAAATTAAATTATGGGGTTTTACGTGCCAAAACCAGTTCTGATTAGGAGGCACGCCGTAGTGGGGGACTCTGGAAATTTGGACCACCTGGGGTTCTTTAACGTGCACCTAAATCTAAGTACACGGGTGTTTTCGCCCCCATCGAAATGCGGCCGCCGTGGCCGGGATTCGATCCCGCGACCTCGTGCTCAGCAGCCCAACACCATAGCCACTGAGCAACCACGGCGGGTGCAGCCGTCATTTGCCTTTACGTCAACAGATTCAGAATTGTACAGAATATTTCACCGCACTGCATAGTTATGGCATGAGTACGCATTTTAAGTATATAGTGCGTGCGAGTCATTTCTGCTTCACTTAGGCAGGTGCAAACAGGAAGTGGCCTTGTACCTCACAGAATCTCGACTGATTGGTGTACTAGTGATGCAGGAATGAACTCCGGTCTTGTTCAGTGCATAGTGCACATAATCAATTTCTCAGGACGTGTGAACTCCGACGAGAACTGTCAGCGCCTGCAACAAGAGTTTACTTACGCTGTACTACGCACAGCAGTAATCCATGCTTGTCGGCTGTCTGTTTCGTGCATTCTGTTGCGAGTCGGTGGAATTTCACTGCTGGCATCAATCCTTTCGCTTGTACATTGCTGGTTTGGGATTCCACAACACAACAGCAACTACCAGCCTTTCGTAATTGCTGGTTTGGGATTCAGCAACACAACAGTAACTACCAGCCTTCCGTAGGAGCGCAATCGCAAACGAGAGACGTTTTGCGCTGCAGACTATGGCTACGTTCACATTTGGGAAGCGGCAAACGGGTGGAGAGGCCAAAGCGGCCGGAAAATCTTTTCCGCGCATGTCCAAGTTCACATTTGTTTTGCTACCACCGCGGCCGCGCTGCCGCTTTCGTCCACATCCATCTAGTCTGCGTACGTTTGTCGGCGTGGTGGCGCTCATTATCGCATTATTTCGAGCGGTATGTTCATTCACTGACCCACCCGTCATCAAAAGTGATCATCTTGCGCAATTTCGCGTGTCATCTGCGACCTTCGGTAAGTTCCTCGTTGGCGTTCTGTAATTCTCCTCACACGGGCGCGGTAGCGCTGTGTCACAGGTTGCTGCCTATAGGCGTGATTATATTTCTTTAATAGCTTTTATTTACAAGTTGTAATAACATTTCATCATTTCGTATTATTTTCGGCGCCTCTAGGACACGAAAGCGGCAACGGGAACACCAAAGCTAAAACCCGGGCTGGCCCTTGTGTTGAGGCTCGCCGAAGCCTGCGCGTCCTACGTGAGAGCTACGCTGCCAATCTATCGTCGCGACGAGAAAAGCACCCCGCGACTTCTGCAACATACCGTGCACGTGCGATGAGAACTATGGAGCGCCAACGAGGAATCTGCCTAACTATTGTCTTCCATGGAAGTGGAAGAAGAAATGGCTTTTATACTTCTACCTACTTGTTTTCTAGAAATAGACAATGAATAAACGGAAGACAAGAAAACCTCGGAAATGGCAGTGGTGGGTTCGCCTGGCTTTGCAAAAGTGTAAGATGTTGGGTCACGCCAAGGCTTCGTTGCCGCACCTCCTGTCGCGCGACGTTGAATACTATCGCGAGTATTGCTGACAGTACGTTTGAGTGCCACTCTTGTCGTAGAGCAAGGGGTGGTTCTTGATCGCGTCGATCAGCATTACAGCCTACACTTTTGGTGCCATGTTCAATGTTACGACCGGAAGTTTACATGCTAGTGTAGCTTCCGGTCGAGCAGAACGACTTTCCGCCGCGTTTCCGCTTCGCCATGGCGAAAAAATCGGTCCGAGACCAATTTGGCTCGCCGCCTGTTTTTCTGCCTGTTTTGCCGCCTAGGCGGGCGGATTTTTGCAAGATTTTGCCGCTTCCGACAGCTTCGAGACCAAGTTCCTACGCGAACGCGGCCTAACCAGCACCTGGAGGGAAGCGGCGGAAATGTATACCGGAAATTTCGACCACCTGGGGACCTTAACGTGCACCTAAATCTAAGTAAACGGGCCTCGAGCATTTTCGCCTTCATCTAAAATGCGGCTGCCGCATTTGTTGCTTCATATGTTGCGCATTTGTTGTTTCAGAATGCGGCCGCCACATTCGCGCCCAAAACCTCACAGAGTGTTAAGGCCTTGACAAACACCGTGACAGTTTTTTTCCATATGCAGACATGATTCGCTGTAAATTACCAACCCAAACGGAAGCGCCCAGGAATGAAATTGTGAAAGTAGCACCGGTTTCTTGAAATATGTCAGCGCGAAGCGACGAGAGAAAAGGGTGGGTTAGTGGGGGGGGGGGGGGGTGCAAAAAATTTCGGGGGGGGTTTGAACCCCCCCAACCCCCCCCTTGGCTACGCCACTGCTACAAATCATAGGTGCCGAGTTTTCAATCCGCCGGGGGATTGGGCCCAATTCGCACCTTTCCCCCGTGAATGCTCCTTGGCAAGAGATATACACAGGCGGAGAGTCAATACGGGTAAACATCAGTTGTACTTGTTTCTAAAGTCGAGCGAATATGCTAAAAAGAAGGACCGCATGGTTCTTAAGATACTAAATAATTAAATGAAAACAGAAACTGAAAACCCCGCAAACTCTTGGTATTCAAAAATCGAGAAAGGTGCTAACAGATCGAGTAGTAACACGTGGTACAAAGGTTATAAAAACAGGGATAAGGTGTCTCAGATAGGCTGCCCAATGTTTCGATAGGAGTACCTATCTTCATTGTACCACGTAAACTCTTGCTGGACATTCATAATGCCATTAGTCAAAGTGAGAGAAAACACTGGGCAGCACGACAATTTCGGCAACGAGCTAACAATTCAAATATTACAAACTCATTACAAACCCTTCGTCTGTAAGAACCACTGGACAATACAAACATTTTTACGATAAGCTAACAATGTAAAGATTAAATAGAGATATTAAACTGTTCGTGTCTAAAAAACACTGGGCAGTACAAACATTTCTACAATAAGATAACAATATAAAATATAAAGACAAATCATAGAATATTCATCCTTCAAAAATGTCAACGAACTACAAGACTCGATTGTTAGCATATCACTAGCGCCCTCCCTCGGAGTGCGCTCCTTACGTAGTGCGTCAGTGGGCCTAACTGAAATTGGGACCCACGTAGCAGTTGTCGGCTGGTCGATGAAAGAAGAAGACGTGTGTCTATGCTCGTGCGAGTTCGCCTGTGTGGCGTAGTGCTCGCCTATGTGACAAAGTCAGCCTGTGTGGCTATGTAACATTTATTCTTCTATAAATCGTCTTCTTCAACTATACGACTTGTGCCTGAATCCCCGACGGCAAGACAATACGATACAGAAAAAAAGAACAATCCTCAAAGGGCAGAGGTTGTAATAACGAAACGACAAAATTCAGATTTTATGGGAGGGGATGAATTAAGGTCAGGGGCTGTGACAGCTTGAGTAAAGCTGGCGCATTATACTGTGATGAAGTTCACTGTCCTTTTAAACAAGGGCTATATCCGCACAATCGAGAATGTGCTCTGAATAAAATCGGCCGCGATGTCACCGAGGTTTATTTTGCCGGCGAGCTCTTTGTGCCCATGGAGAACTGCTATGTGATTTAATCGCACTTGTCCCATTGTTGACCTCAGGTATGTTTTGACGCGTCGGAGGCATGAAAACGATCTCTCAGACATGTATGACGGGACTGGGATAGTCAAAGCAATTTTTACAAGCTTAGCCACCTCGGGCAAAAGATCTCGCATGCAGCTGCCTGAATTGCTATATCTAGGAGCATACTATGGTGGACGTTGAGCCGTGCAGGCTCAAGATCTTGCCCGAAGACCTTCAATAGGTACGTGACGTCACCATTACAAGTAAAAAATTGCTCAATCTATGTCATGTGCTGCCACATTTCTGGTGGATACCTGTCGTGCAGCGATGAATCTACTGTCTCGAATACCTCGTCGAACCACTGGCGGTACATGTCCTCGGCCGAAGGAAATACGTGAGGTACAGATTCATCGTCATACCGTTGTGGAGTCTGATGATGATGAAGCCTCAATGCCACAAAGCCACTGTGGGGGATAGACCACGAACAGGGTAGTACATGATTGAAAAATGAAATAAATTTGTTCATAAATAAGTAATAATAAAAAAGGAAAATGAATAATCGAAGATGCGAAATAAATCGATAAAAAAGAAAACAACACCGCCCAAGCACTCCGTACAGATGGTTAACCAGCGAAGCTGAAACGTGCGGCCCCGGTGCAGTGGGTTAATCACGACGCTAAATTGAAGCGTATCTCGATTATTGGTAACATGTTTGTGTTTCTAGTGGAACGCAAGCGCCAATGGCCGGGCGGATGGTGCTAACCACGACGCCGAGCTAGCTCGAGATATCGAATGCATGCGACAACGGCGAGCCGAGGAAGCGGCGTTGCGGGCAGAGCAGCGTCAACGTGGCAATGGCGGGAACGCGTTCGCTAACGACGTCACTAACGGCGCTGCCAATGGCGCGCGCGCTTGGGTGCGACGTAGAGAACTACGCAACCGACGACGCAGGCTCGCAGCCAATGGAGACGTTTAGCGAAACATGGGACGAACGGTTTTTCGTTTCGCCTAGCCATATAAAGCTTTCGCTGTAATAGATAAAATAGTGTATAATGAGGTAGTCAGCCTTGCCTAGATAGATCCTTTGCCTTGTCGCAGGAGCGTCTTTCTCTTTAACATTCAGTTCAAATTTACGCACCTCTGCGTGTGTCTCGTTCAAAAATCGGCAAAATCCTTCCTTCCTCCGTCCGCTAAGACTTTCCCTGACGGCCTTGACCATTTTTTTCTGCTCGATCAAATCTCTGTGATGATTTCAGCAACGCAGTACTTACTGTTTCTAATCGCGAAAACACGAGTGTCAGGAGCTTGAGCAGGAAGTATGTGTCGATTTTGACAGGGCTTTCAAAAATACACTGACTTTGGCTCCGGCGTCGTACCGTCCTTCTGATGCTAGGCCATGAAGAAACGAGATCGGGTGGCCATAGTTCTGAACAATTGACTTCAGAGAAGTGGCCCTTATCATATTCTTTCTGCAATGTCCGGAACGTATCTAGGCGCTTTGGATACCACGCAACAAAGTTTATCATATCATGCCCTAGATGTCGCGACACATTTCCACTTTTGACTCATGTACTGCAGCACCAGGTTAAGTATGTGTGCAAGACAGTGTACGTACAGTGCTCGCGGCTCCTCCTGTTTTATGAGGGCTTGCAGCCCACCGTGTTGTCCTCTCAAGATCGCCGGGAGAGGAGGGCCTGGGCCGTGTTGTGGTACGCGCTCGCGGGCCTTCGAGTTTGTTCGAGAAAATTCTCATCTTTCTCTTTCTCCGGGGGCCGCGCCGAGAAGTCCGGCGTTACCCATAGCGGTCGCTTCCAGCGACAACGTTAGCATCCTTTTCAGTGAGCAGAGCAGGAGGGACGTCTATCATTCGCGGAATATGCGGCCGTCACTTGTCGAGTCTGCAGTTTTAATGGCAACGTTGATTCCGGATGTCGATGCCGCACTTGGTTTTTTTGTCCCATGGTGGTTGCGATTCAGACAGTGGGCGGCAGGTTTCAATTCAATTTAAATTGCTCAGGTTGACATATATTCTCGGAGTCCGAAGCGGAAGAAGAATTAGTGCCGGAACTGGTGCGTAATAGGCTGCCACGCCACAGTGGCGAAGGAGACCCAGGCGAGAAATGACGGCTTCCTTAGAGAACGTAGGAAACTCACCGGAATGTATCGATGATAAGCTGTCCGAGCACTCTTCACACACCGGACACCCTTTCTTAAGAGGTCGCTGTGGGTTAAGTGTGTGTGACTAATTCCTGGACGGCACAAGACCACCTCGTAGAACCGTTCCCAGTGTCTGGCACTCCGCCATTCACTCAATATCGGTTTAATGCTGTGGAGTTTATTATGGAGCTCAGAGTCCCGTTCATGTTGCTATAAACATTTTATTTATATTCTCAAGGATAATGTGTAGTTTCTGCCGGGCTCAATTTTAAAGGTCAGTTCATAGTTGATGTTTCGAGTAAAGATTTGATTTGGGTGTTCGTGGAGGGCTCGAAATCTTCAACAACTGACAGCAGCGCCGTGCCGCGGAGCCACCGGCAGATAAGGCCGGACCGGTCCAAGAACGGTCCACCGCTGGGAATAGATATGTTGGCTTCGCATTTACAGCCGTAATTTGACTCCCCCCCCCCCTAAAAAATAAATAAAAAAATAAAAAAATAGGAGCAAATAATTTCTGATTCGTCCTCGTATAATGCTGCATGATACGGTGTTGTTCAATCGGACATCGCCGAAAGTTCCCCTCAGCCTTCAATTTCTTCCCTCTCACTGCTGCGGAATTAACGCACCGTTTAGGTACTAGTTCACTATAGTTCGAGGGGTGCGATCTTTCACGGATCTGGAGCGTCTTGCAATCCGATTAGGAGTCCCAGATCGACCACCCGATTTTACCATAAAGGACTTCAAGGGACGCGCGCCGTAGCGTCCCGCAAGGCGTTTGCGTTCAACATACGTAAGGCGCCGAACACTGTTTTAAGTCTAACTTAGCATTCGCGGTGTCTGTCCGTGCATTGTTCACGGATTTGACGTTTTTCGTGCCCGCGGTGACCCCCGCAGAGCACACCTTCGAAAGAAGCGTAAGCAGGCGCATGCGCACTGACCATCCTCCTGTCCGATCGTCGTATAGGTACAGCCCGACCTGATAAGCAGTTTTGCTTATCTGCAGGGCCCTCCGATGACGTGTTACGCGTGAATGAGACATATTCGCCAGTGATGTCGCAGCATTAGTACTGCGCAAGCGCATAACTTCATCGCGGCGCCGTTCGGTGCAGCGTTACTAGATTACCTCTAATCTAGTAACGCTGGTTCGGTGTCCCCGAGATTTCGCGTGACTCGGCAAATCGGCGCCGGACACGTCGGCGTCTACGGTGGTCAGCGTTCCTCGCATATTGCCAAGGTTGCTGTCGCTGGTAGGTAGGAAAAAGTTTATTTCGTCAGCGTTAGGTGGGGTTATTAGGCGTGGTTTCTTCAGGCGGGCCAGATGGTCATCAAGCGATGTTTGATGGCGGCCTCTTCAGCTCTTTCTATGGCGCGGAGTTGGGTGTCCAGGCCAGAACTGAGCAGCACCGCCTCCCATGCTTCAGGTGAGGGAGAGGCCATGAAGTTAGGGGGAGGCTTGTCCTCCTCGCAGTCCCATATTATGTGATTCAGTGTTGCTAGTTCCCCTCAGAATCTACAGAGTGTGCTTGCTTGGTCGGGGCATATATGTGCATATGTTTGCGGATTTGGGTAGGAGTTGGTTTGTAGTCGCTGCTATGTGATTTCTTGGTAGTAGATGTCGAATTACGGGAAAGCTCGGGAAAAGTGTCGTTCGAGAACGCTGCCGATAGATAGTAAACGCGCTGGGAGGCGATTTTCTGAGTACGTGCCACATGGGCCCGCTCTGCGTAAGCTCCGTCCAGTCATGAACCTGAACTTAAGTGTAACCTCCAAATGGGTAATTTAAAATAAAACAAATTCGCAGTATCAACGGTTTATCATTCACTGGTCAGCGGCCGCTGAAGCGGCATATGCCTAACACCCGCGCTTCGCTCCGAGTCACTTCCGCTTCCCTTGGCAGGAACCTTCCGTGTCAGGCCTGGTGATGAACCGTAGGAAAACTGAGCATGTACTGCGGAAGTGACAGGGGAAGATGATATACAGGTTTTTAGCGGAGGCGTGCCTTCGTTGCTAGGCGACACCTAGCTGGGCGGAGCATACGCAGAGCGGATCGGAAGAACGCAGGTCAGTGACGAGTTCGTAGGTGGCATGCTTATTAATTTGAGCGTCTAACATGATCTCTGACCTCTCAATCGCTATACTCGGGCAGCCTCTTGCGAGAGCCCATTCTTGCTCCCAGTCTTGCCTTCTCGATAACGGTCAAGAGAACAAGCGTCATCTAAGGGGGGATCAATCAAGAAGACCAAGTTGCGCCCGAAACGAGAAGCACACGTGACTGTTATAGCTACTGCAGCCTGCCGCAACTCCGAAAACCCGTCGTGGTGAGTCCTTCTTTCTTTCCCTTCGTACTTGAACATACACTTGTCAATAGAGCTAAAAGTAGGTCGTTGAACGAGGGTGGACGACAGGTGATATTTATTTCGAAACCGCGGAAGTTCATAGGCAGATAAGGGGTGACGCCTCGCACACGGACGCCGCCGACACATCCATGTATACGTGCGCTCGTACGGACGCATGGGACACTAAAAACAAAAAGAGAAAGAAGAAAACTTTTTAGTGACTTGCCGATAAGATATATCTGGGAGGGCCTAATTAGCTAAATATCTCATCTCTGTGTCCAGTAAATGTATGCATGGGGACATGGACTGACGTCATTAAGGTCGCCATATTGTAGTACAGCCAGCACGGTAAAAATTAAGCTGCGTGTTATCTAGATCTGCTTATTTCCAGCAGTACGGTGAAAGCTGTGAATAGACCTTTCGCGGCGTACGTCATGACGAGTTGGTCACGTGATCTTGCGGTACACGCGGGAGTATTTGGTGAGCAGAAAGCACAGCCGCAAGCGCGTTGTCACGCGCTGACAGCTTCTTGTATCGCGGGTGCTCTTTCTTTTTAGTGTGTGTTTTGCTCGCGTCCGCCGAGCCGGTTCATCATGCCTGCGAGCTGTTGTGTGGCTGAATGCGTTAGTCGCAAAAAAAAAAAAAAAGAAAAACAATTCATGAGCCATTCTGTTCTGTGAAGGTGGCTGGCCAGCGAAGCCGTTTAGAACACGACACAGAGGTGACCCAGAATTTTGAACAAGGGCAGGAGCATATTACAGTGAAGCTGTATATGGCTAAGGCAAATACGTCGTCCGCGAGCAAGAAACACTTTCCTCCACAAGAGAGAGCATTTCCCTCGCATCGAAGCTATAGGGACTTTAATCGAAGCGCGCTTTAGCTACCACCTGTTTCCTTGAAACGACATCTGCTCGAACGTATGACGTTGCGCGCATATGCGTGTGCTATGGGGGAGAGAGGGGTGAAGGTGCGGTCTCATTTTAAGGCGAAACACTTTAATGACTCATACTCGCGGCGTCCGGCCGTCCGTGCCCTGGAACGGTGCCAGCTGTGGCCTCTTCCCCTCACACTCTCTCAGCAATCCCGTGATGGCAGAGCGGCGCGCGCGGCAACGCTCCTTCGTCAGACGTCTCGTTGCAGCAGTCGAGTTAGTCGGATGGCTCCTAAGCGGCCCGGTGATGCTTCCACGGCAAGCGCTTCGGAGAAGCGCCCCAAGAATGTGGATTCCCCCGATACCAAACTCCAGAAGAAGAATGAGCGAATGCGCATGCGGCGGTATTCAGTCGAATGGGCACAGGCTTTCGCCGAACACACTTTTGAATTTACAAAGTGTCCTTCAATTTTTTAGCTCCGCCGTCGCCATGCGACGGCCGCGAGTGGTTCGTACGCCCGAAGAACAGCGAATTTATGAGGAACGACGCCGACAGCAGCGTGGGGAATGTGACCGTCGTCTTCTTCTGCAGCTGGCTCGTTGGCGCAACCGCGCGAACGCGCTCGTGCCATTGCTCGCGCTTTCGTCGTCGTCTTCTTCCAGAGCTCGCTCCATTGCCGCTCATCATTCCAGCGTAGAATTTCACTTTTCGAGGGCCGCAAAATTCAAAACCGGCAGCAGTGGGAGACCCTGCTGCTCAGCTCAGACCAGCAAGACCAGATCTGGGCCGTCCAGCTAGCCGAGGCAGCCGCTGAGACCCAGGGGATCTCGGCCGTCTGCTAGGCGGAGGGAGGCTGCGTCCGCCCTCGTGAATTGCTGGCACCAATAAAAGTTGAATATCTCTCTCTGTCGTCGTAGTGGGGAGGCCGCGATTACGGGGGATATGTCATTGCTTAAGGCGGTATGAGCCATTCATTGTCTTACGTGATGGACATATTTAATAACAGAGGTGAAACGCGAATGTGTGTGCGTACCTATCGTCATGATGACCACCATTAAGGACAATAAATATGTTAGTAGCTTTGTTCAAAATTTTGTGTCACCTCTGTGTCTTGCGCTAAACAGCTTCGCTGGTCACCCACCTTCACAGAGCGGAATGGCTCATAAATTTTTTATTGTCCTTATTGGTGGTCATTGTGGCGGTCATTAGGGGTCATGCGAAAGACAATAATGGTCGCTTATCGTGTTCTTGCTTACGTCACGCCATGCTCGGAAACGGAAACTTTGGTGCTGTAGCTCTGAGTTAGCTCGCCAGCTTCTGTCTAAATACATGGGAACGGAGAAATCGCTTCTCTCGGCAACCACAGCACCTATGTTGATTAGGTTTGTTGCATTTAAAATTGGCTAATCAAATATGTACAGCCGACTTCTCCCATATATTGTCACTGTCTGATGCAGACGTTGCACACAATGTACTAATGACTGAGTTAAAACAGATATATCAAAACTGCTTTCCGTTAAAATGCTGTCGCAAATGAAAATCGAGGAAACCGTGGATTACGAACGCCTTATTGAAAAAAAAAAGAAAGAACGAACGAAACTATAGGCGCAATTCGTTAAATCCAAGGATCCCGTGAAATTATCTCAATATAAAAAAATATCGCAATAACTTGAACAAAGAACTATGCCAACCCACGTACTTCAGCTATTCATTTTCAGATAGTTCTAGCACGAACCCTCAGCATCGATGGTATCAACTAGGTAAACTACTTGGACGTCACTACACCAATGGTCCAAACTGCATTATGAGCGATGGTGCTGTACTGACAGGGCACGATCTCTCGAATGCCTTTAACGATTTCTCTGTAAATATCACAAATACACTCTGCTCTCCTATTCATTCGACAAACACGTTAATTCACCAAGCACCAGGAGTCTCGATGTCGATGTCCCCTACAACCGAAAATGAAATAATTTCTGTATTCAGAAATCTTAAAAACAGTAGGACTTTAGATATTGACGGTTTTCAAATAAAACCTCTAAAATATGTAATTGATTTGTTAGCCCCAATCTTAACATACATATTCAATCTTTGTCTGAGTAGTGGAGTATCTCGTAAGCAGATGCAGATTGCGAAAGTTATTGTGATACACACAGGAGGCGATACCTCTGAATTGTGAAATTATAGGCCAATTCTATTAAAAAATTATGTGGTTTTACGTGCCAAAACCACGATCTGATTGTAAGGCACGCCATAGTGGGGGACTCCGGAAATTTGGACCATCTGGGGCTTTAACGTGCACCTAAATCTAAGTACACGGGTGTTTTCGCATTTCACCCCCATCGAAATGCGGCCGCCGTGGCTGGGATTCGATCCCGCGACCTTGTGCTCAGCAGCCCAACACTATAGCCACTGAGCAACCACGGCGGGTGCCAATTTCTATTATATGTATACCGGTAATTTCTAAAGGTATAGAGAAAATTATTCACACGAGAATAACTAATTTCTTGGATAAGCATTCTGTTTTGTCGAATGATCAGTTCGGGTTCACTCCAAAAAGATCCACTGAGTTGGCACTGCTCAAGTAAAAGGAACTCATCATAAATGCATTTGAAGATAAGCTCCTTGTCCTCGGAAATTATATTGACTTTTCCAAAGCCTTTGATTTAATCAATCATGACTTCTTAGTAAATAAACTAAGCCACTGTGGTATAAGGGGGATTCCTAATTCCTTGATACGGTCATACCTTCAACATCGTAAACAAATTGTAGCACACAATGATGCTCTGCCAATACATAAATTCGGGCGTGCCGCAAGGCAGCATCTTAGGCCCTTTATTTTTTTAGTTTACTTAAATCATATATTTTACACTAAGATACCGGTGAACTTTACTGCCTACGCTGATGACCTTACGGTGCTCATTGCGGGTAGCAGAGAAAATGACTTATCCTCTACAGGAAATGAGTTTTTGCAATACATGTATCAGTGGTCGCAGGAAAATTACCTAAAGGTGAACACAAGCAAAACTAAAGCCATGGTATTTCGAGCGAAAAACAAAGTTGTAAAATATATTACGCTTAGGTTTGGGGACAACTATATTGAAATCGTGCGTAGTATCAAATGTCTGGGAGTAGCCTTCTCGGTATCGCTTAATTGGGATGCCCAAATTAATAACGTACGATCAAAAATGAACAAAGTGAATGGGGTGCTAAGTCGTCAACGGTATGTGCTATCAACAAGAATTAAGCTGTTAATCTACCACGCATTCTTACTTCCAATGCTTAACTATTGCCACACTGTCTGGGGCACAAGTACGAAGCATAATTTATCCAGAAACGTGCTATAAGAAACTTGAATGATAAACATCATTCAAGTGCCTAATCTTTATGCCTTCAGGTTAATCCTTATGTACAAGAATGCTATTAGAACAAACAACGCAGATGTGTTGACACTATTCAACCTTCGAAGCCATGTGCCCATGTACAATGTACGCCATTGCTCCGCTTGGTCTACACCGTTTTGTCGGACTGTGTACCGATTTCAATCAAGCGCCCATAAACTTCCATGTTACCTTAACACACTTGAACGGAATAACATCTCACTGGGAGAAATATCCGAAAATAAGTTAATTAGTGTTTTGCCGCTCCTGCACTAATGGACGGTGTTTCATTCTGTTTTTCTTTTTGCATGTTGCGTTATTGTTTGTTAAATCACACAATGGTAACAAACGCACTGAGACTGTTCCCAATATTGTGCGTATATTTCTTACTGATCCTATACTGTAAGTATTTTTGCCCTTGTACGTTTGCAAATTCAGGATGTATTCCAATGTTTTCAGTATTCCTCTGCGTTTGTCATAACTAAGCTGTTTCCTCGCCATACTGTCATGTGGGGCGTAATGGGGTTCTCTCAAGCCGCTGCATGCGGCTTTTACCCTTACGTCCGCTCTCATTCTGTATTCTGTGGAAAGAGAGAAATAAAGATTATAGATTATTATTATAAAAATAAAAAATAAAGTTAACTGAATGTAGCGTCATCAATGTCTTACTTAGGTCGTAAATTTCTTGCAACTGTTAAAAACTGCTAAATTTAGGTAAACTGAAGCGTCATGTTTGCGACTCTAACTCAAAAACATAAAATGATGCAATTCAGTAAACTATCGAGACATCTAAAGTAGGCAAACTTGATGCAATACACACTGCTCTGAATTATGCCACTAATTTGTGAGCAGGACTTCTGCAAAACCCTCGTAAACATAGTAATAATTTTACGTAAGCTACAAGCTAATATATCACATTTATCCGATTCAGATGATCTACAGGATGCAGTTTACAGAATTGCGATATCTGTATGGTGCAGAGTTAATGATTTGTAACCGTTGTACTTTAGTTCGTTTTTTTTTTTTCACACACAGTTCGCCGACCTCGGCGATTTTTCTAAAAAATCGAGGCCCTAAATAAAAATACTGATGTGCGCTGATTTCACTGTTTGCTTCCCCATGTTTTGGGATCTTTTATACGTAGTGGCATTCCCGAAAACTGTGATGTTTAGTCTTTCGTACACAATCTAATCTTTCTTTAACGGTCTCGCGGCAGTAAGAGACAAGCACAAGGGACGCGGCATTACCTCACTGGAGGCATGGACCACGCCGCCCCCTCAGGCCGATGCCCGACGAACTATCAACTCCTTATGGGAGTTTGTGCGCGAGGCCGGCTTGACCGGCAGGTTATGAATGTGTAGTGTTTTCTTGTTTTTTTGTGTGTTTTTTTTTCCCTTGTGAACCCCGCCATTGACCCTTACCCCTGCTTAGGCCATTGAGCCATTCTTTTCATTAAAGTTCTCTCTCTCTCTCTCTTTAATGGCGAAAAATTGGGTAGCACCGAGCAAGGTTTGCCAAACTTCATGACGTCACAGGCAGCTGATGCTGATGAGCAGAAGTGGCGTCGCCCCCACCTTCAGATTTCCTGCGTCCATCCTGTCACCTGAAAGTCTTTCCGGAATCCTAGTGACCCCAGGCTAACTTTCTATTCAATTCAATGCACGTTTTATGGAGCATTTTAAAGCTGTGTGCATATACTTACAGGACCATCCGCGCCCGTGCTTCCGAAATTCGAATGCGCTGACATTCCTTTCTTATGAACCGGCGTTTGAATGGCTGCCCCTGATGACAGTGACTGGCTCGACGAGACGATCACCGCTCCAATGGCCAATCGTAGTAGTCACGAGCGAAAATTTTTGGGAATAAGAAGTCCAGACTTCTGCTCACTTTTCGTATTATGCGGGAGTTGTGAAAGTGTAGCCTGCCGATCTACGTTAACTTGGTATCTCTCCCTTCAGCGACTTCTCAATGCGACCGCGCTTGTGATCCGAGATCAGGATTCGGCATCCGAGTGGGGTGCATGTTCGCAGGATGTCTACTCCGAAGTTTGCGGTTGGCACGAGCTGTAGAACTGTCGAAGCACTTGGACGATCCGGTCGTGGAGGACGCGCTTGGCGTCGACTCCGTAGATGAAGTCCGCGTGGCTGAACGGGCCCGACCCGACACGCTCGTCGACCACGATGCTGGAGACGCGGGCACGTATCCGGTCGATGTCCTGCGGCTTGGAGAACGTGTCCCCGTGTCCCCAGAATATGGCGACGGGAGTCCGGATGTCCTCCAAGGGATAGCAAGGGGGCATAGTCTGCGAGTAAGGAGAGAGTGAATGCCCTTTAATGAAACGTTGACTCCACCACATGTAGGCGCCTACATGCTACTCTGCATAGGGAAAGAGAAGAAGACGAAGGATAAACCGATTTCTTGTGCGTTTATCTACGCAAGAAACTATACCAATTGTTTGTCCTGCAACATAACTTATGGACTAAATTTTTTTAAATACAATCATACCACTGTCTAATGAAAAGACCAAGCAGGTCGGTGCATACAGGTCTTAGCATGGTAACTCGTTGGAACAGAGAACAAGCACAGCTTATTCGAATCGAAAAACGACTCAGGTAGTTTAGAATAATAAATATTAATAAAGCGTAACAATCGGTAGGTACTCGACAATGCATGCAATACATGCATGTCCTCCGCTGCTTATGGGCTGTCAAACACGAAAAACGCACAAGAACACAAAAATACACACAAAAAAGAAACTACTTGGAGTATTAGTTTATACAGGGTGTCCCACGAAACTTTGGCCAAGCTTTAAAAATAGGCAAATGCCATGTAGCTGGACAGAACCAAGGTAATATTGTTTGCCGTCGCTTGGAGATATTCATATTATGCTTGAAGGTACTCAGATACTCGGATACTCAGGCTTTTACGAGCGGGAAAGAAGCCCGGGAATACACGCAAATTGCCTCGGAGGTTCAGTCGCGCGGCAATCTTGCGTGTATTCGCGCGCTTCTTTCACGCTCGGAAAAAGACTTATGTAGCCCGTATAGAGCAATAAAAAATGCTGTATAGGGAGTTTTTCATGTTGCTCTGCAATTTTCTCATTGATACCTTTCATCTAATTATAATATTTGACAAATTGATTAATTAAGACTATTTATGTAATTAGGCAGAATGAAAAAAATAAGAGGATCTACATGCGATGGCAAACAACATTGCCTTGGTTCTTTCCAGCTACGTGGCATTTACGTTAAGTGGGACACCCTGTATATAAAGGAGTGTCAGACATCATACATGAGCAAAATAAACAGAACAAACGGTCGCAGACACCCGGGCGTAAATGACGAAGCGATCACAGAACGACGGCTTGCACATCGATAGTTCTCAAAAATGGAGAGGAAAACAGAAAAAAATTCAGAGCGCTTCTACTACTGTGAAGATAGAAGCCAGCGAAGCTGTGACTATGGTGGATCTGCTATAGTGAATGTTGCTATAGTGAATTTATACATTATCGTTATTGACTATATTGAGCGTCTTCGGCATGTTCGTCAAAGATCAAGGACACCGGCGTCTTGGTTTCGGCCGGCGCGATGGCCAAGTGGTGCGTTTGCTGCGCCAAGTTCGCCCCATCGTCATAGAATGACGTATACATGAGCCACAGCGTTCATGGCCGTATCACACTTCGCGGCGTTAACGGGATCCTGACGTCAGTATTCTAGAAGATGTGGTTAAACGAGCGTCCGTCCCATAGCGAGTCCAAAGGGCAACTGCTGATAACAGCGCTAGCGCGATCTCTACGTCACGAGACAAAGGGGCACAACGATTGGTGGGACGTACACCGCCGCCGAGTATCGCGACACTTGTGAAAGAGGCATCGGCGGTGGCAAAGGGTATAACAGTGGGTCATCCATCAGCCGTTTTGAAACCTGTGCTAAGGCACAATTGGCGGGAAACCGCCACGCACATCCATGAAGCCAAATCACCACGCACATGGAGCCAAAGCAAATGCTGATAGTTTTTTTTTCTACACGCGGACACGATCCTTAACACTTAACAGCTTAGCTGTAAAAAATGTAACAGAAAGTTGCGCGCGTATCCCGCACCTGCAGGGTAGATTTCAAGGAATGTTCAAGTTTTCTTGTCGAGTCTGATAAGAAAACGTGCAGAAGGAAGACTTAAACGCTTTTATGAAAATGACAGGAAAGTTGTGACACCAGTAGTAGGACTGATGCTTACCTGACCATAGATTTCCTTGTTCTTCGCTGCACCATAGTCGTACTTGCAGAAACTGCCAGTCTTGATGAGCTGCACAAGAAGGTGAACGAGAAAATAAAAGGTCTATTTGATTTCTGAACCAAGCTAGGTTACCGCAGAAACTGCGGCATCTGAGTGCCTTAATGACAGTGACAGTGTTCGCAAATAGGTTTGCAAGTATATGTATATTTAAAGAAGTACGCGACCTCGCAGCAAAGCCTATATAATCTTACCTGAGCGAAGTGCAGAAGGTTCTTCCACGACGTTCCGGCGGGTGCCTGGCGCAGGTAGACATGTAAGCGGCTCTGCGACGTAGGATCGAAAAAGCGATCTCTTTGAATTCATATCTGGAATGCGCGAAAAATAGCTACGTTTATTGCGATATAAAGAGGTTCTTAAGCACAAAACTCGATCTGCATTACGTAGGAAGGCTGAAAGCTGAGCGTGTTGGCATGGATCCAGGTTTAAGAAAACGTCAGCGCGATAGACAAGACGGTGTAGAAAAGGTGTAGAGTACGCAAGCTCTTGTTCTGTCTACTTCTTTTCTACACGTCCCCTTGTTTTATTGCGATATCAACTATATGGACACTCCAGGCGCATTATTGCCGTCGGCGTCGCCGTGATGTTCCGTATAAAGTCCAAGGGCGTTAACACCGTCGTCCTCGCGCCGTACGCTGTATAGTGCAAGTGAAAGCGCGCAAGGGGAGCCGAGCGATCGCGGCTCAATCTCGCGCGCGCGAGGGAGGAAAGCGGGAGGGACGAGCGCCGTCTTCCGCAGCCGCGCGCGCCATATCTTGAAAGCGATCGGCGTTGAGGCCAGAGTGTAGGCGCTTCAATGGCCTTTGTACGTGCTGCGTTCTAGCCGCTCAGTTTGCGTTGAAGCGATAAACAGCACGAAGGTCCCTTCGCTCACCGCTGCTGCTGCCGCGCTTCCTTACGCCAGCGTTTTCACAGCGAGTATCCGCTCTCATCGAATGTGATGTGTTAAAGTTTGCCTGTGCTCGCTGACCCCACGCTTGTTAATTTAGCTAGTAAGCGGATGTTCGCAAGTTTAACTTTGACTTTCGGGCGAAACTGCGTCCTTTTTTGAGGTGTTCTGTATTTTGTTTTTAGTGAAAGGTGACATATTGTGAGCGTACAAGCAAAACGCCCCACTTGCTTTGTCTAGTTTTTTTTTTCAAGTATACGCGCCAACACACGTGGAACTAGCAGCATTATTATTACGTCATTGTGACGACAGACGAAGCGTAAAAGGGTACGACACAGAGGGCGCGTGTGTGTTTTTTCCATTCCATTACGTGTGGTCGGTTTTGGCGCACTTAGTTGATTGAATTGATTCAGTCAAATTTAATAGTATGGGCTGATTATACCGTGGACTTCGATTGAACTGAGCTGTGTTTAGACCTATCATCGATCCATTTAGTATGTCGAAGACTCCTGCACCACTGAATGGGGACTGCACAGTTTATATATTGTGCGGTAGGCGGTGTGGACATACGTCAAGTGACCTCTCCGTTATGGCGTTATATTTATTTTGTTTCATTATAATTTCATTTTATTTATTTATTTATTTATTTATTTATTTATTTATTAATTTATTTATTTATTTATTTATAAAGAAATAGATTAGCCGAGGTACTTTCCACCTCAACCTACCCAGACCAACCCATATTTAAAATAACGGAATTGATTGATTCATCACAGGTGATGGTTCCACGAGTCCACGGAGAATATTCCATAAAGATAGGGCGGCAGTCGTAAAAGAAAAAAGAAAGAAAGAGAAAGGAAAACCAAGAAATGATTTTTTATGATTAAAGAAAGAAATATGAAAGGGGTATTAACAGCATATATGACATATCTGACAAGATGGATATATGCTTTAAGGCTTCGTTATTACGCCTGTACGATATGCCTTGTATTGCCCAGCCGCGCACGCAAGCACTTGTGCTAAAGCGGCCTCATCATTACTTTGTAAAAATGTTATGGGGAATAATGAACTTCAAACTTCAATACATTAAAGAATAACCACATTATAAAGCAACAGAAGTTCATAATTTCGCTCTCTTAACTTCTCCCTTGTCAATTACACTTACCGTATTGACCATTACGGACGGTCCGAAGACGGTGTTCCACCAAGTCTCGCAGAAAGACAGCGACTCCTCCGTACGGCAGGGTTTGTCCGCGATCTGCTTCCACAGGGGTCCATACTCGCCAATTGGTCCCATCTTGATCAACGTGCGGCGCACCTTCGTTGCGTCCCATGCGTCACACGAAGTGCACACTTAAAGCTTCCCGGTTTCTAACATGACAAAACGACGATCTGGTTATGAGGCACGCCGCAGTGGGGGGCTCGAATAATTTGGCCACCTGGGGTTCATTGAAAGGGCAACTGCAACCGAATTTCGGTCAGCGTTGGAAGTCTGGATCAGATGTTGTGTACACATACAGCAACATCCGTGCAGCTGCGCCGAATATACAGGTACTCGAATCTAATGGCGCGGATAATCTAAACCATGGTAATTATGAGCCCAGAATATGCATACGAGAAAAAAAAAAACGACCGGAACGTAGGCAGAGTGCTCGGTCTACGCTCTATTAGTCTGTTATCCTAGTGTGCATATTCTGCGCTGATCATGGTCTCGCAATTCCAAATCGCACAGATCAACACATTAGGTTAAATTCATGGAAATGGTGCAGTAGAGTAGCCACGGGGTGGCACACGGGGCACGCTACACCGGGCACGGTACACACGACCTTAACCGCTCATGTATACATTGCTTTGGGTCCAGACGCTTATTTGACACAAAGTCAGTTTTACGTTTCTTACACGATATTCACACACTGCACGTTATCAGCCCAAGAGACTCGTATCACGGCCTCTCGTGAGAGGCCGCCGCGGTCACGATGGTAGCATCATGTATATCGTATTGACACGTGTACATGTTTATCTTTCACCGGCGACCGCTTTTCACCTGCTAACAAATGTAAAACGTTATCGCTAGGCGCAGGACGCGCCTGCATGTATCGGAAGTTTCTCGAACGTTATCGATGCTTCTATCCGTTGTCTGTTGCCACCGACGCTTATGTAATCTGATTGTATGAGCGACGCGGATTGTCTAGTACTTTCTGGAAGACACGCGGGCACCAGGGATTAATCTGGAACCTTCGATGACTCGCGTTTAAAAGCCGACGCGTTTCGCCGCTGATCAGATTTCGACGATCGCCGACTGTGTTCGCCGCTAGCGTTGTCCTTCGTGTGCAACTTGCTTTCGTGGGCACAGGTTCACCCAATAAAAAATCCGTTTCGTCATTCACAGTTCTGCGACTGCTTTCTTCGCCGTCACTATTTTCGTCATTTCCCCGTGACAGTATATGCATAGAGAAAGAAATTCAACAAGAGGGGACACTCGGCAAAAACTGGCAACAGGAAACACGTCACCATACGTCACGCTATACTTTTGACACCGAACGTTAGCTGCCGCGAGTATCGAAAAGAAAAAAGAAAGTGAACTTAAGTTAACAGGCATTCATTTATTTTTTTAATTCTTTGCCGCGAAAACTAAAACGTTTTGCGTATAAATTAACTTAAGCTTTGCGACTTATTTTCCTTGCCTTACCTAGCCACAGGTCAATGGCGCGCCAGATACATGCGTCATCCGCCAGACACTCCCCCGAAGCCAGCGAGGATGGCTGCGCGCACGTTTGAGCGCTCGCGCGCGGCGACCCGTCTGTCTCCTTCTTTTTCTTTTTTAAATGTAACCTGGTTTATTGGGCTCTCGGCGTATTCTTGCGTTCCTTCTGCACTGGGACAATACACCACTGCACCATTGGACTACGGCAAGGTGAGAAATCTTGTTTCACAGTCTACGACGCAATTAGGCTTACGGCACGGGACCGAGACTTAAGACGCAGTTAGCGAAAAACAGCTCGGCCATCCTGGCGCAGTTAATTTGAGTAAATGAATCGTGCTGAGACATGTTTCCGACGCTTCCTAGGGGACTATTGTAACTTATTTCAGTTTTTGAGCCACACTGGCCGCACAGGGCGCCATGTCGCAGTTAGCGAGAACTCAGCCGTGGTGTGTATAGTCTAGTGCATCTTGCTAGGAGAAGTTTGTGCCGCTTTCTCTGACGCCAGACATTACTGAAAAGTAATTTCGTTACTTTCTGGGGTACTTTTGAGGCACGCTGGCCGCACAGCGCGCTGTGACGCAGTTAGCGATAAGCAGCTCGGCCGTGGTGATAAAGTTAGTTTGGCGTGTAATGAATCTTAGAGGGACAAGTCTGTGACGTTTTTTGTGGCTCCGCAACAACATATACTTTCTTTCGATACTCACGCCTGTTGAAAACGCGATGGGCGATTGCCAAGAGTGATAACATGGGGTGTGCTGCTGGCGCCGGCAGAACGCGCGAACGACGAACATATCAGAAACTTGTAATTCGAAAATTACGTCTTCTAAAGGACTGAAAAAAGGCATTGCACCCACGCATTTGTCTTGAGTGCCTGTTGCGTCCGTCTCTATGTATGTAGCGTACCGTCACGTCGCCCGAGGCCAAGTTTTGGAAACGCGAAGTCGCTCGTGTATTTGTGCTGCCAAAGTGCAGGAAATAATGCCCGGAAATGGGGGAACGCTTGGAAATCAGATGTGTTCATATATGTTTGGGATGAGTCGGGTATTTTCTACGCCATGTATGTAAAAGCGAATTGCTTTTGTTTGTAATGCCGCCCATTCACCGCTTTCGCACGTTTCGCCTCGCAGTATTCCTATGTCTAAATACCAAAATGACTCATGCTTGTAACATGCTGTTACGTGCTTGCAAATGTAACATGCTTGTAATTTACTTTTTTTTCAGCTGGTACCGTCCGGTGGAGCTTCATACAGGAACTACTACTGCCACAACGTTGGATGAGCGCACAAAAAGCACGGAACGAGCTTTTATATAGAGCAAAATAAATATTTCCTCATTGCACAAAAGGTCTTGCGTCTACTTTGTGAAATTGCATGTGGCACAGATTCGATGGGACTTTACGAGATCGTTCGCAATCATTTTTACTAAATAATAAACCGATTCTGCACGAAGAGCAAAAAAAAAAAAGGGGAAAAAAAGGGGGGGGGGGCGCAGCCGGCGTGCTAGCGTGCGTTCAAAATACGCGCGCCCAAAACCGAAACCGGAAGTGATGCAAGTGATCGACACCAACCGCTTGGCACGCTGCAGTCAATTCGGCCGCTGGGCCCTATGGGAGTGTCCCCACTTGTTGAATTCCTTTCTCTATGGTATATGCGCCTGTGTAGTCCAGTCCCCTACGTTCAAAAGCCCCGGTGAGGCAGTGTCAGTGCTGCTGGCCCTGACACGTTTTAATATACCACTCTTTCGTGACACATTTTTTTTTTCATAGCACGCACACGTTGCTATTTATTTTCGTAATTTTAATAAATACACACTTTACGCACTTCACAGCGACTGTTTTAGGCCTCTTTGCACCCACGTTACATCCACACTTCGCTATGCATCACTTCATTAAAAACTCATTACCACTGACTTGGCGCTCTTTGGCCAAATCATCATGCTTTGGGTTCATATTAAAAGAATCTGAAGTGGTCAGAATTATTCCGGAGCCCTCCCGAGTACCAGGACTGGGCCGTCCAGCGGGCCAGGGCCATTGCCGAGGATCTCGAAAGATTTTTCTCCGGCGATGGACCCCTGGCAGCCTAGCCCCGGGCACCAACAGCCTTAACCGCTGGACAAATAAAGTTTATTCCTATCCTATCCTATCCACTGCAGCGTCCCTCATAACACACTGCTGTTACAGGGTATTTTTCCTCATAGCAATATACCATCTGGATAGAGAGATGCCCGTCTGTATCGCGGTCGTGAAAGGGGTAAAAAACTCGATCTAAATTTTTTTATCCTGTCTGTTAATCACCCTTTTCACCAATCACTCAACCCCCTCTTGCTTATCTCTGCAAAATACTGGCCCTGTCAGGGCTTTTAAATCCCTATGATTCCTGGGCCTCTGCACTTGGCTCAGCGATATTTCATTACAACAAGACCGGGTACGGGAAACTCGCGATCCAGACCTGTTTTCTTGGCTCGTTATTACAGAGAGATTATAAGCTTTAACCGAGCAACCCAACTACGAGTATAGTGCTGAAAATACTCACCGCTGGCTTTTTTGACATAGATAACAGCTGCTGCTTTGCAATAAAAAACGCGTGAACCGGTGTCGTTACCGGAGCCAGCGCCACGAAAATGACCACCTGCGTAATACAGTGAAATCTTGTTCATACGATTCTCCATAATACGTTTTTCGGGATAATACGTTTCTTTTTCTGTTCCCGATAATAAGATTTGGTTGAATGATATGTTAGATAATACGATTTTCGGTTGATACGCTTTATTTCTCGGTTCCCGTGAAGATCGTATCAACGATCAAGTGTCAAACCAGCTTGGAACAAGAGCGTCCCTTTGTTAGCTTTCGTTGTGTTCTTATTATGTCATTTATTTACGTCGTTCGTGTGAACATTGAAAATGAAGTCTAAATTGCCCGCCACAGTGTCATGCTATGGGCGGAGCTTTCCGGCCACAGTCCCACATTGCAGGTCGTGTTGATGATGATGGTTACCGGTATGCCCTTGGAAACGGGGTGGGTACCGGCCACGGCAATTTCGATGGGGGCGAAATGCGAAAACACCCTTGTACTTAGATTTAGGTGCACGTTAAAGAACCCCAGGTGGTCCAAATTTCCGGAGTCCCCCACTACGGCGTGCCTCATAATCAGATCGTGGTTTTGGCACGTAAAACCCCATAATTTTTTTTGAAACGGGTGGGGGCAAATAGTAACCTAGCCAGCTTGATTTAATCAGGTTTTATTACATCTATCGCTATCTAGCCTTTTGCTTATCTGATCTCGATAATAACTTTCGTATTTAAGAACTCTATCCCTATATTGTACGATTACCTACGCTTGCAATGACTCCTGCTCTATCAATCTCTTCCCCGCTTTTTCCACCAATACGGGAGCACCGTGGATGGGGATCTTTGATAGCTAATAACTCCGCTTGTTTTTTTCCTCTTCTTTCTGGGGTTTTACGTGCCAAAACCAGTTCTGATTATGAGGCACAACTCCGCTTGTGTTAACGCTTTTAGCTGCTCATTTTTGTATTAACGGTGCTTCGCTTGCAATGAGCAGTTCCGCTTGTATTAACGCTTCTAGCTGCTCATTTTGTTATGCGCAGTGCCTAGTGCTTTCACGCGCAGCGTTAAGATGCTGTTCATACAGAATTTTTGTATCCTTCTATCGTTTCACTTATTCTTGTATTGTTTTATACCTACTCCGGCCCGAGGCCTCACACTAAGGCCGGCAGTTTGTACCAAATAAAAATAAATAAAATACTTTTTCCTGCAAAGTAATACTAAAATAGTGCCGTTAATGACAAAATACATTTCACCACTTTGTTAAAAAGTGTTGCAGGGCCCTTTTAATTAAACGACAACATCGGTGCGGGTTAGTGCGAGCGCCAGGAGCTGACTTTGATTTACGAGGAAAGTTTACCTCAGGCAGCACCTGTATAAATAAAAAAAGGAAAGTTTACCTCAGGCAGCACCTGTATAAACACACTGGAACGGGAAAAAACGTTTTTCTTGGCATTTGCTGCACCGAATTCCATAAGGTCTGTCACATTTAAAAAAAAAGTCAAAACGTACCTGCGGTTCGAGCAGATTTTATTCCTGCCCTCAATTAAAAAAAGAAAAAGAAAAAAAAAGAACGAAAAAAGATTCGTGAAAAAGCGTAAAAAAAAAGAAACGTCATGTTTCTGACACTGTAACCCAGCAATAAAAATTGTATCAGAATTTTGTCTAAGTTGCACTTATTGGGACATCTGAAATGGATAAACATCGATGTATTATGCAACACTGCTCTAAAATATCACTAATTTTTTAATTGAACTTCAGTGAAACCTTCGTAAACACTGTAACAAATTCATGTAAGCTGTAGACGTATATCAAGTTTGCCCAATTCACACTGTCTAAGGGGTGCAGCTTACAGAACTGCGATATCCGTTTTCGGTGTGGAGTTAGATTTATAAACTTCGTGCTTCAATTTTTTTTTAAGCATCACAGGGAATTTGCCGAAACTTTTGTACAAGATTTCGAGGCCCTACATCAATATTCTGATTCCTGCTGTCGCTAGAATTAGACTTTTTTTCCCTTAAATGCAACAAACATCGTCCAAATTGGTTCACCGGCGTGTAATGAGAGCATTTCTGCTTTTTATGTGCATTTGAATAGGTAGTCGGTGGTTGAAACCAATAAAAAGCTTTCTCTTACTTACGACAATTAAAGCGTAATTGGCCAAAAACTGGTTAACTCACGCTGCACTACATTGTTAGGCTAAGGGGATAATGGTCATGCATCGTGACCTTGTCGTTGTAGGCAGGCACCGACGACAGTAGTCCGAACATGACGAGCGTCCCCTGGGAGTGGCCGACGTAGCCGAGTCTGGAGTTCCCCGTCTCCCGGAGGACGTAGTCGATCATGGCAGGAAGGTCGTATTCGATCATCTGCTGGAACCTGAGTTCAAGCGCGCACGGGTTCAACCACGCGTGAAAAGAACGAGACCTTAACTACGAATTCCATAGCAGGAAGACTAGGTGCGAAAGAAAGGGCAGTTTCTCATGAAGGTAGTAGCGAACCGAAAGATGAATTTAGAACAAACCACAATTACATTTTGGCTTCTTTAAACGAAATATGTTGCTTAGGTAACTAAGGTCGGTGTTTTCGGTTTCAATATTTCAGAGAGTCGACGTGCTTTATTAGGTGTTTCTAACAAATATACTTCTCGAGGGTTTTTTTCGGCGTCAATATTCGTTGATTGAAAGCTAGCGGTCAATTTCTTTTTAATGCGGGTCTTCTGGTACATATGCGGATACCTTTATTTTTCTGTGTGTGTTTATTTTCATGGATGAGTTTGCTTCAGGCATATTAGTGGTATTTCTCGTTAGGTTCATTTGCGATTGCTGGCCTTAGCTTTTTCACTGGTGCGAAATTACTACAGTAATCAAAGAAACAAGCATAGAGGCGCAGGATTCTCAACCGTTGTACGTACTGACCGCGCACTTCAGTAAATATGCTTCAGATTTGACGATGGTATTAACCAGAAAATTGACGGGATCACAAGTACAAGTTTGTTTAAACGTTCTTTTATCACAATGAATATTAAGGGGGATAATTGCAACGCCTCGCTCAGCCATGACCGAACGAAAACGGGCAAAACTACACGAATCACGCTTAATTTGTAATGAATAATTGCTCAGACGGGAAGACAGGGCAATTCGTAACCTGTTAGAAGCGGTCAAACACTGACATTTAGGCCTTCAGTTGATCGCAGGCGAGCTACTGGTAATTCGCTTCAATGGCTTGTGGTTTCACTTAAGAATGAAAACTGATGTTCATGGTTCTGGCACTAGTGCTCGGCGTAATAAATACAAAAACTATTTCACTAGTCAACTCGAGGCCGACTCACGAGAAGTTCCAGAAGCTGACGTCACTGTCGGCGCTGATGTTGACGTGCTTGCGGGAAAGCGTGTTTCCGCGAAAGTTGCCGAGCCAGACGTCGTAGCCGGCGTCGGCCAGGACGTACCCTGCAGTGACGTGACCATCAAGATACTCACTATCTATTTAATTTACAGATTAATGGCTGTACCAGAGGCCCACACCTCTACCTTTAGCTTTAGTGGAACACCGAAACAAAAACGCGAATCGGGCCGTCAAGCTCGGCTTGCCGGTCCCTACGTGGGACTAGCCGGGTGGCGCGGGGTGTCCCCTGCGTCTTCTTTGGACCTCAGTAAAGTTATTTCACTCACTCACAAAAACGCAACAGCGCTTGTTAGACATGTTTTTCGTTGCGCATTCTACGTTCGATAAGCTTATTAGTCATTGCAGTGATTCGCAATTCGCGAGGATTTGTGTCTGCCGCATCTCGTGTATCGTATGCGACTCGGAGATGAGAGGTCACACAAAATGTTACTTGCAATAGAAAGTTATACTCTATAGTGCTTGCACTGGTTCGAGCCATCTTGTCTGAAGCTTCTTGTATGTCATATGTCTAACTACAGGGTGCGCCATAAATGTTGTCACTGGGTTCATTCCGAATATTTTCGTTGATAATAATTTAAATAAATTTGAGTAAATCTTTTGTAGGGCATATACCCGATATATTAGGAATACAACACAAAACATTTTATTTATTGTTCCCACTCTTGGCTTTGATCACGGCCACTAAACGCTCTGCGTAAGATTGAATGGCTGCCTGCAGGGTATCCGCAGGATAATTTTTTTTCCAGGCTCGCTTCAGCGATGCTTTCAGGGCCAGCATGCTGGTTTGTTGAAGGGGGCGGGCATCCTTTTTAAGAATAGCTCGCACACAGAAGTTCAATGCTTCAGGGTAGTTCACCGGCCACTCTTAAGCTGGATATGAAGTCGGGCTCGAGAGCGCAACACTACTCCTGTGGTGTTGATCTGATGTTCGATTGTTGTGCTGGGGCGCCGTCCTGCTGCAAAGTACAAGGCGTCTCGCCGAAGTGCGACAGCGGTGAGGGCAGCGTACGAGGCTCTAGAATAGTCCATCTCTAACTAAGTACGTGTGAGTGCCGATTTTTGCTCCTTTTGTCACAGAAACAAGAGGAATGCGACCAGTGGTGGTTACCCCAGCTCAGACCGTGACAGACCAGACACCGCCATGCGAGTTTCTAAAAAAATGGCCGACTGATTACAACAATAAGCTCTTACGTCGGAACAAATGCATGAGAGTTCTGAGTGTTGTGACGGGTCACTACCGTGAAAGCTTTCTCATCGGTGAAGATATTTGCCAAGTGTTCCCCAACAGGAGCTGGCATTGCCCCCTTCATCATTTTCTCTGCACTTCCGTCAGTCCATGTCTTCTCTGGAACTTATCTGGAATATCTTGAGGTCCCTTCGCACGGCTCTTGTCATTGCTGTCACCGACACATTCAGCTCCAAGGCCAGCCTTCTGATGCTTCTCCGTGACTGGTATCGGATTCCCTTTCTCACAATTTTATTAAAGTGAGAAGTGACCACAGAGACAGGACGACCACTGCGGGTTGCGTCCTTAAGTGTGCCGCGTTTGAGAGCCCAGTAAACTTTCTTGCGGAGAATGTTTAGACTTTTGGCGACCTCGGAAGCAGTGTCCGGCCTCGCTTTATGACCATATTGCGGGTCTATGAGTCCTAGGAAGTGTCATTTTCCGAAAGATAAACAAACCAGCACAAAACATGGTCGAAATATGAAATAAAGATTGAAGAAATGTTTGACGAAACGATGTGGAGAAATTGTAAAAAAATTAGAGTTACAATTACCGATCAAAGTGTGTGTAAGTAATCTGGCGCATCCTGTATACAAAACAAAATGCAGAAAAAGTTGTAAAGGCGCCTTTTTTTCTGCCTAATCGATAAACCAAATGTCTGCAGTGATTCTTTGTGGATCACTATAGGGTCAAGAAAGGACTTCAAAACAGCTGGGCATCCTTAAATCATTTGCGACGCAGTGCAGTTATAACGGCACGACGTCGACGGCACAACGACGGTGCTTGGCTGACTGGCATCGAAAACATCGAAGAGCGGTTTTCGTAAGGGGAACGTTGCGAACAGCCGCGTTTAATTCATTCCAGCACAGATATCTGCAACAGCAGTCGCTTGCTCGCTTTCAACGACTATTGAAACCAAAGGCTCCTTTGTGTTGGCTCCTTTGTGGGACTTTGTGGAATTAATTACCTTTGATTTCTATGGTCATTGATAACGACCGCGTGACTGCAATATCTCTGAATTTTCTTCTTTTTTAAAATATGATTATGCTAATTATTCCAGTCTTGTTTCCAGCTCCTCGACTGTCTCTCTACCAAATATCTCCGTACGTGTAGCTAGTCCACGAGAAATATTTAAAATGTGCACTGATCATGGCGCTCAAACTCTTCCCCTGGACATGATTTGTTTGCGCAGTAAAATTTAGCACGGAGGCAAGGTATTTCATTATGTTTCCACCGGCGGTCTTCAACCATACCAGTTCAGAAATGCCGCTTCATGCTTCGGGAATGGCCTGGATATCTTTCTACGGTGATTTACTTGACTTTGTGGGCTTTCGGGCTTGCTTTTGGGACAAAGGAACGACAACACGGTAGCAGAAACGAACCAAGGGGCATTTATTGCACCTTCTCTAAAATCGGCCAGCTAGCTAGCGCATACGAGTGAACGAGAAGGCGTTCGCGGGACGGTCCCGCGGAGCGCCCCGTGGTGCCCCGTCGAGCGCGACCGCATCCAGTTTCCGCAGCCAGAGACCGATGCTAGCTCCTCTTGCGTGCGAGTATCCCCGCCGTCAGGTGACATGAGCAGCGGAACACTCGCGCCATCTCTCGTACTACTGCACAACTACCGACTACTGTCGTCGCACCTGCTCTGCGGGGAAGCCTGACTTCAGGAGACGAAAAAGCCATGCGGGGAAAACATCACCAGGGGGGCGGGAGAATGTCGAGCCTCCCCGCAACTGACACCCCACCAGTGAGCAACAAGGTGCAAGTTGTTATCTATCACCTGCTTATTTAGCACAGTACACAGGGCGTGCTTAGCAGTGTATTGAACGGGAACTTTATTGTTCCGTTTTCTGTTCCGGTTTAACGAAAACAGTTATTTTTCAAAGCCTAACTATCGGTAAATGACATAACATTATTTTGCTAAAACTCTGTTGTGCTCCCGAGCTGCACAGAAAGATTAAAAAAAAGGTACGTGTGCTGTTCTTCATGCCGCAATTAGTTACAAATAACCCTCGGAGTCAACACATCATCTCTCTCGCACCTACTTCAGTTTACATCATCACCATCAGCCTATATTTATGTCCACTGCAGGACGAAGGCCTCTTCCTGCGATCTCCAATTACCCCCTGTCTTGCGCTAGCTGATGACAACTTGCGGCTGCAAATATTTCCTAAAATCACCCCCACCTAATTTTCTGGCGTCCTCGACTGCGCTTCCCTTCTCTTGGTATCCATTCTGTAACTCTAATGGTCCACCGGTTATCCATCCTACGCATTAGATGGATTGCCCAGCTCCGTTTTCCCCCTTAATGCCAATTAGAATATTGGCTGTTCCAACTTCACAACAAAACTCCACAACGAAAACACCCTTTCCGTGCCGTGGCTCTGCATCAACGTCGCGCGCCCCCATCACCTGATGAGCGACTCGAAGTATCTTTTACGATGCAAGAGCTTGACGCTGCAATTTCTGTTTCCCGACGCTCATCGGCACCAGGACCTGACGAAATCACGTACGCTGCACTCCGCCATCTTGGCACAGAAGCACTGTCTTTTTATTGCGATAGCAATTATATGGACACTCAAAAGCAGATTTCTGCCGTCGGCGTCGCCGTCGCCGTCGCCGTCGCCGTGAGGTTCCGTATGACGTCAATGGAGATGAAATCGTGGCCGCGCGCCGCCGAACGCTGTATGTGCGAGTGAAAGGGCGCGAGGGACGCGCTCTTTCACGGGGAGTGAACGCACGGCGGAGAACAAACGCGCGTTCTGCGCCGTGCTTCCTTAAGGGCTGCAGAAGTAGGCGTCTCTTTCCTCCTTTACAATCACCATATATGTAGAGCAAACGCGCCTTCTTCCGATGCGCGAGAGGCCGTGGGGGAGGGGGGGAAGGGGGAGGGAAGGGAGGCGACGTTTAGCTGCGGCACCAAGTGCCTATTTATATCAGAGGCTCCGGCAACAGTCACCAACGCCGCACGCATTTTGAGCGAACGCGGGCAAAATGCCGACGGCGTCGACAACAGTTCGGCGCGTTGCCGGTGCTGCTGCATGTCCAAGTTTATACAGCTGATAAAGCTAATATCATTACTCCGTATATCTCTCTACAAATTTGCTATCGCAATTGATGCTTCACCTTTCAGGTGAAACTGCGACAACTTTTTATTGCGATAGCAATTATATGGACACTCAAAAGCAGATTTCTGCCGTCGGCGTCGCCGTCGCCGTCGCCGTCGCCGTCGCCGTGAGGTTCCGTATGACGTCATTTGGAGATGAAATCGTCGCCGCGCGCCGAACGCTGTATGTGCGAGTGAAAGGGCGCGAGGGGCGCGTCTTTCACGGGGAGTGAACGCACGGCGGAGAACAAACGCGCGTTCTGCGCCGTGCTCGCTTAAGGGCTGCAGAATTAGGCGTCTCGTTTCTCCTTTACAATCACCATATATGTAGAGCAAACGCGCCTTCTTCAGACGCGCGAGAGGCCGTGGGGGAGGGGGAAGGAAGGGACGCGACGTTTAGCTGCGGCACCAAGTGCCTATTTATATGAGAGGCTCCAGCAACAGTCACCAACGCCGCACGCATTTAGAGCTAACGCGGGCAAAACGCGAATTGGTTGGGTTGGGAACATTCCCTGAAATGCCACGTGGGAGTCAGGGAATGTTCCAGATAGTTGGAAATGCAGCCGCATTGTAGCATTACTTAAACCGGGGAAGTGCCCTAACGAGCTTTCCTCCTATAGACCGATCGCCTTAGCCAGTTGCGTCGGCAAAGTAATGGAAAGAATGGTTTTGTCAAGGATGGAGTGGTTCCTAGAGAGCAATCATTGCTTTCCTGATTTTATGAATGGATTCAGAAGAGGCCGTTCTTCGATCGACGGTGTTATCTCCACTGTTGAACAGGAAAGAAGTCGCCGCCGGTTAGTTGGAGCTGTTTTCCTGGATATTGAGGGTGCATACGACAATGTTCTCAATTATGCAGTCCTTGATGCACTGGAAGGTTTAGGCGTCGGTGGCCGGCTATATGCATGGATAGTTAGCTATCTCAGTGGCCGCACAGTGTATATGTCGATAAGTAATGGCGACACTGGCCAATACGATATCCACCGAGGTGTTCAACAAGGGGGTGTTCTCAGTCCAACACGCTTCAATATTACACCGATTGGCCTTGCATCTCAACTTCGTAACACGGTAAGGATTAGCGCATATGCGGACGACATATACATATGGGCATCTGGAGCTACCCGTCCCCAAATGCGTGCTAGACTCCAACGTGCAGTGACAATCACAGCTAAATATTTGCGGCGTCAAGGCCTTCAGCTCCCAGCAGCAAAATGTTCCGTGATTGCATTCACGCGAAAACGAATGACCAGGTATCCCATAATTGTCAATGGAACAGCGATACCTGCAGTAACGCACCACAGATTTCTTGGCGTAATCATAGACCGGGGATTATCTTGGTCAAGACACGTCGCTGCAATGAAGTCAAAGCTGAGGAGTTTCGTTCACGTCCTTGGCGTCGTTGCAGGAACAAGATGGGGCCCTTCGGAGTCATCGTTACTCCAACTGTACCAAGCGCTATTCATAGGATATATACGGTACAGCATGCCGGCGCTCTCAAGCATGGGACTTAGTTGTGTGCGCACGCTGGAGAGCATTCAAGCTCAATCATTGCGCACATGTTTGGGCCTCCCACGATGCACGTCAACCAGTGGAACTATAGCGGAAGCTCGTGCTTGTCCTATTGCTGTATACTTGATCTGCGAGCCTCTTCGACTGTACCTCCGCATGTTGACCCGACACAAACACCATCTTTTGTCATCGCTCCCTGCCACACAGCCAGATTGCAGCTTTTCAAGGATTCTATCACGTCATCAGAATATTCTACCGTCAATATTTTCTCCCGACTGTATTCCGATAATACCCCCGTGGGTTTAGCCTAAACCGTTTGTTGCTCTGCAGATTCCCGGAATTACAAAAAAGACGTCCATTGCATCCATTGGCCTCAAGCAGCTTACTCTGTGTCACCTTTATGCAGAGTACGGTGATACCGACGTGAATACGGATGCCTCTGTCACACCATATGCCTCCACTGCAGCCTTCGTCATTCCACATATGATCGTCGCACGGCAGTTTAACCTAGACCATAGGACAACATCTACTGCCGCAGAACTTGCTGCTATCCGAGAGGCACTTCGATTTCTCTCCAAAGAGCCTCCTCGCGCATGGACGATATTCTGCGATTCGAAACCAGCTCTTCAATGACTATAGAAATCGCAGAGCTTCTCGACCATGCAAATAGAAATGGGCATATTATCACCTTTTAATGGATACCTTCACATTGTGATGTGATAGGGAACGAACAGGCAGACGCTGAAGCGAAAGCTGCTCTAAATAATGCGACTGAAGTACGCATTCCATTCTCACGGACAGACACAAATGCCCTACTTCATCGCATAATACGCAATTGTATGTTGGAACACTGGACCCAACCAGATCGTCAACACAAGCGAGTGCATAAATGGGGCCCAGAAATGAAATACCGCATTCCTCACAAGCTCAAAAGAAGCCAAACAAGCATGGCGCACCGGATTCACCTTGGTGTCGCATTCACAAATCGTTATAGACATGATTGGTTGCAGTGACATTAGCCCCAATTGTGAATACTACCAGGTACCAGAAACACTTGATCATATATTTTGCGTTTGTCCCGCGTACGCGCAAGAACGACAGAAACTGGTCTGTTCAATTGCAAAAGTCGATAAGAGGCCCCTATCAGACGAGTTTGTTTTAGGTCCCTGGCCAAATGCAAACAGCGTAGCCCTGATAACCAGTGCCGCTTTAGTCTTTCTACAAGCCACTGGGCTGGACGCACGGCTTTAGAGATGCCACAACGTTGTAAACTTGTATATACACACCTCCTCCTCTTATCAACATCATCATCATTCATTAACCCTTTTCCTCCTCGTCCCTTTTCCCCAGTGTAGAGCAGCAGGCCAGAGCAAGTTACAGCTAAGGCCCACCTCTCTGCCTTTCTGTAAATAAATTTCTCTCTCGCGAAGTCTAGTGTTGCCCTGATTCTATTGGAAATTACCTTGGTGTATATTTTATACAATACTGAAAGCAAGCTAATGGGTCTATAATTATTCAATTCTTTAACGTCTCCCTTCTTATGGATTAGTATAATGTTGGCGTTCTTCCAGCTCTCTGGTACACTTGAAGTCGTGAGGCATTGCGTATAAAGGGCCGCAAGCTTTTCAGGCATGATATCTCCTCCATCTTTGAATAAATCGACTGTTATTCCATCTTCTCCAGCAGCTTTTCCCCTGGTCATGTCTTGCAAGATCCTTCTAACATACCAGTGGTAACGTCTCAGTTTACATACCAGTGTGATAAAAAGCAACCGGTCAACTAGGAGGCGCTTTGTTTCAGCGATAAGATAACTTTCCCACCACGGGAGAACCATTCCGCAGTCACCAATATCGGGCGCTCACGAGTGTTTCACTAACAGACCTGCCTCCCGAATTTTACACGTTGAAAACCGCACTAACGGTGTAGCCACTTTTAAACTGACAGCAGGCCTCGCGCGCATTTACAGATGAGGTAACATGGTTGAGCCACGAGTAAGGTAAGCCGATGAGCTCACTTGAACTTAAAAACTAATATTCTTTCTTTGTTTCTTTCGTTCCAGAGTGAAAAAGAATCGTAAGGTTCTGGTACAGTTCCGGTTCGAGGAAAATTAACGGGTTTTTCCATTTTCGGTTCATTTCCGGTTCCATACTATGGCGCTTAGCTCTTATTTTGTTGCGCTCCTGAAAGGGGCGCTTTATAGTTAGTTTTATTCTCTTTAGATGACGCGACCGTCAGCAGGCCCGAATGCTATTCGCTATTCTCCCCCTTTCTGTTTTTTTTTTCTTTCGAAAATGAGGTCTATGGACAGCTTCACCACTTGGAAGAGGTTTGGTTTCCGCTCCAAAATACAGATGACTTCACGGGTGCACCGTACCGAGGCTCTGGTCTGCGTAGTTGGCCACCCACGTGGTAGCCGAGCCGAATAGCCCGTGCATGAGTAGCACGGGCGCTCTACTGGCCCCATCGCAGCCAGGGGTGGTCGAGTCAGTACTTGTAGCCTCTTCGATTTCCACTCTGCCTCGGGGTATCCTGTACAGGCCGAGTACGTAGCCGTCGTCGGTCACCACCGGGTGGGATTCGACGGGGTATCCCCGAGCCTCAATAAGCTCTTCCTGCGCGAAGGCGTAACCAATGAAGGTTAGTTGAAAGTTTACTATAGAAATGAAAAGACTGCTGCTTCGGTAAACATAGGAGGGCATATGATCAAGGACACAGAAATACAACAGACACCACCGTGCGCCTTCTGTGTTTCTGTGCCATTGCTCCTCTTAGTCTTCCCTGCTCCTGTTGTTAGGTCAACAGTTATATGCACCATTTATAACACAATCATATTAACACAACACATCGGAGTTACAATGTGAAGCAATGTAAGATACGAAAGAAAACATCGTACTGCGTACGAGAAGGCAACGAACTAACTACACAATTTTGCCGCAATATATTTATTGTGTTAATGCATTACAATGCTAATGCTTTAGTAAGCTGCGCCGCAAATGCACTGGGCATACTGCCGCTTTTCATTGAAAGTCTTTCACGCTAACGCTTTAACGAGTCGCGTCAGGAATGCACTGAGTGTTTGCCGCTCGTCAACGAGCCTTTCGCCAACTTGGGTCGCTCAGTGTGTGCCACTATAGGTGTGTGGCCCAAGAAGGGCACCAATCTCAGCATTCGCACCCACGGCATGGATCTCTTCTCGGAAGCTACGCGCGGGCTTCTCGGCCGCGTCACTAGATGGCGCAAGCACGTCCAATAATGCATGACGCGTTGCGGCGGTGGCAATTCCATTTGTCGATACATTGCTACACTGCTAATCGCATGAACATCGACTCTCATCGTGAGATGAGTTGTGCCGGATTTTATTTTGTCCCAACGTATAGTATGGGCACACGCTCTCGATGTGTTCAGATGTAAGGAACGGGCCCCATGCGTCTAGCTCATCTATACGGGGTGATCATTTATTAAGTTTTCCGGAATATTTAAAGATCGCCTGTTCCAGATAACGTCATTCTACTCCTTGAGCTGTATTATTCGGAGAGGCGGATTTTACTTGCACGAGAAATTTAAACACAGATTCTAATAATTCAGATAATTCACTTACCAACTTCTTAATTACTGCACGGCACATATTGAAATTTACGAATTGTAGCCGGCGAGATTGGAAGGCGTAACAACTTGTAATAAATATTTAGAGTGACACCAGTTTGGAGATACGCGCCTACAAACTCGCCGTAAAAATGCACTGTTGTCCCACTTGCGTTTTCTTTTCCTCTCTCTTTTCTTTTCGCTTTTTTTTTCTCAAAGCTACCCTACCCGCCGTGGTTGCTTAGTGGGTATGGTGTTTGGCTACTAAGCACGAGGTCACGGGATCGAATCCTGGCCACGGCGGCCGCATTTCGATGGGGGCGAAATGCGAAAACGCCCGTGTACTTAGATTTAGGTGCACGTTAAAGAAACCCAAGTCGTCCAAGTTATTCCCGAGCCCCCCACTACGGCGTGCCTCACAATCAGATAGCGGTTTTGGCACGTAAAACCCCATAATTTTTTTAACAAAGCGATCTTTTCTGCAATAAAGCACAAAAGTAACTGGAGCGTCCATGTATTTCGTGCCACACTTTAGGAAATATCTCGAAACAGGTGTCATCCTGGAGATTCATTTCAAGTGGAAACATCTTGCAAACTCCCCGGCTAGATTGAGTAGATTGCAATATGTGCCGTAAAGTATTTAATTAAAAGTTAATTATTGAATGTTCGAGCGGCCAGTCGCGCGGCAATATTGCTTGTATCCGCGGGCTTCTTTCACGCTCGGCGAAACACATTTATGTAGCACGTATTGAGCAACAGAAAGCTGTATCGGGAGTTTTTCGTGTTGCTCTGCAATTTTTCATTGACGCTTTTCATCTAATTATAATATTTGAGAAGCTGAATAATTATTTAAGGCTAATTATCTAATTACGCAGAATACAAGAAATAAGCTGAGTATCGCCAAGCGACGGCGAACAACATTACCTTGGTTCTGTCCAGCTATACATGACATTTGCATATTTTTAAATCTCTGTGCGTGATAGTTGGGACACTTGTGATAGGCTACTGTAAATGGCGCTGTCCCAGAGGGCTGAACAGAACGTCTTTCGGAAACTATGTTTCTAAGCATAAAAAAACATAAAAATAAAATTGGACTTCACGCTGGGAAGGTGGTTCGCCAGCGAAGCTGTGGTATCACCTGATTCGATAGACCAATGTGACGCAGCCTTGAACTGGGTCCTGCCGAGCCTGAGCACGACGCCGTGGTGCATGTTGACGTTGCTGTTCCCGTCACCGCTCATGGTGTTCACGCTGCTCTTCGAGAGTCTTAACTATGCGTGACCATTGCATAGCGCTATCGCAACACAAATGAAATCAGTTGCTAGGCGGTTCTACTTTTGTATATGAAAGTGGAGTGACGTCACTCCCTGCTTCGTATGCTACAGTTGCTGCTTCCAGACAACCGCAGCTTATGCAACTGTAATCTTTACCGCGCTTGCGGCGAACGCTATTCGTGAAGGCGAGCTTTCTGGTTCTTTTTTTTATTTCTCCACGCGGCCGGCGCCGCCGCTGCCGTGGATGCGCGGAGGCGAGCGCCACCTGGTGGTGGTGCTAGCAACCCAGCGGCGCACGCTACGCGCGCCTTCCGGCTGTGATTGGTTGAGTTTCTGGCCACGGAGACGAAGAAATCCCGGGATATTAGTCATATGCAGAATCGCTGTAAAAGGGTCTCACAATAGTTTTCTCGGCGTCAGCGTCCTTGGGCACCATGCGAGCGCGGGCGCCTCCGGTCCGCCAAGAGGGAATCGTGCCGCCAACCAGAAACACGAGCACGACATTCCTGCATGCACGTAACGATTTCTGCCATGTAACCATTACAGTCTGTTAGGAGCCAGTTCAAGGACGCTAACGAGAAATTTTAGATCTGTACTTTGTTCTTTATTAGTTCGAACAGATAAAGACAATGCACAGATGATATTGCGCAGATCGACCTGTTCATTTGGCTTAGTTAGAAGAGGTGGACGCTACTTGTGCGACAAATCGCAATTCCCAGAGGGCTAACGAAATATATTCAGTAATTTATTTTTCTAAATATTCGCTTTAATGTACATGTTCTAAATGCACAATCGAAGCCGAGCTTAATGAAGTCATGTCTCTTTAGCAAGATATAAAACTAGTGCACTTGCAAGATAACTCAAGGACGAACGACGCTATCAGTTACAGGTGATTTAGACAAAAAGTCTGATCGAAATAAATAACGGGCAAGGGGTATATTGGTTTATTACATTACTGGAATTGCGAGCACGCCAGTTTCATACACGCGCACGCGCACACGCAGGCAAAGAAAAAAAAAAAAAAAGGCGGGTGGCGCAATCACCTGAAACTTTCTGCAGCTGCTGTCCGTGACGTCAGGATTTCGCAGCGTCTGCTCAGGGCTAGTAAATTGTTTCTGAAAGACGTACTGACATATTTTCGACTTCTCATATTTTATTTTGTCTTGAATGAAGGTCATTGAACTTTAACCTCTAGAAAACCTACTGACAAGGCTTTAAGTGCCCGAAATAATTAAATATGATGTTTTCTACCGCCGGTTTCAGTTTCTTTTCTCAGCAGGTTACCGTGTCGGTGACGTCATGGTGAAAAAGGTGGTCACGTGGCAGCAGGACACCGTGACATTTCGACACTCGCTTCAGCTCACTCGTGAGGGCCGTTGTAGCAGCATAGCAGACGATTGAGCGAGCCTGGGCGAGTGTGAAAATATCCTACTCCCACGTGACTAAATTCTGCGTCATGACATCACACCACAGCTGAAACAAAAGTGAAGCTGGTTGTATAAGTGCTATTAAAATTAATCATTAAAGAGGCCCTGAACCACCCCTCGGGCTTGGTGAAACAACCTATAGTCCGCGGGTATACCATACGCTGCTGTGAACATCTCAGCCAAGTTTTGGTGTCGTACGCGGTACGTGGAGCTCGCAAGCTGAACGCGAAGTCTCTGAAACGCTCTCTTTTCAACAGAAGCCATGACCCTCACTCCTTTCTGTATGCTTTATTTCATAATAAAGCACATTCCAATACGCGACTGCTATTGGTCGCTGCGGTCGACTACACCGCGGCCTCCGCGGGGTGCCGCCAGGAGTCCACTGGCTAAGTGCACTGCGACTCGCTGAGGACAACCGCGTTTGCCTTACGCTTAGCGCGTCGTAGGCACTAAAATCGGAAGTTGTGGCGTCTACGTTAACATCCAAAATGAAATTTGAACTGCGCGCCACGGTGACACATCGAAGGCGGAGCGTTAAGGCCCCAACCCCACTCCGCCGTAGCCTTCGCAGTGCAAGGCATTGAAGAAGGAAAGGGAGCACAGCGGGGGCCGTGTTTGATTACCAATAACTCCGCTTCTGATGAACGCATTGAAGTACTTATTGCGGCAAAGTATTTCTGAAATAGCCTATTTTCACCTCAAATGCTTTTCTCCACTTCGATAAAAAAGTGGTTCAGGGCCTTCAAGTGTACTCTGAGATTTGTCAGTGTTCTTTCTAGGGTATTAAAACCCGGACCTTCATTTAAAGCAATATATCAACAGTTGAAAATGTCATGTCAGTACTCATCTAACCAAAAAAAAAAAAAAAAGAGGCATACAATGTATTGGAAGCAATTAACTTACCCTACAATATAATTCATATGAACCATAAACGTATTCTCGTGTGCCTAATGCGACGAACACAAGACGATGTCAGGACGGTTTATCTGTCTTTTTGCTCGGTTCTCTTCTCTCGTTCGCTGATCTCTCGTATCTGCTACTCCCGTAAAACACTACACCAGCCTGAGTTCTTCTATTCAAAAGTTCTAGTCACTGACAATAGCTGAAATTCCACTTAAACCCACAGCTTTAGTATATTAAAAAATGGCAGGAATTGTAGGATTGTAATAGAAATCACGAGTGTACAATTTTATAATCCCGCTAAAGAGTGCAGCTTTGCCAATTGATATGAAGACGTATTTTAATAGTAGATAAAACGGAGATATCCCATTGCTATTTGCATGCATTTGTCTCTTCGGTGATGCGAATTCTTCAAGAATTCTGTTCAGAGTATAATAATGCAGTTTCTATAGCAATGTCTGATACGCAAAATTATATACCAGCGTGGGGCTAGACTAACAATTTATTACTGAAAGTCAACCCTGTCCTCAGCGTTGGAAGTCAGCAGTGTTCGTCCTTTACGTCGGCAAAATCTTCTATGTGCGCGGCTAGTTTTGTTATCGTGGCTCTCCAACTAGCCAATACAAATGCACCATTTTTAAGGCAAAATTTTATATCCTGAAAGGCTCTGTCATTTACTGTCTACAATATAGTACATGTTAATATTGCAAAGGGTATTAATAGTACCTTGCGTTTCAATTAAGATTTGTGATTTTGGTCTACTTGTATTAAAAGAATTTCTAGCCCATAAATCACAATTTTGACCCCATAATTCACCACAGAATTGTATACCTTCAAATTATAAGCTGAATGCGTTTGCCAGAATAAAGATTGCTTCGTCGTTCACCTAACGAGAGAAATCCTTGAATATGGCAAACCATCCATTGAGAGAATCGATGCTTTGCCAAGCATCTTGCAGGCGGCTGCAGGCTATGCAGCATCATTTATGATTCCGTAATGTATTAGTACCAGGTGGAGGAATTAGTGAATTTTCTTTCATACAATTTCTTAATTTCACAGGTGTCTGAGTAACAAAAAAAGGTTTTGGCCCCGAGTTACATATCTTTTACGGGAAACGTTTACGTGGGACCGTACCTGTTAGAAATTATTGAAACGCAAGAAAATTCTCGTACTACCACTGCTGAGCTGATTTGAATACTGTTTTTGCACAAACACACAAAAATGTGTCGCAGTTTCCCCCGAAAGGCGAAGCATCGATTGTGAAAGCAAATTAGTAGACAACTATACGAACTAGGGATGGTAGTTTTATCGCCCGTATATACTCGTAAACATGAAATCGCTTACTAACTAAATTAACTAGCACGGTAAAACGCGTGCACAGGTAAACATGAACACATCTCGGTCGAGGACCGCTGAAACTCGCTGTCAAAACGCTGGAGTGAGGAGGCGCGGCAGCAGCAGTGAGCGAATTGACCTTCGCGCCGTTTCTCGCTTCAACGCGAACTAAAAGCCGAAAGCACAACGCATACGAATCTAGCGGCACTAGTTTCACTTTGTCCACATCGCAGATCGCTTTAAAAATGAGGCCCGCGCGGGCGCGCACTTTTTTCACGTCGCAGATCGCTTTCAAGATGCGGCGCCCGCGCGGCCACGCCGCAAGCAGCCGCCGCCGCCGGAGGAAACGCCCCCCCCCCTTCCCTCTCTCGCCTCCTCCCCCTTGCCTCGTGCGTGGCAGAAGAAGCACGCTTCCGCCACGCCTTTCTCCTTGACCCTCCCAAGCTTTCACTCGAACATACAGCGTATGGTGCGCGGCGACGATGTTACCGTGTTTGGACTTTTACGGAACCTCACGGTGACGTCCACGAGCACGACCACGACGACTGCAGAAATGCGCTTGGAGTGTCTATATAATTGCTATCGCAATAAAAGAAAATTAGTAGAAAGCTGCACCGCAGAGACAATTGGGTGACGAATTTTTTTTTTTTTGAGAACGCCAGAAATATGCGTCTTGGCGCTTCAGTTTTTAAACTTCTTTGTTTCGCTATAAAGGCAAATATCAAAATGCTGGATACCGAGGCCGTTAAAATTCTCAAGCGGACAGACATTAGGTGTTATTAAATACTGTGAAACGTGTCCATAATGAGCGAATGGTACATTCGCACAATTCACGTAAGCAATCGTTTTACACAGAAGAGATAAACTAATTCAGCAGGTCTGTCCGCTTAACATGCTGTGATAGATGCAGCAAGGTAGATATACCTGGTAGCGAAGCTTCCATAGAAGCCCATACGTTCAAAACATGGTTGCTTACCGGTGGTTCATGGGGCTTAGCGCCACCTGTGTGAGGAGGGAACACTTCCGGCGGAAGAAAAAATAATTTGACGTCATATCCGTCAAAAACAGAAGTGACGTCATTTTGTTCTCATAGGCGCGAAATTTGTTTTCGGAGGCCTGCCATTAGAGCTGTATATTCAAATGCCCCGCCATTCGACTTCATGGGCGTTCCGAGTTTTCAGCGCGAAAAGCAATGCCGGAAAAATCAGCCGTACGGGTGTCGAAATCGCATCGCTGCACAGAACATACTTTCTTTGGAGGCCGACGAACACTTTGGGCGTAGATTGCGTAGAGTGCTCGTCCTTTCGTCGGACGCCAAGCCCGTCGGCCAGCGCTGTTGCACGAAAACAACTATAGTAAACAAGTATCTGACGGTCGCAACTCACTACTTTTGACTGCACAGGTTAATAAACAATAAAACTACCCGCGTCACCTAATTCAGACAAACGTTGACATGCAACACAACATATGTGACGGGGGCGTATTGTAACAGGTGAACTTTACGAGTGCCCCTTTCCACGCACTCCAAGAGTTGCATGGCATCGCAAGTGATAGCGGCGTCAACGCCCGCCGCTATCGATGGGCGCTCTCACGGTGGGCCCTGAAAAAAGGTATATATTGATAATGATCGATCTAGTAAAATACAGTTGTATCTCTTCTCGCCATGCATATATAAAATGAATTAGGAATTTTATTTTCGTTGAATGAATCTAACTGCGTCTCGCTTTAATTTAAAAACGCTTTTTTTCTTTCCCAGTGTGTATTCCCTCCAAACATAGTCGCGCTTCAATCGCTGCTCCCATAACCACCCTTGCTGATGCCGGTGACAATTGGTTCTGAACCGCTTTTCGCGCGAAGCTTCGCGACCTATGTGGATCGACCTTGGATGCAGTTCGCAGAATCTTTATATCTATGTTTCGAACGGTGTTACTGTTTCGAACGGTGTTGAGCTGGGTGCTTCAACAATTCATTTTGTGAAACCTATCTGAGTTTGACAACTTAAGAGAAAGAAAATACATGCATAAATAGGTCGTTTCCGTGCCACTGTCATCAGATTAGCTTTTCTGTTATATAGGGGACACTAAAGAGAACAAAACATTGAGCTGTATTAGTGAATTACCCTTGTTCAATAACAAAAAAGCCTTTCTTACCGTGAGAGGCTTGATGAGGTAGAAAAGACCTAAAAGCGAGACGGGTGACGGCATTACCTTGAAGTTCTCGCGTCACCTCACGCTGAAGTCATGGATTTTGATGAGGGCTGTTCGAGCCTATAGTTAAATTCTTATCGGTAAAGATGGACTACATCGTACTCTAAAAGAGCCAGAGACTGAGCTCAGCCAGCTTCAGGAACTTCCATTGAGTCAAAACAGGAAAGTATGAAAACATTCTTTGAAATCTGTGACGTACGTCGCGCTGACACACCAGCGATGGGGTTTTTAGATATTCAAGAAACGTAACTTTGACCTTCATTGTCACTTCAAATACTAATCAACTTATTACCGCAAAAATTATTACCGCAACAGTCTATTCAAGTACAATAAACCTGATGTCGGTTAAGAGATTGCCGATAAATAGTGACAGCTGTTCTGCATTTCGCATGAATTTTAGCAGAGATCTCGAATTCGGCCCAAATGTCAAACGTTTCCTCTACGCTTTTCAAGGCTGGCGACGACTTACGCATAGCAGCGGTGAAAGACCAACCTCCTCGCGTGAGCAGCCCGGAACATCTCTGATTAGGATTCTCGGAAAGCGGGATTGCAGCCATACACGATTGCAGCGCGC
This sequence comes from Dermacentor silvarum, assembly GCF_013339745.2. Classification (NCBI taxonomy): domain Eukaryota; kingdom Metazoa; phylum Arthropoda; class Arachnida; order Ixodida; family Ixodidae; genus Dermacentor; species Dermacentor silvarum. The sequence continues at coordinate 108,952,139 of NC_051164.1, read as the reverse complement.
TGTCTGTACAACTTCCAGCTCACGAGTCCGGGCAAGGTCTCTTGGCAACTGGGCAAACATTCCTCGGAGCCAGCAGCGATCATCCGTCTTCACACCAGCAGTTTGCGCTCGGATAATATACACGACGTATGGATGCGTATGGACCCTGGGTGAGAGGGAACTTAATGGCGTCACTCAGCCAACCGGGCAGACGGAAGAGCGATAACGAGGGCAGGGTCATCTGCTCTGAATAGACGCTTTATCCGTGTGGGACGCTGACGGATAACGTTATTTTACCATTGTTCTGTGCTTTCAGGCACTGAAGTGAGCGTTAAATGACTGCCGGTACACCGAAAGCTCTGCTATTATAAATTAGGCGATATGGTTCTAGCAGGGTCCTTCAATAAAAGTATTGAAAGACTCAGAAAGGTTTAGGTGTGAGCTAATCAGTATGGATCATTCATTTTAAAACAGCGCCAAAAAAAAAAAAAAAAACGGACAAGGGAGAACACGGTACGAGCTCTGACTGCCATCAACATCTCTATTGAAGCCTGCGCAAATATATGCTATTCGCAACGGGATGAAAGAGAAAAAAAAAAGAAGAAATGGTAGGGCGAGTCATTATCTATCACCTCTTGCTGCGCATGCGTCAAAAACATAAAACAATACAAATGTACAAATGTAACAAAACACATAATGGACACAGGCCAAACTGATTAACTTCTAAGAAACGTAAGTTCCTTATCCTGGTTCTAGTATATAAGGAAAAGGGGTTGGCGACCTTGCAAAATGAAGCCCATTATCATCGCGCACCTATAGTGTATCATATATAAAACTACATGTAAATGTTCCATTGCTTTTACTGCTAGAAAAATGCCTCGAGGCTATCTCTTAAAATTTATCATCTCAGGCAGTTCCCGACGTTGGTGCGGCCCGCGACTGCAACGGAGCTTCTGAGGACCTTCATTAAAGTTATTTGTCTGTCTGTCTGTATCTCAGGCAGTGAACGAAACCTTAAAGGGCTTCCAGAAAGCCAGTAGGTCTGCTGTTATAAATCAGACGATAAATACTAGTATAAGGAGAGGCTGTTGGCGGCCTTGACACAAAAGCCAGTTAACGTTGCAAGTCAAGTGTACCATCTCAGAAACTAAACGTAAGCCTCCCATTGCTCTCACTGCGTAGAAAATGCCTCTGGACTATCCCTTTTCTTTATCGTCTCAACTAGCTGTTGAAACATCTTTTCGAGCCATCTTGCACATGTCGTGTCGACCATCGATACAAAGTTGGCGTTTCTGTTTGTAAGACTAATCTGTTTAAAGCGAAGTTTTCTTTGCTTACGATTCCATGGTATCGCAGGGTCGGTCGCTGGTCGGGTTCTTGCAGAGCAGATTCGCGCGTCCCGCGGCGGGATTAGAACCTCGGCCACCCGCGCAGCATCCCAATGCTCTAACCACTACACCTCAACCACTTTTTTTAATTTCTTTCGGGCCTTCACTCAATTCACACAGAAATACATTATTGAAACTGCATACTAATACGCTAGAAAAGATACACGATGAAAAAAAAATGTCCCAGTTTTACCCGAAAGGCGAAGCATCAATTGCCATAGCAAATTAGTAGAGAGCTATACGGAGTGAAGATAGTAGTTTTATCAGCTGTATAAACTTGGACAAGCAGCAGCACCAGCAACACGCAGAACTGTTGTCGACGCCGTCGGCGTTTTGCCCGCGTTCGCACCGAACGCGCGCGGCGTTGGTGACTATTTCCAGGGCCTCTGGGGGCGGCTCGGGGGTTTTCGATGAGATGAGAACGGGAAACTTGTCTAGAAGCGTCGGAATTCTTTGTCACCTTCTCGCCTCGCAACGTTTTATTGCGATAGCAATTATATGGACACTCAAAAGCAGATTTCTGCCGTCGGCGTCGCCGTCGCCGTCGCCGTCGCCGTCGCCGTCGCCGTGAGGTTCCGTATGACGTCATTTGGAGATGAAATCGTCGCCGCGCGCCGAACGCTGTATGTGCGAGTGAAAGGGCGCGAGGGGCGCGTCTTTCACGGGGAGTGAACGCACGGCGGAGAACAAACGCGCGTTCTGCGCCGTGCTCGCTTAAGGGCTGCAGAATTAGGCGTCTCGTTTCTCCTTTACAATCACCATATATGTAGAGCAAACGCGCCTTCTTCAGACGCGCGAGAGGCCGTGGGGGAGGGGGAAGGAAGGGACGCGACGTTTAGCTGCGGCACCAAGTGCCTATTTATATGAGAGGCTCCAGCAACAGTCACCAACGCCGCACGCATATACGTTTTTATATAAATACGCATTTGGTGCCGAAGCTAAGCATCGCCTCCCCTCCCTCCCGTCCCCCCACGGCCTTTCACGCGACGGAAGAAGTCACGTTGGCCCTATATACATGGCGATTGTAAAGGACGAAAGAGGCGCTTAATTATGCAGCCATTCAGGGAGCACGGCGCAGAACGCGCGTTTGTTCTCCGCCGTGCGTTCGCTCCCCGTGAAAGCGCGCGTCCCTCGATCGCGCCCTTTCACTCACACATACAGCGTCCGGCGCGCGGCGACGATTTCATCGCCGTTGACGTCATACGGAACCTCACGGCGACGGCGACGACGACGCCGATGGCAGAAATCCTCTTTGAGTGTCCATATAATGGCTATCGCAATATAAAGGAATGTTCTGTTCTTTTTGTAGGAAACCCGAGACAATCGAACACTTTTTTCCAGACTGTTGGGGAGGTTACTTTTTGATGTATTCTTCAAATGACATTAAAAAAAGACTTTCCCATAGATAGCTACGGTATTAGCTATTTACCGGTTGATAATGACGAAGGCATGCTATTTGACATGATAAATTTATCTGGGCCTGCATAGTATTTGGTTGTCAAGAATGGCCGATCGGGATCGTGCAGATCTAGACGTGAGGCCAATAAGGAGTTACTTTCGCGAATCTGTAAGCAGAATGGTTCAAGTGTGTAAACTGCAAGAAACGGAAACGGGCTGGCTTCCTAGGTTGGAAGGGCTGATGTACATGTGAGAGTTTTTGTTGTTTCTCTCCTCAGCCTTTGCAGGACTGGTATCGTTGTATAATTAGGCCTCAACCGCACGTACACATTTCTCGGGCCGACACAAACTAGTTCTATGCGATGATCGCCTCGCGTTTATGGTTACGATTTCCGTACTATGGCACATAACCATTACGGGGATCGGCCAAGAAGCGTGTCCACGCGTGGATTATGATGATGATTTCCACACGGTGGCACACAACCACAAAGGGGGATTTAGACAATAACCGGATGGTGCATACCGTACCAATGAAGGTTGCCATTGCCCTTGCGGTCTTTCACAGTAACTCCAAAGTCACCATTACGGGTTCGCGGGCAGCGTGCCGTAACTACGAAGCATGGTACATCTCACCCCCACGTATATACGTACGAAGGTGGATTAGGCACAGCAAGAAGAAGAATTTTCACGAAGGTCATTAACGCTTTGATGACAGGCAAAATTAGTGGTTATGAATGCCGATGGGCAAAACAAAGTCCACGTACACCACCCACAAAACAGTGGAACGTTGGGCCCGTGTCACGTATAGTCTAGGAACAGTCTACCAGAATCAACTGACTTTGAGCGTGATGCTAAAAAAATTCGGGAACTGATCCACCACCTCATGAAAAACTAAATAAATCGCAGTTTGTGCAGTGCCGGCAGTTACAAACGAGGACATTCCAGTAATGTGGAATATACTATATTCAGATATATACAAGACAAACGAACGCAAATAATGCGGCTCAAGAGCAACTCTTTAGCATATGTTGCGGGAATGCCAAGGGCTGACGAGTGGCAAGCCTCTAGCGAAAGCCTCCGCGCGCGTTGGTGTGCTGTGCTGCTCAGCTCAGCCCCAAAAGATCAACTGCGGGCAGTCCAGCGGGCCGACGACGCCGCCAGAGCCCAAGGGCTCGTGGCAGACGCCTAGGCAGGGTGAAGCCCACCCTATTAGTTTGCCGGACAGAAATACAGTTTTTACCTACCTACCTGATAACTATATACTTTTTGGTGCAATATATGTCCAATTTTCGTTCAGCAAGTTTACATATTTTTTTCTTGCGCTACCATTCAGTCTACATGGGAAAACGATTGTCGAAACTCTGTTGTGTTGGTACTTTCTTTGCTTATTGCTCAACATATCTAACTACTCGTTCTAGTGCAAAAAGAAATGTTCACTTTTTTCTTTTACTCCTCCACTTTTATGAGATAACCCAGTCGAGCCGTTAAAGGTGAAATAGGTGATGATGATGATGATGATGACAACAGCTTATTTTGAAATGGTTTTGAAGAATTCCGAACGAAAAACGTTTGCAGCTGAAGTAGCAGATTACACGTTCATAAGTGCACGTGTGCAAGTCCTGCCACGAGCGGAGGGCTGATGTAGGAAAAGCTGCAAAAACGAAAGTGGGGCGATGAATTCCGCCACCCTGTGTCGTCATAGGTTTTGCTGATGCAGCGTTGGACAAGTCGCAACACACGAGAGCCACGCGCACGAGAACGTTTACCTTTATTCAGTGCGCATTTACGTTTTGCTGCGACCTAAAATAACATCAGAAGAGGTTTAAATAACACGTACTGTACGTACCTGACAAGCAAGCAATATAAAAGTGATGAACATGTGTACATATATGAAATTTCCAATGAGGAGACGCCGGTAAACATGCTCGTGCAAAATCGGACAACAGCAAAGGGAAAGAGAGAGAGAGAAAAAAAAGTTATGTCTCGAAAAGAAAGCAAGCGATTCAATCACGCGTTCAAATTCGAACGCATAATCTGATACGACGACAGGAACCGGTAATTCACTTCGTTTCTTACCGTGCTTATCGCAACAGAAAAAAAAAAAAGAAAGGGCCGCCATTATTTTTTCGCAGTACACGCCGGGTACGTAAGTCAGTCATGGGCGTGACGATAGTCCGAAGCATCTGCGCATGCGCATTCGCGCTTGCTTCCCACAGCAGATACGCTGCATCGCGTCTTCGCGGCCCTTTTCATTTTCGCGTCGCGTGACGAACGAGTCCCCGCTTGTTTTGTGACTGCTACAGCGGTGGAGTGGGAGGCTTGCGCGGGGAGGCAGGCACATACGGCGACCGCTCGCGGGAGAAGACGTCCAGGTTCGGTTTCATCGGAGTGGGCGCCTCGCGGACACCGCTCAGCGCCGGCGCGTCACTCAGGGTGGAGGCCACGTTAGGCGTGCGCTCCCCCGAGAGGCCCTCGACGAAGGGCGGCAGCGCGGCCCCCACAGGCGGCTGGACGAATGCCATCGTCGAATGCTCCCGGGAGTAGATGTCCAGGTTTGGGTGCATGGGCGTCGGCGGTTCCAACTCCTTGCCGCCCAGGTCCGACAGTTCTGGCAGGCAGAAGTCGTCGTCGGCGATGTGCGCGTCGGCGGTTTCGGCGCTCGCCGGGGCTGGTGCGACGACGACGTCGTCAGCGGGAGCCTGACCGATGGTCCAGCCCGCCGGTGGGGACGCCGCGGCGTCCGACTTGGCGTCCTCGCTCTTGCCGGACTTGCGCGAGGTCTTGGACTTGGTCGAGGAACGACGGGTACTCACCTGCGACTTCGGAACGAGTGTGGCCGGTTTCGAGCGCTCTTCATCTGGCGATGACAACCCGCTGTTTACGAAGCCATCGGCCGCCGAGGTAAAAGGCCTGCAGTGCGTGCGTATACCCATAAATGCTTGATATTATGCAATATTAGCTAATGCCTTACGAAAATTCTAATCATTAATCGATACAATATCAGTTTCATTATTCAATGTACGTGTCAAAAATAATTGTAATACTTAAGTTGCACGCAGAAATTCTAACAGTTCCGTAACATACTTGCCTGGAAAATGGCTGTTGTTCTGTAGGTTATTGGATTCGTTTTATGACATGCCTATTTTGTCCCCTCATTATGCAGTGCCCTGTAACGGGCCCTTAAGGGTAAGATAAATGATGATAATGCGCAAACGTGCACCTGAAAAGATATCTCAGTTCTGTGTAGTGCATCTGTTACATCATCTCAAGTGGAGAATTTTGATACACGACATTACAGTTTACGCTTTACCGACGGCCGCGTCGCGCTTTTCACGAAGATCGTCCGCATGTTTTGTTCAACTGCAGCGTGCTGACGCCAGTGAATACGCCGAAACTACACTCGGCCACAAAATATTGCGGGGGGCGCGAGCGCGTCCTTTCCTTGTAGCGGCGCACCCCTGGTGTCGAGACCGACGCTTACGCGCATGCGCCATCATGCGCGTCCTTCCGTGACTGCAAGCGTAAAGTCCCTAGATTTTCTGCGCGCGAAAGACCGCGCGCTTCCGGCCTGCCTTCCTCCCTCGCGTGTGCTACATTGAGCCGCGATTGATGGCTCACCCTCGTACAGGTGGAGTGCAAAATTTTAGAGACCACGGGAGCAGCGACCGAACTACTCATCGCTGCGCGTTCTGACGACTGCGCGCCTAAGTTCGAGAGCACGTACTGCGCACGCGCGTCCTTTTTTATCTGCCACACTGCTTGTTCGGTCGCTTCAACCGCGCGCGCACCGGAACGCGGGAGACAGAGCAAGGTGCCACTTCTGCAGTCGCCGTGGAATCGTAGAGCGCAAAAGACATCGCTGCTTCCTGACCTTATCACATGATTATATTTCAGAAAAAGTGCCGCAAAGCATTTGTTCCGCGCCGCGGAACGTCTAGAAGCAAGGCGCAGAGGGTGGCGCGCTCCCAGTACAAATTAAGTGTTTTCGCCACGTACAATATGACTATCATTACTCGGGCTATTCCACGGCGACTGCAGAAGTTGCACCTTGCGATCTCGCCCACGTTCCGGTGCGTGCACGGTTGAAGCGACCAAACGAGCAGGCTGGCAGGTAAAAAAGGATGCGCGTGCGCAGTACGTGCTCTCGAACTTAAGCGCGCAGCCGTAAGAAGGCGCAGCGATGCAGTTCAGTCTAATACCCGTGCCACACGGGCAAAGTAAAGTGCACTTTGAGCGAGTGCACTTCGCGGCAAGTGTCATTCGCAGGCTGCCACACGGGAACGCTTAGTGACACTCACTGCAGAGTGCACTCGCCGACGAGTGTGTTCGGCGAACTCACTTCGCGGCGGCGAAGTGTGTAGCCTCGTTAGCAATGCTTAGAAGATACATAAAGTGATATTGAAAGATGAGTCCGGAGTAATTTTTAATAACATTGTTTTAAATTGCTGCGTTACAAGATAATAAAATGTGCCACACCGCAACAAGATCAGTCTAAAATCTTAGTTCAGTCGCTGCTCCCGTGGTCTCTAAATTTGCACTCCACTGTACGAGGGTGAGCCATCAATCGCGGCTCAAAGTAGCGCACGCGAGGGAAGAAGGCAGGCCGGAAGCGCGTAAAATCCCTATATAAGAAAAGTACCGCCATTTTTTGATAAACGCCGCTTCTCTCTCTCCTGTATCTCCGATTGGACGATGATAGCGCGTGCTTGTCATTTCTTTATATTTTCTTTTTTTCTGCCTCAGAGCCATGTTGAAAGCCCTCTGCGCAGCCGCAGTTGCCGGCGGCTGCGCCCGGCCTGAAAGCTTCAACGTGGACTTTCTAGGTGCGCCACCGTCGACTTGGCTTTCGCAAGCAAAAAGTAAAGAAAAAAGCAGCGCTTTAGGAGAGGAGGCGGCGGAGGAAAGAGTAGATGGCGGTAATTTTCTTATATAGGGACTTTAGAAGCGCGCGGTCTTTCGCGCGCGCGGCACGGGGGCGAGGCGACGGAGAGGGAGGGAAGGGGAACGGGTGCGTTCTGCTCCGCCGGCTGCTGCTCACAGTGCGGGCGCCGTATCTTGAAAGCGATCTGCTATGTGGGCAAAGTGCGCGCCCGCACGGGCCTCATCGTCAAAGGGATCTGCGTGTGCCGGCAGCTTCGTAGGCGCTGTGCTTTCGGCGTTTAGTTCGCGTTGAAGCGAGACGAGAGACAGCGCGAAGGTCAATTTGCCCGCTGCTGCTGGCGCGCTTTCTCACTCCAGCGTTTTCACAGCGATCTTCCGCGGTCGGCGAGCGAGATGTGTTCTTGTTTACCTGTGCGCGCGTGACACCGTGCTTGTCTATTTGGTTAGTAAGCGAATGTTTACAACTTTATACGGCCCATTAAACTATTATCCTTGCTTGGAATAGCTTTCTACTAATTTGCAATCGATGCTTCGCCTTTCGGGCGAAACTGCGACTTTTTTACGCCTCTTCTCAAGCCTCCTCTAAGGGTGAGAGTGTTTTTTCTGGTGTTGTAGAAAAATTTACTAACAAAGCTCAACTTATTATTTTTTTTTGCCAGAGTCTATTCTTCCTGGCATCAGGGAGAATTTCTGAAACGAATTTTTCTCGGCACTCACCTCCTATTGGTGCTCGGAATTCCCGTGACAAAGTGCCGGGAAAAACTGCCTGCAGGTGTGCCCTAACCTAACCTAACCTTCCGAGAGCCAATAGGAGGTGATTGCCAGGAGAAATTCCTTTCAGATAGACTTTGCCTATTTTCTTAAGTGTCGATTAAGCTTCCGCAGTAACAAAAGAATCAATTACACCGTGACAGAATGCTCTATGTGCCTGACAAGACGCTAAAATAAGACTGATAGCAATGCCGCCCTGAACTTCGTCAACTATAGTCACGTGATGTCATTAATTTTGAATCCACCCGCTGTGTTAGCCTGAGTGGCTTTTGCGTTTAGTTTCGGAGCATGACGTCGCGGGTTCGATACCCGTCGCGGCGGCCGCAATTGCGATGGGGGTCGGAATAAAAAAAAAACGCTCTTGTAGGCCGTCCATTGGGTGCACATTAAAGAACCGCAATTGTTAAATTAACCCGGAGTTTCTCAATACGGCGTGCCTCCTAATGAGATTCATGGTTTTGCGACGTAAAACGCGAGGATTTAGTTTAATTGCGCGTCTACTTGGCTTTAGGTTATTCGTTTATCGGTAAACAAGCGAATCCTATTCTAAAACAACCACGATCTCAACCTAGAAGGTTTTGAAAGCTTTTTCAGATTTAACACTCTCCAAATACGAGAAAGTACTTTGAAACTATGCCGTCACAATGTCCCACCTTGGTGGGAGATTGAATCCTTCGCGCGGTAGCGCGGATGATTCGGCGCGAAGCAATCACGGCAAGGGAAATCTGGGCTTCATTTTCTCGAGTAATAATCCTTTTCCAGTGAGATGAAAGAGTCCCCCCTTTTTATTGCAATGTATGCTTTAGTAGTGCAAACTAAGTTACTCTAGCTATTTACTCTCCGTTTCAGGGGAGCTCTGGCTGGAGAGCTGCCACCTGAATACACGGAAACGGAGATATTGATTTACTCGGTATCCATGGTGCACCAAGTTTGATGAGGTTTTGTGCACTTGAAAGAAAGAAAGAATGCAGAAAGCTTTGTTTAAGCCACCAGTCTTCTGCAAATACTGTCAACAAGTGAAATTTAAAAAGAACCTCAAGGATAAAGTTTACAACTCTGTAAATTATGTACAACTATTGAGACATCTAAAACGGTGAAATTTTCTACATTATAACCGCTCTTATTCATTCGAATGTAGGGTGACCCCCCCTTTTTTTTCGAAAATGCTACACGAAATCAGCTATCGACCCATATTCGTGACCAGCAGAATGTCGATCTATGTTCGTGAACAAGCTACAAATAGCACCGAGCTAACGAAGTTTTTTTTTTTATTTAGCACGTCGTAAAGCCAGTCTGGAGGTTATCCTGAGTGGCTTTAAGAAATGCTGCATAGCCGACGCACTCGACGGCATCGACGACGACGTCGTTAATAGGGGGCCGAGCACGCCTGCTAAGCACCCCACGAGGCACAACTTCTCTGGCCGTTCCGACGAGGACGCAGCTTGTGACAACGGCCAGCCAGATTTAGTAGCCGAGCTTACGGTAAATAAAGATGTGTTATGTTCAAGAGCGTTTCGTTCTGCTCAAAAGATATCGGTCGACCTATAATCGAATTATGTTTATTTCTAGGCGAGTTCAATATATAGAGGTTGGGGGGGCGGGGGGTGCGCGACTCTCACGCGTCCCCTGATGTTTTCCCCGCATGGCTCTCGTGTCTCCTGTAATCCGGCTTCCCCGCGTAGCTAAGCGCCGGCGGCGGTCGGCGTAGATGTTACGAGAGATGGCGCGGGTGTTGCGCTGCTAACGCCACCTAATGGCGGGGTTACTCGGGCGCACGATGGAGCAGGGTCGTGCTCTTCGACGTGGGGTCGGCGGCCACCGACCCACTTCGCGGGACCGTCCCGAGAAGGCTTAGGAGCATGACACCCGAATGTACGAACACGGATCGTTCGAACGCGCCACCGTTCGCGTGCTAGGCGACGGTGTCTAGCATGCGGGCGAGCATATTCGCTCGCTACCCGGTCGCGGCGAGTCGGTCTTCCTCGACTTGTCGCGCGCACATCTGAATGTTCTATGGGCAGTAATTCGGCTAGCGTGCCAGTGTATGAAAGGTGCAATAATGACGTTTTGATTATTTGCACTACTGTGTTGTCGTTCCTTTGTCCCAAGAGTACCTCTGGAGACCCCACAAGGTCGATCTATATTCTTGTCCGGCATGTATTGAAGTAATTATGGTACACCTTTCTTGAACAAACAAAAATTCTGTTGAAATCGCTCTTGTCGAATTAGATGGTCCAAGTAAAACGAGCACTCGCCTAGGCTTGAAAGAAAAATAAATTGACTCGCCGTACCGGTCCTGCTGTTGAAAACCACCACTACAACTGCTGAGGGGGGTATCCAATGTTTTATTGCTTGAGTAATGGTGGTAATGGTAATTTTGTCAGCACGCTGCCGCTGGTCGTATTGCCGTTTCTTTTCCCTTTGCCGCTCCTCGCATTCACGCTTCTCCTCGGGAGTCCTAACTATGCGTTGCCTACCCATAGCGGTGCTGCAACATTGAAATTAGTTGCTAGGCTGGTTCTTTTATATATGAAGGGCTAGTGACGTCACTCCCCGCGCGTGTCGTCGCCGCGGCAGCTTGCGTAACAGGAATTGTTATCAGAAGCGCCTTATCAATGATAGGGTTCGGATGCTTGTTTTTTCCCCGTGCTATTTATTGAAGCGAATGCTGTGCTATATGTTGTATGCATGATACTAAAGTATGTATGCACTTTTCGCTTAAATCGCTGAACGATAACTGACGGTTAGGGACCGCTATACATAGGTTGCACGGACGTCATCGCGGACGCCATATTGGGGTACCAGCAGGTCGACAAGGGGCGTAAGCAAGGAGCGTGACAGCAACAAAAAGCGCGTCTTGCGTCGAATGTCAGAGCGATAACTGATGAACTGGTGAAACAGCAACAAAAAGCGCGTCTTGCGTCGAATGTCAGAGCGATAACAATGATAAACCGGCGAAAAACAATCGCCGTGAAAAAGCAAAACAGTTGGCGCGTGATAATACGTTGCACTGACGTCATCGTAGTCGCCATCTTAGGGTAGCAGCGTGCTGAGATATGGCTGCGGACGTCGCATGAATACTATCTATAGGGGGACCCTTGTTCACAAACTAAGAATTGTTAACAAGCGCATCTGTCGTCTTCTTACTTCAGCGTGAAGTTTCTCCTTTTGTCCCATATTTTGTCTTGATCAGGGCGTACACCAGAAGAATCGACGAGATGTCCGAGCACAGAAATTTCTCTCTTGCTATTGTTAACAAGAGACCCGCAGCAGCCCGAAGTCTCGTTTTGTTTTGACCACTCTCGCCTGACGTGTTTTCCTCGAACATTGGACTTTGTTGAATTAGAGCATTTCTGCATATTACATGCATCTGAATAGGGAAATCGAAGTTGGCCTCAAGCTAAAAGTTTGCTCTCATGGTCGCGTAAGCGACGCCAGTCAGTCATAAAACCTTATTCTCGGTACTGGGAGTGATGGGTCCTGCAACCCCACCAGATGGCCCTCAGTCTGTGCTGAAGGCGACATCTTGGGCTCGCGCTGTGACCCGGACTTGTACTTCCGGATCAGAGCAGGGTCTCCCACTTTTGCGAGCCTATACAAGCTTCTGGAGTTCTTCGGGTGGTAGGTCTGCGGGGCAGTTCCAAAATATGTGTTCCATCGTGGCGCTCTGGCCACATTTTGAGCAATCGTGTTTGAATTCGTCCGTCTGGGTTGATGTGGTGCATTCTGACCGGGTTTGGAAGAGTATTGGTTTGGAGTTGTCTCCATTTAAACTCTTGAGCTTTTCGTAAGACTTTTGTGAGGTGGCGGTAGCGTTTGTCTAGCTAATTTAAAGTATTGGGTGATTTCCTGGTAACTGATCAGACCTTCCTCTGTGCGTTCCGAGCTCGAGTCATTGCTCACGGCTCGGCCGAGAGATTCTTGAGCCGTATTGTGAACTGCCTCGTTCCCAGGGTTGCCAGAGGGAGCCGGTACCCATATCAATTCTGCGTCCCCCCTGTTTTCAGGGTAGTGTTGGAGGATTTAGAGGTGCTTGAGATTCTTCCTCTCGAGTAATTATTAATGGTTGTTTTGGAATTACTTACAACTGTTGCAATTTTGGGGTTAGTTAAAGCTAGTGCTATGGCCGCTTCCTCCGCAACGTCGGAGTGTTTGACTCTCATTGTAGCTATTGACATTGGTTCTCCGTTTGCCGTGGAGACCGATATCGCGAAGCCGTTGATATTGCCGGGTTATTCCGCCGCATCAACATACCCCACATCCTGCCTTCCCCGTATTTATGTGCTAGCGTCTTGGCTCTAGCTATTCTCGTGCCCTCGTGGTAGGAAGGACGTATGTTCTTTGGTAGAGGTTTGATGCTTATGGTGTTTCTAATCTTCTAGGGCAGTTTCTGCACGTCCTCCGCCAAGGGTTCAGCGTTCTTGCCTGTAGCCTTTAGTATTAGTGCAATAGCGTTAAGGGCGCCGTGTCGCAGAAAATCCGGCGTCGGTATCGGCGCGGATGTCGGCGTCCGTGGCGGAGAAAATCATCCCGAACCACCCCGACCGCGCAGGCCCTCCGCGTGGTGCAAGGTGTTAGCGAACAAAAATTGAATTTCTCACAGTGAAATCTGTCAGAAAAATGGTAAAGTACGACTTAACCACACCCTATAGACATGGTGGCGTCGGACAGTTATTTGAATGTACGAGAAAAAGTTATTTGAATGTACGAGAAACAATGCTGTTACGAGGAAACTCAAACACAAACCTCTTTTGCCAGCATTTCTACCATACTATACTCGCGGCCAACTTTCTGTGGCAATGAAGGGAAAGCTACGGAGGCAAAGCGCACACAAGTGAGAGCGCTTCTGAAGAGTCCCTCGCTTAAATACAGGTTTGTTTAGGCTGGGGAAGAGAAAACAAACACCGTATTAGCAACAGGTAAATAAGACAGAACACACAACTGAGTGTAAAAGTTTGCTTATTTTGCGGCTTTTCCCTTCCGCGTCCGAGCAAACGCGAAACCGTCACACGTGGAACCTGCGTCGATTCAGCGTCTGTTCCGAGCAACCAAAAGCACTGTCGAACGCTGCCGGACTACTTGGCGCGGTAACACATGTGCAGCAGCCACGCGCCCGTAGCTTTCCTTTCATTGCCACAGAAAGTTGTCCGCGAGTATAACAGCGGCGCGCTCGGGTTGGCTACTTGCGAATATCTTATCCAGATGGCGCTCGCATCCTCGGCAGGTCAAATTGGGACTGGGCCTCCTAATGCGTTTTGGACACGCGCGCACGTCGGGGCGATAGCAAACAATTAATAACACAATAAAAAAGGTTCTAGGGCCTTCATATTTTAGTATAAGACGACTTATATTGCCCCTTGAAAAACGTCTTCCCTGCAATGCATTTGTTTAAAAGTGAAGCCGACTTTAAGAGGATCGGTGTAAGCTTGGTCTTTGTCAGCTGGTTTTCTCACGTTCTGTGTTGCAGTAAAACCTACTCAAAGAAAAATGCGATGCGAACGGGTCCCGATAACGGTATCGCGTTCCACTCTTAAAGGCGAAGCTTAAGTGACCTGCAATTGTTTCTCTGCCGCCTGTCGTTCGGGTTAGTCTGAGCTCTTGTGTCCTCCGGTGGGCCTCGACAAGCTCGTGCAAGGTGTTGTGTGTTCCTAGATGTAATAGTTTCTCGGTGGGCGTGTTGATTGGGTGCCCGATGGCTGCTTTATAAGCTTGCCTAATTAGTCCGTCAATCGTTTGTGTTTCCCTCTGCGTTAATTCGAGGTATGGGAGAGCATATGTAATTTTGCTGATTACAAAGGCTTGGACTAGTTTACACAGGTTCTGCTCTTTTACCCCTGTTCGCTTGTTCGCTATTCTCCTTGAGCCTGATAGTTTGTGTCGTGGCGTGTCTTAATTTTTATATGGTTATCTGATCACTGCTGTTTTCTTGTACATGCCTAGGATTCGTGAGTGCTTGGTCTTTTGACCGGTTCTCCTTGTACCAGGATTTTGAGATCCGGGATGGTGTTGCTTTTTTTGCTTCTTGGGATGTCACGCTTGACCTGTAACTCGGATTAAGGCTGTGAGCAGCTAAGACCCAAGGTTTGTACATGGGTACTATTAAGTCGACTGCTCGTTGCAGGGTCTCTTCTATGTCGCTTTCTCGCCCTTTGGTAGTCCATAGGGTGATGTCATCCGCATATAAGGTGAACCTGAGATTATGTACAGTTCTTAGTTTAGCCGGCAGGTTTATCAGGGCCAGGTTGAAGAGGAAGGGCTAGAGCACCTAGCCCTGTTGGGTTCCGCGGTCGCCCATGCTGATGGGATCTGAGTTCGGGCCGCAGGCCGAGATCTCGGCCGTTCTTTCCATTAAAAAAGATCGGACGTAGTTTTATGTTCTGGGGCCCGGATTAACTTGGGAAAGGTTGGTGAGTATACTCTCATGCGTGACGTTGTCGAAGGCTTTGTTCAGATCAAAGCCTGGGCTGCCCTGACACATCTGCTACGCGGGATGATTTCTTCGCTAATGAGGACCATGATGTCCTGTGTAGAGAGATGCGCTCTGAAGCCTATAATTTCATTTGGGAGAAGGTTGTTGTCTTCCGCGTACGCCTTGGGAGCCTGTTTAAGACCATGTGCTCCATGAGCTTGCCTAGGCACGACGTAAGAGAGATTGGTCAAAGATTTTCAATGTTCATCCTTTGCCTGGCCTTGAGATGATGATTCTGGCGTGTCTCCATTCTCGTGAAATATTCCCTTTCTCCCAATACGTCTTGATTAGGTTAGTAAGGGCCGTAACCCACGTAAGGTCGAGATTTCTAAGGGTTTTGTTAGTACGCACTTGGAGTCCTTTCCGCGCCGCGACTTGCGCTTCCGTCTGGTGGTCGTCGTGTCGGCGTCGGCGCCGACTTCAGGTGGGCTCGCGGTGTTTGCAGCTGCCTCTGCCACTGCCCTCACGCTGCTGCTTCTTGGACTTCTTCTTGTGGCGCCGGTGTTCCTTGGTTGTCGTCTGCTCCGCCGACGCCATGCCACTGTGCTCCTCGTGCGCCGTCTGGTCCGCCACCTGGCCTCCCGACGTCCTCCCGATGCCTGTATCCTGTTCCTCATCGCACGACGGCCGCTTCCCTGCACAGTCGCCGATGCCAACTGAAAAAGGAAGCTTAACGGTGGGCTGTTTTTCAAACGAAGCTTGTATACGCTAGCTTGCGCTGGCGATGTAATGCTAGAACTCCGCCTCCAGCGGTGGCTTGCCGGCGCCGGAGCGTGGGTCATTAGTAGAGGCCGGATCTTTAGGCGTTAAAAAAGCGCGTTTTAGGCGCCAAAAATAGGCAGGCAAATCAACGTTTCAGGCCTCCAACGTCGTAAATATAGGCACAATAAATTTTTACATAAATGCAAATAATTTCAAACGAAGACCTGCGCGACCTGTATCTACGACAGGAAAAGAAGAAATGTTATTGTTTATGATGGCACAAAGGCGCCAACAGTTGAACATAGCTGTGCAATTGTCCCATAAAACTGCTGGACTAATGACGATCATTGGGCGTATTTCAACAAGCACACTGCTCATATTCATGTTCAATGGCCACTGTACTCGAGCGTTGCATAAAATGAAACAAGCATGAAAAAGAATACTTGAAAGCTGGGAATACTGATTAAAACAAGCGCTACTTTATGTCTCGCTGACGCAATTAAATTAACACACAACAGAAACAGACAAATAATAAATCCAAGAGAGACTACAATTTATTAAGAAATTAACATGTTCTTACATAAGGACTGTTAGGTACAACTCCGGCAATTTTCTCATATACACTGACATTATCGGAATTGTACAGGCAAAACGCCCCAACACTGCCAAATACACTTCCGCCCATTTGAATTGCACGTGTTTGAAGAAATCTGTTTGGAGAGCACGCGGAACGTAGTCTAAGAATCACTGTGAAGATTGTGGAAACAATAGCAAACTACCACCATCTCCAGATTTCTCGATTCAAAATTGTTCCTCTTGTCACTGAGAATGATCTTGTATGCTGAGAAGGAACGCTCGACGGCAGTGTACACCTTAAAAAGTAAATTACAAACAAAAAAGCCGCGTGCACATCACATTTTTCTTTCTTTCTTCTTTTGCTCTTTACTCTCCTTTCCCCTGACGGCTCTCCGCGGTTTCGCATTCGCCAACCGCGGCGCGACCCATTTCACTGCTGATAGCGATTTTTTTCCGAAAGTTGGTTGAACTAGATGACTAGGTTGAACCCTATAGAGTTCCGAACAGTCAATGTTGCCCGGTAACATGAATAACGGTCTCCAACTGCACTCGAAAGCGAAACTTGAGGCTAAATAGTGTTCATATATAGGCGCCGATATTGAAAATAGGCATTTATAGGCATTTAGGCACAAACGCCAAAATAGGCATTTATAGGCACTATAAAAACACTATAAAAGCCCTTCTTAACCTCTAATTCATGCTCATATATCAAAGTGGGGCTATAATAGCGCAAGGAACAAAAAAAAAAAAAGGCATTTGCCTAAAATCCGGTCTCTGAGTCATTAGGCACGGTGCCAGCTGCGTAGGCGCGCGCTCACGCCACGTGCGCAGCCAATCAGAGCCGTTCCGCTTCCGCCGGTGAGGGAAAGAGCAGGAAAGGGATTTGCGCGCGCTGCGCCCTCTTCGTTTCCGTTCAGTTCAGTCTCGGAAAACCGATGGGACGCCCGCGCATTGTGCGTACCCCCGAACAACAGGCAGCTCTCGCTGAGTGCCGACGGAAGATCACCCGTGAAAGTGCGCGTCGTCGACGGGCCGATCCTACGGTGCGAGCCACTGAAGCTGCGGCACTCCGCCAACGCCGAGCAGATAACCTGACCTTCCCTTGGTCACGGTCAAGTTACTCAAGAAACATAACCGTCAAACACAAGGTGCACCCAAGACAAGCTTCGTTTACCATTTCCCGGCAGGGGAAAGGCCGACGATTTTTTAAATCTATTTTTAATTTGATAGCATCAAAGGCGGACCTCGCATGCTTGTGACCATCCGTCTGACGAAAAATGTGGGCCTATCGTGAAGGCAGGGGAGTCTTTACTCAAAGCGCTGGCTGTAACGTGGGGATAATGTGAGAAAGTGGCACCTGATGCACGTGCCAGGCTTCAACGAGCGACTCTGGTACGCGGGAAGCGTGCGCGCGGCTGTGGCTACAGCATGTGCTGGAAAACAGAACTTCGATCTAACAACACTCGAAGTGTGTTGAGCTTGTGCGATCACAGTGTCACAGTGTTCGCGAAGTCGCAAAAGAGATACGAAGTAATTTGATAAACGAGTGTGCTGTACGTTGCCCGCGACGCACGCGCGCGCAGCTGTTCAGACGTCACTGTCATCACTTCCTGTATCAGTTCCTTCCGAGTTTTTGCCCCCTTATAGCGACGCTGTTAAGATGCATTGTGTTAAAAGTCATCGGTGAAAACGTGTAGCCAGACGCCGGTGCCGATGGTGGGCTAGAACAGTCAGCAAGGCAGCTCTACTAGGAAGCGTCGGAACGGATGGTCAGATTCTGGCGTCAGTAGAGCCGGAGCAGCATGCTCCGCCATATGGGTCGCGTATAACAGGATATGGCAAGTACGTAATATACACCGTTTTCTGGAAACGTCATTTTGTTTTCGCTGTAGCCTTGATAGCATATGATGCCAGAATTCCCGCATTCCGAGTAATCCTCGTTTGAAAACACTTTCGGTGTTGTCTCACATACAGCTCATGTGTCTTTCGCTAGCTTTCTGGCCAACGTTTTTACGGGAGCAAGGACATTGCACGAGAGTTTCACAAGACGAACAGCGCAGACGTCGGGATGCGATCGACGCACGGGACAGAAAGCGTTCCGTTCCGCCTTCTGCTACATTCGCCTCGAGTCATCTCCAATGTTATGGCTGAATAGTAGTTTTCGTGGGAGTGTGTAAATAATTTGTTTGAGACCGAATCGAATACGCATCGAATAGTACCAGAAGCTAATCAATATCGAATATGTTTCGGATGAGTTTTCGAAGAATGATTAGCCGTTATCACAATATAAAACGGTGTTCACATTTCATTCATAACGTTAGCAAGTGTTTGTCATTACATTGTGCGTTATGGAGCATTGCTTATGAAAAGCAAGAATGGAGCATTACTAACAAATACGCAGCTTGTTGGCATACATAGGACTCTTCGGAGAGTGCGAATGATTGCTGCGTAGCCGGTAAAGTGACTTTCTGAGAGACGTAACATGCTCCATTATGCAATTTAACATGTCGTGCCTATATGCCCCCGGGGATGAAGTTTAATGTACTTATGCTCCAGTTTTGTGTTTCATTGCGCACAGCCGACCTTCTGACATTCGGAAACCACACGCAAAATATGTCTAAAAAATCACCAATATTCGCGCTTCCCTGCATGTTTTCGTCATATCACCGAACCTAAGCAGCCCTGTTGTGCTCGGTTATTCCACTAGAGGGAACATTTTATTTTTATTTTAGATGTAGGTATCCTTGCTCGACTACTGTTAATCACTTTCGTCTTGCTGTGTGCCTCTGTCTTGCTTGATTTGAAAATGTAGACGTGCTGCTCGACAAAAGGGCCTCACAGAAACCGTGGGTAGCATGCGCAGTTCGCCTTCCTTTCGATAATGCTTGGTGCTGCCATTAGCCTGTCAATTACGCAGCGCAGAAGAGCTCACTTTCAGATCCAGAGTATGCGTATTACTGCCACGTGTGATTCTTTCTTTCATTTTTTTTTTCTTTTAAGCGAAGGTTTCTTTCCAAACTCTCCGGGACCTTCCTGAACATGGCTGCTGTTGTATTCCCGAATAGCTCACATTAAAAAAAAAATTGTTCCCGATGGTGGGATCGAACCTTGGTCCCCCGAGAACCATTAGGCCACAATCACACCTAGACCACCTACACTGCCATCGTGCCGACGCCTGAGTAGCTCTTTGAGATCATCGCCGCGTGTGTCACATTTGCGCGAGAGCACATGGGCGCGCGCCAGGCAGGAATGAATTTGCAATTTTATTGAATTTCATTGACCGCCTCACGTGAGCATCGCTTCACATAAATTATAAAAATGTGCGCTGAATCGGTCAATATTATTTTTTTGTCGCAGCTATCAGTTATGCTGTCACACGAGTTACACTCCCGATACTATGCGACTCGTTCATTTCGACCACCGCACTCTTTTTCTAGAAAGACCCACCGGTCACATCAAATTCGAAACGCGGTAATCAACTTTTGGGGCATATGTCCTGGAAATTACGTGGTCGTCGCGAACATGCCTGGAAGAGCTCATGACGTATCTACAAAACAACGGTCACGCGCAAGCGCAGTCATTCAGTTCGACGACAGCCAACTGCACTTGTTATCGGTGCGTCGAGTTGTATTTTGGACACAAAGTTCGCCCGATAAACTGTTTAGTCCTCGATTTTGCCTGGCTGCTAGCTTGCTTGCTTGCCTACGCCTCACACTCACGGGACTATAGTTCAGGTGTCCGTCTTGGCCGAAATTTCGAGGCTCCAGAAGGACCCCCCCCCCCCCCCCGCACTTTTTACTCCAACCCTTACCAAGTACCTTTTCGTTAGGTTGAAATCAATGGCCCTTTCCAGAAATGCACGCGCACAGTCAGTGGCTACCGCAACGCAATACGGGAATTCGGAGCGCCGGCCGCGGCCGGAGGCTTCCCATAGTGCACTGCGGCCGCCGCTGACGGTGCGCGCGCATTTCTGGAAAGGGCCATTAACGATGGCTCACCTGTTCCAGTAGCTGCAGCATCTGCGTCCTCCGCGCTTTCCTTTCCCGCTTTCAGCTCTAGATCCTTACACCCTTCGACGGCGAGGATCCATCCCGACGACGCCTTCGGCTTGTTCTGGACGACGGTGCTGTCTCGGCTTTCAGGCCTTGAACTCTCGCGCCGCTTTGCCCCCGCTGCGGCGTCCCTAGCGTGCTTGGCGACCGAAGCGGCGACCGCCGCCTTAGCGCCATCTTTTTTCAGACGCTTGTCGTGAGTCGTCGGAAAGTCCGTCGTACCCGAACACTCTGCGCCGGGATGCGGCGCCACATCCGGTCCCGAACTGAGCCCCGGCTGGACCGCGCGCCCTATTTCAGCGGACGTACCGCGCGCGGCGTCAGGTAGGCCTCGTTCGGGAGCCGAAGACGGCACGGCGCCCCGCGGTCTATCCGCGCCCGCGTCGACGGGCAGGCGCTGTTGCGACGACGTCTTGCTGGCGCGCCGGTGCGCAGAGGCGCCGTCGACCAGGGTCTCTTCGGCCCGGGGCGGCTCCACGATCGGAGCGGCGCCGTACTTGCGTACCAGCAGCCAGAGAAGCAAGAACAGCACGATCGCTCCCAGCATGATGGCGACCAGCATAACCAAGTCCATGACCGGGTCGGGACGCATGGCGGGATGATCCAGGACGCCACCGACTTGGGTGGCCAAAGACGCAGGCAGGTGAAGAGTACGAGAGAGGTTGTACCGGCGACAGCCAGGCTGCCGCAGCGAAGATTAGTCCCGCCCGCTTCCAGCGCGTTCGATTGGTTGGTCATCAGTGAGATGCCGCGACCCACTACAAGGGGTAAGCCAAGAATCGTGATGTAAAACGGAACAAGAGAAAAATAAATGCTGAACTCTTTCAGACGCCAATTTGTTGTGTTGATTGAAAACTTACTTTCATCGCATTTCTTACATCTTGCAGAATCATAAAATGCTTACAGCTGCACAATAAATTAAGAGTTTTCATTTCTTTAGTGAGTTTTGTCAAGTTTACAGAATGTGGAGTCCATGCGAAAACTCGCTACACGTACATCAAATATGCGAACATAAACTATTTCATGTCTACGAGACTTGAAAAGCACCTATCCGGCCACTCGAAAATTGACTGGCGCGACACACTGTCAAAAAAAAAAAAAATGAAAAAGTGAACCCGCTACATACAATTACATACTCACACCAAGCAAAATATCCACCATCTGCCTTCATGCTCGTTTTACTCAAACAATTTGCCTATGTAATTCAAACTTGCAGCACTATTTGAATCCGAAGCGTTTCAATATGTACGGGACACATTTTAATAACCTTACTTTAATCAATGCGTTTGCTGTTGATGCGCTATCTTGGTGTACACAATTGCGTACATAGCGTCTCAAAGGATTAAGCAACAAATATATGCGGAGCCTGACGGCAGCGTCGAGGGCAATGCCATCGGTAAAAATTCGCTTGGAGTATCTGCATAATTGCTATCGCAATAAAAGTAATGATAAAGGAAAGACTACGCGTTAGTAGCAATATAGTACTGTACTCGCGTAGAACATTCTGTGTCAATGAACGGAACGAGTGGGGCCGGAGCTTCTGCGCATGCCTTACTGCGCCAAGTATTCCGGCAGCGTTTGGCAGCACTTTCGGCTTCTCGGATGCTTCTTCCATGTGCGACGGTTTCGCGTTTGCAAAGACGCCGAAGGGAAACGTCGGAAATTAAGTCAATGTCAACATTCAGTGGTGTATTTTAACGCGATATCTTTAAGGGCCCCGTGTCGCAGAAAATCCGGCGCCGGCGGAGGTGTCGGCGTCCGTGGCGGAGAAAATCATCCCGAACCACCCCGACCGCACAGGCCCTCCGCATGGCGCAAGGTGTTAGTGAAAAAAAAATGAACAAAAATGGAATTTCTCACAGTGAAATCCGTCAGAAAAATGGTAAAGTACGACTTAAACACAACCTACATACCTGGTGGCGTCGGATTGTAATTTGAATGTACGAGAAAACATAATTCTCTTAAGAGAAACTCAAACACAAACCCCCTTTTCCAGCATGTCTACCATACCAACAGCGGCGCGCTCGGGTATTTTACTTGCGAAAATCATATCCAGATGACGCTCGCATCCTCGGCAGGTCAAATTGGGACTTAGCCTGCCTAATGCGTTTTGGACACGTGCGCGCGTCGGGGCAATAGTAAACAAATAATAAAATAATAAAAAAGGTCTTAGGGCCTTCACATTTTATTACAACACGACTTATATTGCCCCTGGAAAAACGTCTTTCCAGCGATGCATTTCTGTTTAAAAGCGAAGCCGAGTTTAAGGGGATCGGTGTAGGCTTGGTCTTTGTAAGCTGGCTTTCCCACGTTTTGTGTTGCAGTGAAGCCTACTCATAAAGAAAAATGCGCTCCGAACGGGGCCCGGTAACGCTATCGCGTTCCACACTTAAAGGCGGAGCTTAAGCGTCCTCCAATTTTTTGTCTTGTTTTTAGTTGTTATAACTAAGGTGTTTGTTTTCTCTTCCGAGCCTGGACTGTAAGCTTTGAGCAGACCAAACTGCTAGCTGCTATTTTTTAGATCCTCCTCCTCTCGTCCTCGTCACCCATCATGCGCCTCTTTCTTTCCCTCTTCACCTTCCCCGAACGCATAGTAGCTGGCTAGAGAAACGTACCTCAGGCTGACCTCTCTGCATTTCTCGTAATTAAACTTTTCTCTCTCTGTCTCTCGTCCCCAGCTTAATTAAACTAACGCAGCAGAAAATGTGGGTATATATTCAGAAGCGCTTTTGCTTGTGCGCGCCTTGCCTCCGTAGCTATATCCCTTCATTGCCACAAAAAGTTGTCCGCGAGTTTTGTTCCTTGCTTTCATGGTACTTATTTATTGATAACAATATAGTATAGCAATACTGTATAGCAATATAGTATAGTATAGAGTATAGCAATGCAGGAGCTCCTATCTTGTTGGTGTTGTTGTTGTCTTCAGTGAATGCATGGCACGTACTCACGAGGGGAGATTGGCCAAGGTTCGCAATGGAAACGTAATGAAATGCCTTCTTCTCGCTAACTCAGTGGTCTGTGATAGCTACGTTTAAATAATATTAGCAATAATAAGTAGTATATGACTGAAAAGTGATCATGTCTATTTTTGGGGGGAAGCCGCTAGAGAATTAAAAAAAAGCTAGCCAAATGGTAAAATGAGGAAAATGTATTTAGCATGTTAGCCTGCCATGCACAATCTGACATAGTTCCTTTCCGGCACGATCGAGGGTCCTCGCACCAAAAACTTGAAAATACCAAGTGCTGAGAGACTAAGCTCAATAAGCGATTGTGGTTGCTCTAAGTAGGTCTTTTTGTCGGGATTACATCGTTGACGAAATGGTAGGAAGTGATCCAATGATTATGCATCCTCGCATGACGCACAAAGGTTCGATGGTGTGAACCCACACATGCTTATCTAAAGGTTTAATTACGGTAATCGACATGGAAGGGTCGTGAGAGACACGACCGACCTTTTTCGCTGCAGCAAGAAGGAGTTGGCTTATTTCTGCGACCGACAAATGGTTGTCTTCGAAATCTTGTCAAAACCAGCTGGGTAAGGTTCGGTGTAAAGAAACCTACGGACCCACTAAGCGCTTATTTCATAGAGAAACAAAAAAAAAGTTTCTTTCTCTATGCTTACTTTGCCAAACTGTCTTCAATCTCATTGCTGACAGCGCACGTCGACAGTGTTCAGGAATTCACAGAAACTTAATTTAATCCCCATGAGATGGAATGAAACAAGTGTAGCGACAGATGCGGTAGTGAATTATTCGTGCTTTTAAGTCACATAAGGACTGAAAGATAGTCGGCGAGCATGATTATATGTGGCACATCGTCGGGAATTTCGCAAGGGCAAATTGAATGAGCAGAAATCCAACCACAAAAATGGGTGCAATTCGCAAGACGGATAGCGAAGCTCCATGATAGATTCCGAGCAAATGCCCATTGGCGATCTCTCATCTTTTTGTGAGGGGCCTGTGGACACTAGCACGCGCGAAGGAAAATCTTCCATGTGCTCATTCAGGAGCCTAACTAGCGTCTGATATCAGCCTAGCATTTTTCGGAAAATATAAAATTACGATTATTATAACCTTCTATAGAACAGACACTTTGAATTGATCACATGTTAACGTAAATGTTTGCTAAAAGATTACGTCCACACAACCTGAGGAAACTTGCGTCTAAGCAGTGTGTCGAACGAAAACAAAAACGAAACAAAACGATATTTCTGACCGGAACGAAAAGGTAACCGAGGCGTTATTTATTTTCTTCCGGAGTGAAACCGAGATATTTTTCATCGGTCTTCGGTTCAAGGGGAAAGTCTGCAATCTGCAACCGACGTCAGGCAACGTGAGAATTAACGCGTATCTTAGGCAGGCATAGTGCGAGCGATAGCCGGTCCAGTGCTCCACTAATATAAGCCTGCCTCTCGCTGCTCTAACAAATCGGCATCGTAGCAAAACCTAGGGATTGCGCGCTAAGAGCTTATTGTTTCGTTTTCTACGGATACAACGCTTTCTTAGCGAAGTATTATCCTTCGTTTGTGTTCGTTTAAGTTCGTTTTATCGGAACAGCAGTCTCGAATTACTGCGAGTACCCTCGATGACGGGCTGCTTCTGAGATCATGCTCAGTGCAGTGAATTCTCAGATCATGCTCAGTGCCTTCACGCAAGGCACTGATCATGATCTCAGTATTCACTTATTGAGAAAAAGGAATACAATGTTTTATCGTTACTCTGCTTCGAACATTTTACATGCGAACCAAAACCGTTATGAACCGTTACGGATAATTTTTTTCCGGAGCAGAACCAAAACAGCGCGTTTTTCAGTGAAACAAAACTAAAACCAGAATGAAAAACATTTCGTTCCGACACCCTGAGTCTAAATACGAGGAAACGGCGAAATGACTTAAACTAAACAAAGTTAGCATCTGCGGACTGCAGCAAGTAGATTTTTGATTCAGGTCATCAATTTTTTAAAACAATTGTTGAAAATCGCAAAAGAAGCCTCAAGTTTACCACTCCGACTCAGCTACAATAGTATCACGATTCCGTAAACAAATGCGGATGATATATTTCCGGAACGTCGAAGTTACCTCGAGGGACATCGAGGGACATGGAGAGGAAACTGGTCAACAGGTATTGTTTGACCAGTTGGTTCATTATGGCAGCAGACGGCGCCAGAGAAAACACGAGGGACAAGAAATTACCTCGTATGTGATCTGTGAATCGCCTGTGATGGTCATTTGTTGTCCCTCCTGTTCTGACACCGTTTTCCGCCAGAAATATCGCAATTCTCAGGATGGCTCAGATTGGTGCAAAAGCACTGAAAGAATATTTCCGGCGACTTCGGAACGGCAAGTAATGCATGTAACCTTTGCTTGTCGTTGTTTCATGCAGATAATGTAGTCTTGAAATAGGGCATAACTGGTCACAGCGAGCTTGTCATAGAAATTAAAGAGTCCCCAACAAACAGCGCGGGCATTGAATGACTGCAGCGCCTTACTGTAAAGTAAGACACTCGGACGCAAAGAAAGGACGAAGGCGGACTGAAGAGGCGCGATTTATTTGTGTCCGAGCGTCTTGCTTCATAGTAGCGCGCTGGAATAATTCAACATGTACAATCAATTAGCCCCAACCTTGGCTCTTCTAGCGTGCGTCTTTGAATACAGTTGCTCAGAGCATCCAAGATTTTTTTTTTTTTACTTTCGTGCTCAAACGGGAAGTGCATGCGCGCAAATCCTTCCGACCAATCGTACAAGTAACAGTGCTGACAACGCAGGCAAACCTGCAAAATCTTCGCAACATGTTCAGCAGTGCGAAACAGCAAAGTTTTCGACTAATATTGCTATATGAGCTTTATTGGTGATTCGTAAACGCAGTAAACGTGACGCGTTGCGGTCAAGGACAAATAGGTACACATTTGGCACACATTTTCTGACGCGTTTCCAACATCGTCCTGGGGTCTTACTTTGCTATGGTCGCTAAATAAGAATAGCGTTTCTCGAAAACACCGTCTTACGCCGATTCCCACAGTGCGTCCAGTCTACAATTTTTTAAGAGCCTTGTCAGATTAACCACACACACTGCTGAGAACTTTTAAATTGCACGATAGCAAGCTCTTGCAAGCCTGGAGAAGAAAGAAATGGATGACTGGGAAAGTCGGCTACTCGAAACTATTTAGGAGTAAGTTTGTTTAGGAGCAAGAAAGTAGGAAAATTGACCGGAGGACATCTGGCAGACTCATGTCATGACAGGTAGCATAATTGTACGTTAAACCCTTCAATTCCCAGAGACGGGTGCGGGATGATGTCTATTATATACAAAATATAACAATATGAACGTCAACGCAAACCTACGGGCAAGAAATTGCAAAGCTACCTCTGATCACGTATTTCATTGCTAGAATACACATTGTACAAAAGCACGACAAAAATGAGCATGATCAGTGATAACAAATAGATCAGGGAGCTTGTTCCACAACCTTATAAACGTCAAGAGGCGAATTCGCATAAAACGCTATACCACGGTATTTACGTTCTACTCCTTGCGGTTGTCATCCTGGAAGTCAAAAGTGGCTCTCCAGATGTCATAAACTTGAATTTCCATCACACATAGCAATAAATGTCTTACCAGATTAGCTACGCATTGCGACTGTCATCGCGGAGTAAAAAAAAAAATCGGCTGTCCAGCTGTCTTAGCTGCTGTGACCGTCAACGTGGACATTTAGACCAGCTGTCGAGGGGTCAAATGGAGCGGTTCACATACTGCTAGAGAAATACGTTATTCATGTGCCAAATAGCTCCTGCAGCTGCTACCTTGGAGTGCGAAACCAACTTTTCAGGCGTTAGTGGGCTCACCATCTTTATCGGTGAGCAAGGAAATGGCGCTGCAAGCGTCATTGGCGTGGTGGTCGTCATCATGGTAGGAGTTTGGCTGTTATGTTCAAGACTCAATGACCGTTATCGTGGCGCGTGAGACTGTTCAGGCGTCGCAACCTTTACAGCTCACATCTGTGATCGGTAAACTAGATTTTCAGGCCTTAGTTGTACAGGCAACCTTGGCGCAATGGTGGTCATCATTAAGGTGTCTCTGGTGGCCCAGTTGCCATGGTCAAACTCGTAGTCCAAGTGCCGTCGCTTTTGTAGCTGGTATCTTTCTTCTAGCTACTAGCTTTTCGGGCGTTGTGATCCCGCCGGTTTCATTGTGCAGCCTGAAGCTGCAGGCTTCCTTAGAGCAGTACTCATTGTGGAGCGAATATGGCTGGCTAGGTATCCCATACGTAGCAAACATTATCTTGGCGCGTGCAACTGGTTGTCCATGCGAATAGTTTCTGCAGTGCCCACCTTTGACATACAAATTAGTTTTAAGGTGAAAGCCTTAGATCACTGTTTCAAGGTCGCCCTATGGGGTACAGAAAGTCACGAGACCAAGGATGGCCAGACGCGAACCGAAGCATATCCAGCGGTGTGTAAGAGATGATTAATGATTAGCAAAGTTAATTAATGATCGATTAGTGATTGAATTAAGGTGGATTAGGGTAGATTAAGATAGATTAAGGTGTATTACGGAGGATTAAGGTGGCTTCACACGGCTTTCGCCTTCGCGTCTGTTAGGCGATAGCTAAGGACACCTGGAAATTTTTACAGTGAAGCTGTCTATGGATAGGCCATGGAGTCCACGTGGAAAAAACTATTGTCATCAGCAATGCCTCGAGTGCCGTCGTATTCCATAGCTGGCTCCGTTGCCGCTCATCATTCCAGCGTAGAATTTCACTTTTCAGTCGTCGTAAATGGGAGGCCGCGTTTACGGGCGTATGAGCCATTCATTGTCTTACGTGACAGATTTAATAACACAGGTGATACGCGAATATGTGTGCGTACTTATCGTCACGGTGACCACCAATTAGGACAATATGTTCGTACCTTTGTTTACAATTCTGTAACCTCTGTATCGTGCGCTAAACAGCTTCGCTGGTGATCCACCTTCACAGAGTGGAACGCCTCATAATTTTTTTTCAGGCGTTTGTGGTCCCACTGGCCTCCATTGTGGAGCCTGAAACTTACGATGCAGACATCCTTCACGCAGAGTCCGTCATCGTGGAGCGAGTCTGGCTGACCAGGTGCCCTAAACTGGTTGTCCACGTGTCATAGCTTTTGCATCTCGCGCCTTTAATCAATAAATCATCTTTTAAGGCGTTTGGGGTCCCGCGCCTTTCATCGCGGAGCGCGGAATAGGCGGCCTACTTGTCCAGTGAGGGATCTGTCAGTACAAAACGATAAACTTGTTTTCCATCCGTTACTACGAAGCATAAAGTTTGGTTTATTGACGTCAAGGATCCTGGAGACCGTATCTTGGAGCGAGATGTTGGCTGTCCAATTGTCCCATATGCGGCAGCCGTCGTCGTCGTCAGTCTTCCAAACGGGCTGCCCGTGCCTTCAGGCGTTTACGCCGTCATCATGGAGTGAGTCTAGCTGTCCAGCTGTACTAGGCGCTGTGGTCCTTGACAATTCAATTCAAAATTTATTCAGAACACATACAACGCTTGCCAGGGGGGCCGCTAATCGGCAGTAGTGACAATGAGAAAAGTGTCAATAACATGTACATTCACACAGGTAGCTATATTATACAGGGTGTCCCAGCTATCACGCAGCATGATTTAAAAAAAGTGGAACGGCGTTACGCGAAGGAAACCTAGTGCGTATTGTTTCCAGTGCAGTGGAGAGTAGCCGCCAGCAATTTTGCGTTACTGTAGATTTAATTAGTTAATTGTAATTAATTATCTAACTCGAGAAGCACTGTCCTAATTATCAAAGTGTCAATGAGAAAATTGTAGAGCAACCTGAAAAACTCCCAATACAGCTTTCTTTTGCTCAATACGTGCTACATAAATGTATTTTTCCGAGCGTCAAAGAAGCCCGCGAATACACGCAGAATGGCCGCGCGATTGGCCGCTCGAGGCGCTTTGCGTGTATTCACGGGCTTCTTTCACGCTTTTGAATCGTGCGACAAGCGCGAGCGAGAGCTCGCGCTTGTTTTGGTTGGCTTTTCAGGCGAGATTTTCATGCGGTCACGTGGCTGAACGAAACGCCTGCCCTCGTCCGCCAGTCGTATCGCTCGTCGTGTCACGCTCTACGGTGGTCCTTTGTTTCGGAATTCTTGGCCTCGTGGAGCCGTGGCCTCCGTAGCTATGTCAAGGAACTTGTTATCTTTCAAGATAACTTGTTTACGGACTTTGAAAAAAAAAGTAAGTTCAGCGAAAACTGACGCTCTGTTTTAAAGTTGTTCAATAAAAGTGTGTTGGCTGCGGTTCGTGTGGTGTCGTGATGCTGCTCCGCATAACACGTCTGTTATGCGGAGCAGTATCACTTGACGCCACAGGAAGCTTTGCTAGCGAGTTTGTCACCAAGTCAGCCTGTTTTCTTACGTTTTGGGGCTTGCTTTAGATAATACGAGTTTTGGATGACGCGTTTTATTTTCTGGTTCCCTCGAAGATCGTATCAACGAGGTTCCACTGTACATGGCAGTTCAGCCAGCACGAGAATGCTGGGTACTGAATGGATTCACATCGTCTTGGCTTCAAACGGCTTTGACTTTGCAAATTGTGCATTTTCAACGAAATCCACCGATGATTACATTGCTCGCTAATGCGAAATTTGAGCGGAGCTTTATACGTGTTTTCATTTCGCGGTATATTTTGCTGGCGCGGACAATCTGTCTCGTGCGGGGCGTTGCAAACGGAGCGAAGTGTGGCGCCGCTTATAGGGAGATCGCGAGAGGCAGCGGGTGTGTGACGCGTGCGCGATTCACAGCAGCCGCTGCAAACAGACTTCCGCTCATGCAGCGCTTTGGTGAACAGATGACGTGCGCTACTCTGGCGCCATCTCGTAGCCATCGTTGACACAGAGATCTGTCTTGCACGGCACTACATTTTTCTTCTCACGCTTTTTCTATACCCTCCCCCCCCTACCGCCTGATGGTCCCGCTGCACCCTCCTTTTCCGCTTTCCTTATAGCGCTCGCTTCAATATCGTCGTCTTTCATCTCCCGCTGCGCTCCGCTTTCGCTCTCATCCTTCGCTGTGCCCGTTCGCTCGGTTACGAGGTATGACGTCGACGCTGACGCTCGCCGCAGGAACGGGCGCCCAAGAGCTGCGTTATGCTAGGTGAAGTTCAAATCCACGCCTCGGCGATGGTTCCGACTGGGATACAGAAACAGATCTCAAAGGCCATGCTTTTGTTGACTACATGCGCCAGAAGCATTTGCAAGAGCTGGAAACGTCATTGACGCCATGTTCTGGACACCACCTCTTCGCAATACTTATGAATGAGCGTAGAAACTCATTGTCTTCGTGCGCTTACAAAAATGATTCCTTGGCAATTCATAAAAACTCGTAATAACGCCACAAGAACGTCTGAAGCCGCAAGCACCAACATCAGACCAAACCATGTATACTATCAACCAGTGCGTAGTAGACGATCGATCGCAGTGCCCGAGTTTCCCCTAGCAGTTTTTGTAGGAAACTATGGTTTTGTAACGGGCTTCGCGCCTACGAGAAAATTGAAATGCTGGTGACTTCGTCGCGTCTCCTGCTTAGTATTCGCTATCGTATACGAACAACCACAGTGCGCCCTAAGAACGTCTTCATTCTATACCGGGTATTCAAAATTAAGGTTTACGGAATTTTTAAGAATCGGATGTGGCAGGGGATGGAGCCGATCGTTGAGCTGGGTTATTCAAAAAGCGGATATCAGTAGCACGAGAAATTGAAACACACATTCAACTAATTAACAACAAATTGACCAATGAACTTCTAAATTATGTACTTTACCGCACATATTGCAATTTACGAATTGTAGCGGCGGTGAGTTTGCAAGACGCATCCACTTGAAATGAATTTTCAGGATGACACCACTTTCGAGATATTATTTTCAAAGTGTGGGACGAAATACATGGACGTCCCAGTTGTTCTTGTGCTTCAATGTATGAAACAGCATTTTGGTAAAAAAGTAAGTGGCACAACAGTGCATTCTTACGGCGAGTTTGATGGCACATATCTCCAAACTGGTGTCATTCTGGAAATTCATTCCAAGTGGATACGCCTGACAAGCTCACCGGCTACAATTTGTAAACTGTAATACGTGCCGTAAAGTAAAGAATTAAGAAGTTAGTCAATTTTTGTTAATTAGTTGAATATGTGTTTCGATTTCTTGTGTTACTAATGTCCGCCTCATCGAACAACCCAGCTCAATGATAAGAATCATGCTACCTGCCGCAGGAGATTGCTAAAAATTCCGTAAAACTTAAAAATGAACGCTGTGTATATTGCTCGCAAGAAATAAAAAAATTGTAGCCGAGGACAAGACAGTAGCAAGGATTTATCAATCCAGGGTTCGGCCTCTTCATTCTGACAGCTTATCGTGCTTTCTCGCAATCCCGTCCTTTTCCGCGTTCTTTTCTTTTTCCTTCATTTTTTCTTCTTTCTTTTGCATTCTCTGTTGCACTGTGGTATATCAATGTATGTATAGCTGCAGGTGCTATTCGAATGTGTAAGATGGCACATTTTCTCGAGTTCGGTGTGTATCATTTTTGCCGCTCTTTAAGTGGTTCAACTCTTTACTCTTCGGTTCCTGAAAAACAAGTATTGCATGGTTTGTCACTATTCTAGTCGTTTCGCCGACTCCTCTAAATTCCTACCTCTAGGGCTTTAGGGTTGTCTAAAGTATTCCATTTACCTAAAAAAAAAAACGAAAACGAATATCTTTTTTATAACACCAACAAAAGGGGCCTTTATTGAATCAACATATCAATGGAAGTTTCGATTGAGGCCTTGATTGATATATGTAATTAGCAGCAGGAACGTGTAGTTTAACATTATCCATTACGGTTAATGACTTTTGCATAGTAGTACGTTGTAAATCCGTAAGAGCAACACAGGACAAGCATAACACATAACTTCGTCACTCGACGATCAGCTTGATCTGGCCGCACGCGAACATAGCCTGGTAGGTGCCGACTTGAACCCAATACGTAACCTCCTCCTGTTAGTGAAAAGAAAGAAAAATATATAGGTTGAAGTTCGAATACTCGACATCCGTCAAATTGATATTTATGTAGTCGATGACCACAGAAGGTAGCTAACATTATCATGTCTGGAACGAACAGCGCAATAGACGAACCAATATTACAGTGGCATATGAAGCATTGTGCATGAATTTCTATTCTTTGTCCCGTATTATGCGCTATTCGTCTACGCATTTAGGCTTTCAGGTCTTTCATTGATGAAAAATATTTAAGTTTCGCCATAAGGGCGAAGCAATGAATGCGGCAGCAACATGTTAGAATATTGCACGAAGTGTAAGGATCGGAGCTGTAGTGGCAGTATAAATTTAAGTAAACGTAAGCTAAGTAAAAACGAGCTGTTGTTCTAGCGGTCCTCTGTTTGAATCCTGCCATCGGGCAATTTCATTTGTTTATTCATTACAGCCAACGTCTTTCTTAGCGACCTCACCACTTTTCCGTATCGCGTATGTTTCAAACCTCTTTCCTGGGCCGATCCCGGTGGTTGTGCACAGCTGCGTGAATAAAATTACATCAATTTAAGGTGTGAGATACGTTATTGTTTCGCATTTCTATTATTTAACCCTGAGCAGGTTTAAGATGAAAGGCATTAGCTGTCGGTGTTTTATTTCATCACATTTCTTCGTGGGCGGCCATTCTCAAAATTCTGAGGAATAAGGTTGTCAAGAATGTAAGACCTGGAATGAGCAACATTAGTGATAGAATGGTGTGTCAATATAACCCGCATATACCACATGTCGTATAGCATGGCGTGTCATATAGCATACATATACCTAAATATATACGGAACCTCACGGCGACGCCGGCGGCGACGGGAAAATTTGCTTAGAGTGACCATACAATTGCTATCGCAATAAAATGTTGAAATTTCCCAAAATTCAAGGTTTATAACGTCCGAAGCAGACAAAACATGTTACGTGCCACCCTGAAATATACACTACGTTGTGAGTTTCTGAAAACTTACGTTAACAGTTTAATGGTTCCGTGCTTGAAACTAATATATTCGTCCGCTTTAAACACATACGTATGTATGTGTCTGTACTGTACGAACTGTACGTATGTGTCTTTCTTTAGATGAAATTTTGGAATTGAATTTTTATAGTTCCAACTCACTTGAAATGTTGTACTGTTCGGAAATATTTATTTCAATACATAATGCTCTAATGAAGATTCCGCTTTCAGCAATTCGTATGGTTTCACCCTAAGTGCAATGATTTTAATTCATGGGTTAAGCAAGATGTCTAAATGGGGGTTATTTACCTTTCACGTGTATTTGAAATCTGAATAGGCGCAAGAAAATTTGGATACCAAACACAGCCAAATTTCTCGTTCTTTCTTTTTGAAAAAAAATTTTAAACTTTGACTATGACCGGCGACCTCGCATTCCGTGTTCTATATTCGCTCCCAGTCTTGCGAAACTTTGGCAGCACCCCAGTGTGTTTATTTACGAAGCCACAGTTCGCGCCTCGAACCCTAACGCATTTATCTGTAGCTCCCCTTTCTGTAGCTCCTCTTTCGTATTCTGCTCGCTTCAGGTGAGCCCATACGTACAGGAGCGAAAGTGCTGAAGCTGAGGCCGAAGTTGTAACTTCCACGGAAAAGCTCTCCCTTGGTCACGTTGCAGGGGAAGTCCCGGAAGTGGCAGCTGACCGTCTGACCAACCTGGACCAGGGTGGCGTTGGACTGCTGGTGGACGCTGGTGCTCAGCATGACGACATTCGCTTTGGTGGCTGCGAGTGTGCGAGTGAACGATGTAGAAGGGGAGTTTTAGTATTTCCTTTTAGTTGTATTTTCTCCAACCGAAAATTCTTGCTTGTATTACTTGTGTGATTGAGCTCTACTGCTTGAAGTTTTGTCAAGAGCTAGCAGCATAGATTAATATTAATCTGGTGCTGCTGTCATTGAACCAACTATGAAATGATTGGTGGTACGTACGGTTTTAATGATATGGCATGGCTGCGCTTATAAATAATTGCATTTGAATGTTATTTGCGTTTTAATTAGATGGTATCTTGGCTTCGCTACATTTATTTGGAGCTCCTAGGTGCCTAACGCTCACATTTAATTCATTTTGAGTAAATTTGCAGTGTATAAATTTTAATCCTTCGGGTCCCGAGAGTAAATTTATTCTGAATCTTTCGATTACTGGTATCGCTAAAATCTAGTTGTCCGAACGCTAAAGCTCAAAATGGGTGTTTCGGAAAATTGACTCAAAACAATGTTTTCTTTGAGATGTTCAGAAAACAGCCGAGTGGCAGGAATAAAAATTAAGGTATTTTATAAAACTCGGCGCTAATGCAATGGTAAACTCGGCGGTAATGCAGTTCCACTCAACGTGAAAGCTGGGGAAGGGGGGAGCAGTGATTAGCCGGTGTTTCCCTTGTGTTTTCATTGTGTTTATCTTGTTTTATCCTGCGTTTATCTTGTGTTTAGCAATCCACCATCCGTTTTGACACCTGTGCCAAGGCACAACTCGTGGGAAACCGCCAGGCACATGAAGCCAAATCCTTGCTGATGATAGTTAGAAGCAATTTTAACGAATGTCTGTTAAATAATGGGCGTAATGCTTGATTATTCCTGTCTTTTAAATTATTGTGGATCAGGTTAGTTTATTTTGAACCGATTTTGATCAATTCTGCACTTGTTTTAACCCTGTTTTGAGGACTTGTTTCTGAGCGTGATCATGCGATAGACGCCGACAGCCGACAGCCGGGCCCCTAAAGTGCTCCGCACTTAAAAGATAAACGAGGCGTTAAGTTTCGCTGACAAATCAGCTGATGAGTTTCATTCTAACCATAAGTACGAGGTTTAGACAAATCTATGTACTATCAATATTAGATCCCCTCTAATAAAGTGAGCTTAATTCGTTCCGTGACTGTGGTCGCAAACCAAATTGGTCGTAAACCAAAGCAGTCGTTTTCATAGGATACAATGTAAATGTGGTTATTCCGTTCATACTGTAGAGATTTAAGCAAAACTTAAACACACATGTGAAAACAAGTGTACTGTTCAGTACTTATGAAGCGAGAGAACACTCATACACTTATGATGGGAGCGAAAGGCTGATGGGTGGGTGGCAGGCGCTTATTGGTTGAAGAGTCTCTCAATTCTTCAGTGGCTGTTTTCTCTTTTTCGTAGTTTAACTGCAGGGTCAGTTCTGGCAAAGGTCTTATACTGAGGCTAAACTATATTTCCAGCTAAAATGTAGATTTTTAGGTAAAATTGTTAATAAGGTTGTTTTTCTTTAAACACGAGCAATATACGTGAGCCCGATACAAGATTAGTGAAGCGAGGCAAAACTTTTCGTCTACTGCTGTTCATGAACCGAATTGTTCGTGAACAGAATCGTTCGTAAATTCAGGTACCATTGTATTCATGGTAGCCATAGCGCGACGGACGCGGACCAAAGGAATAGAAGGGGACACAATAGATACGGCGCTGTATTCTTACATGCTCGCCAGTTATGTGCAGTGCAGCGTAGGCTATGGATCGCGTCAGCCAACCAGGAAGAACCACAAGGGCTCCTCCAATGTTGTCCTCCCATCACACGACGCCGACTGAATAGATGCTTAACTGAAGGATTCGCTGAGGGCAACGGGCGGCGA
The DNA here is from genome assembly GCF_013339745.2 of Dermacentor silvarum. NCBI lineage: Eukaryota > Metazoa > Arthropoda > Arachnida > Ixodida > Ixodidae > Dermacentor > Dermacentor silvarum. The sequence continues at coordinate 108,916,257 of NC_051164.1, read as the reverse complement.
GCTGTGCTGCACTTTCTGAAACACGCACCCGGCTCTCGCCACTGATTGGCTGACACGAGCCTTAGCATCCGCTTCACCGCATGGAGTTGGTCAGGTTCTGTACAGCCGCGTAGATTTCGATCTAACATCGTTACAGATGCAATACACTCACTGGCTTCTGCGAAGAAGGTGACGTTGTAGGTTTCGCCTCTCGTGATCACGCAGGGGTCACTGTCGCAGGGATAGATAGTGAAGTTCTTGAATCCGGGGACGCCGTTTCCTCCTAAGCAGAAGTATTGGACGGTATAAAAGGAGTGCAGGGGCGTGAGAACAGTGAGGCTGGAGCATGATCTCCGCTTCGGCAACTGCCTCTATACAGCCGAAGACGCCGGTGCTGATCCTCACAATTGGGAAGTGACAAACAAAAAGTGAAAAACAGCGCTGTACTGACAACGAAATGTTTTGTTTTTTGAGACAGCATTATATAGTAATTGCACCTAACAAGATCAAGACGGAAGTTCAGTAGGCTCCTTTCATTTAAGTTTACTGAGTGACTGTGAATAGCAGTTTTGAGCTTCCAACTCTTCAATACGATTACACGTGTACGTCATCTTGAGAATGCTAGTTGATCGCTGTTTCATTTAACTATTTGTTGTCGTAATGCCATTGTCTAGTCGTTGTCATTCCGCAGTCATCGTAGATGTCGTTGTTGTTTCAAGTGTTCCGTTAATTTATTTTATGTAGTGTGCCTGGACGGAACCATGACAAACAAAGGGACAACATCGACCCGTTTCTTAGCTAATAACCTACTGCTCAGAGTAAATGAGCAAAGGAACATAGGAATGTGCAGGAAATCGTGTAGGTTGAAATTCCTCATATAGGAATAAAAGTGCTGACGTTTTTCACTCCCTTCACAACCCGTACGTCCTCACTATTAGCGTTCGCGCTCTTTTGCCGCTAAGCTCGTGACTCGAACTGTTCAAATTGTACTTTTCCAACGCCTCACAATGAAAAAGCCATTGAGGAATCAGTGACGTTTAAAACATCTGCAAGAACACTTCTGGCTAGACCTCTGCGGTGAAGTTGATTATGCGCGAAGCGCATGACGAAACAGAAGTGCAAGACACGAACGCAACGTTTTTGTGTGCTTTCATCCGTTCTTATATAGTGCATGGGCTATGGCTAGCAATGTCCTACTCGGCCAAATCACTACTGTGCTGATGTCTGTACTTGAGCAAACTGCGAAGAAAGATCGACTCCGCCCAGCACAGGAGATCAGATATTTTTAAGTAATGGTTGATAAGAGCTGTTAGACAAAAATTGACATGCCTACCGGAAAGTGAGCGAAGTGTCCTAAGAATGGTAATCGCATTAAATGTTGGGTGTAATGTACAGCTCTCGAGAATTAGACAAGCACAGTGTAGAGAAGAGTCAACAAGGATTCGCGCCAGACTTACGAGCACATTCCTCCATAGAAACTAGGTTCTGCGCCGTGCAAGCAGCGGCCAACAACAGGGGCGTCCATAGACACTTCACCAGGCGGTGCATCCTAGCCGTGCGTATACTCGCAAAGCAGACCCGTCTTCGAGTGAGACGAGCCTGGCCGATGGGGACCGTCCGCTACGAACCGAGGGACGCAGCTAACCTGGTGAGCGAGTGCGCGGTATTGTCGAGACCTCCGCTGTCGGTGTGGACACAGCAGCCTTTTCCCATTCAAGCTCGCGGCGCAATCGGTGAGTAAGAAAGGATACATAAAAGCGGTCTTGCAGACCATTGTGTACGACTTCTATAGAGACGGCTAGTATTGGTTTTTCGTGTCACTGAGGCTCCTGTTACAATATGCCAAGGTTATCTTTTATGCCGAGCCAGTTCATATAACTCGGAAATACAAACAAAAAGAACGGTTGCTGCTGCGCTCAGCGAGATATAAGCGTTGACGGGGATCGGTTACGATGTTCTTGTACGTCAAGATAGGGCAGGAAGACACCATAGTAGGTTCCTAACCCCTAACGGCTCATTTATTGCAAAAACAAAAACTACCCTAATTTCTTTCTCCTTTGACGTGATAGGCTTCAATAACATGTTAAAACAGAAATTCACCGCAAAGTGACGATGATAGGATGTCATACCTGTCAAGGAAAAAAAACGGTTTTACGTCTTCTGGCAGTCATAAACTTTCAGAAAGGGGCAAAATGTTAATGAGAAGGACTCGCCATAAGTGCCGATCGCTCATGACGAGCTCAGGTGAACATTTAACGCCTTACCTAAATTTTTAATAAAACGAAAATGAGAGAAAATGGTAACCCACTTTTTTTTCTAGTTCTCCCAGCTTCATAATTCAAATTTTATTCAATTTTTGTTACAAAGTAAGTGTAATGCAGAAAGAAATCCCAAAGTAAGAACTGTTTGGGGGACCTCCTGTTAAAACATGTATAAAATATGACAGGATTAAGATGCCAACTAAGTTTTAAGACAGCAGAAATAAAATTCAACATATTAGAAGCAATTAAACAAATGAGGCAGTCCAAGATTATACAGGAATGAGCAAAAAAGATATCAGGTCTGGATTAGGCATGTGAGTGCAATAAATTAACGGACAATTAGTAACATGATAGTTATATAAAAACACGAGCACCTCAAACCACAACTAATTGTATATGATAATTATACGTGAGAAGTAATGTGCTGTTAACAATGCAACAGTTACACAATTATTGCTGTTTAAATCTGCTAACGTAAGTTTTCAGCAAAAACTTTTTTAGAAGCCGTCGGAAACAATACTGCGACGGGGATGATTTAATGTTCGATGGAAGAGAATGCCAAAGTGATATGGCTGAGAAGAGGGCTGCCATTTTACCATAATTTGTTCACTTTTGGTAGTAAAAAGCTGTGTTCTCAAAAGCGTGTGTTATTCGTATTATATAGTTGCGTTGGGTTAAGTAGCTCAGTGGGAATGTCGCCATTACGGCAGCGAAAATAACTAACTTGAGTTTAGTTGAAATGTGCAAGTAGATCGCATGTGCGAACTAAAAGTGATTATTCGGACGGACATTTCTGAAGGTGGATGAGCGATGACAGGTGTGTGTATTACCCCATGATGAAACACACTGGGGTGACTGTTAATGAAAGCGCAGTAAAGGCGATTTCAGAATAAGTTGATGAAGCAGTGTCGTGTTCTAATCAATAGACGGATGCGAAAAGCGATCTCTTTGGTAAATGATTTAACGTGAGTATTGAATTTGAGTTCCGTGTCTATAGTGCAACGCCTAGGAAGGTTATAGAATTTGATATAGGGAATGACGCAGTTACTTACGCATAGTTCAGGAGTTATCGTGGGTGTTTTTGGGACGAATGAAATAACATTCTTCAATACTTTTCCCCCATTTTTTGCTCGAACAACCTCGGCATAAGTCTACCTGCATATATGACCCACCGTGTTCGCGTAGTGGCTGAGGCGTTGCGCTACTAAGCCGGAAGGCACGTGATCAAATCCCGACCGCAGCGGCCGCTTTTCGATGGGCGCGAAATGCAAAAATGGCCGTGTACTGTGCATTGGGTGCACGTTATGAGAACCCCAGATGGTTAAAATTAATCCGGAGTCCACCACTACGGCGCGCCTCATAATCATACCGTGGTTCCGGCGCGCAAAACCCCAGAATTTATTTGTTGTTACTTGCACATGGCGGGACTTCAGCCTATGTGATGTAAGAACCTCACGCGTTGGTGTTGCGTAAGCGAAAAAAAAATGTTTTACTGCTTGCGTGAATGCTGATGTGTGCAGGTGTACAAGCAGATTCCTCCGCAAACATTTCTGTCGCATGTACGTCCTATGACGCCATTCTACTAGGGTTTTCTTTCTTCATTTTTTTTTTAATTTTGTTCACCACGTCGTACCAGCTTGTGCTATTACACGAGCAGCTGTGTAACGTCAGGTCTTTCCGGTGTGTCCTATGACGTTGTGTACGTGGCCATGACGTCACGTAGCTAATAGAGAAAGCCATTTATTATCAAACACCCTTTGTTAACTCTTTGGAGAAAACATCGGTAAAAACAGAGGAAGTCTGCTTTTAAATGTGTTGACTGGACTGCATTGGAGATTATTCGCAATTATTAAAAAAAGCTTCAGCTTTCCACCTGTGTTGTTTCAAGTATGCGATGCGCTCTCTGATGAAATAATGATGCATGAAGTTTACAACTATAGATTCACAGTAAAGAAAAGAGGCCACTATTCAATAAACTTCATTAATTGCAACTGCTAAAGCACGCAAATAATTTCTGCGCAGAAGTTTTGTCGAAAATCAAGGAAATAAATTGACACAAACTAAATCGCTTTGTCTGCTTGTCCGCTTTAGAAGCTCTAACGCAGTTGACATAATTGCGGCATCCGTTTTCACTGCGAATTCACTTGAAAACATGTAACTTCAGTTTTTATGGAATTTTTCCACTTTTGACACTTGTTACAACAATTGGAGGTCCTAATTCAAGAATACTTCCGCGTAATGCCGTTTGACTGTTAGGGGAATCCATAACTGACTTATCGCATTTTCTTCCCACACCGGGCTGTTGTTCTTGCATATCAACTTCAGCCGCTTGCGGTTGGCAGTGGGACACACACCGCATTGAACGCCCAAAAATTCAAGAACGTCTTGGAATTTTTTAACATTTTGAACACCCTTGAGCAACAGTTCACAACAGCAACAACGGACCACAGTTCTGCTAAAAAACTGAATTTCTTCGCAATTCTGACGCAGTAACTGAAATGGGCGAGTGGGCTGGCAAATTCATGCCAAGTTTGGAATGCAGTCCTCGGTTTCAAGTTGCATTCATAGGCGGAGAAGAAAATCGGCTTGATCACGCGATCTCGCGTCCGTATAGTTTTTCTCGGGGAAGTGCAAACTCGCAACGATATACGTGGTGTTTTATTTTATTACTAACAGATTTTTTTAAAAACCTCCCGTGGCATGTAGCACAATTCTACTTTTTCAGCTAGATTACCCTCAGAGGGGGACAATATTTACATTAAAAATCAAAGTGAATAATTGATTAACAAACAGCTTTAGTGAAATAACTTATTAACTAATTACTTTATGGAACATATTACCATTTGTGAATTGTAGCCGGTGACTTCTAAAGTAATATCTACTTAGAACGAATTCTGAGGATGACACCAGTTTCGAGATATACGTTCGCGAAATTTGGGATGAAATGCTTTGGTGTCCCAGTAATTTTTGAGCTTGAATACATAAAAAGGGGTTTTGTTGAAAAATGAAATGGAACAGTCCATATTTATTCCAACTTTGACTGCGCTTGTCCCAAAATCGTGTATTGCAAAATGGGCGCCTAATTAGTCAATTATGGTTATTGATTTTAAGTGTGAGTAATGTCGACCTTTTCGAAGTAATCCAGCTCAATAAGTATATTTCTGCTATATGCCACAGGTGATAAAATTATTCCGCTAACGTTAAAATAAAACTCTCGGCTTAAGTGCTTGTCTCGGAATAGGTACGGCAACCTTGCGCTTACCGTCGACGAGTGTCCACTTTTCTTCAAAAGGAACAAATTCGCCCACTTTCTTAGTCTGGGGAAGCGTCGAAGTACCGCGAAGCTGGATATAACAGTGAGCTCTCGATGCTCATAATTTCTTCTTTATAGATGCAACAAATTTCACTCAAGTCGGTGTAGTGATTACATAATCAGCTTGTGCTTTTAGAATGAATTGGAATATAGGAATGGGTGAGCTAAATTTCCGTTTTAAAATTGGCGAGCGCTGAAGATTCTCATCGGGTGCAACGCACGCATCACACTCATGACTGTTCAGTGTGGCAGTGACTTCCCAAGGTGTTGGAGAAACGAAGGAGATAACGACTTCATGTGTATGTTCTCTGTTGCAACTGCTTTGAGTTTTCAGAATCCTCTCGGAAATATGTTGGCGTTTGAAGTTTATTGTAACAGCATAAAGATACAAAAGTGTGGCCGTGTTCAAGTGCTCCAGGAGTACATCCCACAGTAAAACTGTCATGGGGGACCTCCTATCGGTAGGACAATAGCTTATAAGGCACATGAACTTAAAAGCAGGCAGCATAGAAATTATTAAAAAAGGCATTAAGAAAATAAGCAACCGCACTTCGCGTGCAGTGGATAACAGCCAACAAAACCCTGTAGCTTTGCTTGCCACTTTCCCAATAATCCCTTGGTATAAAAAAAAAATACCATGCAAATCCAATCATGCTGCCACCTTTATTCGCTTCAGCATTGTCATGCCAGCAAACTTATTCAGCACATGTTGAGGGGCACGCTGCATAGCAACGATTTAGTGGTGTACATTTCGACAAATACGGGTAGCTATATCGAGAACAAACGTTAAGGAGGACGCAGTATTAAAAGTGCATGTTGATTCCAGGTCAATGGCACAGACAAATACTGAGTGAAGAAATAAGCTACAAGTTCGCTGCATGTCGTACGGCGAAAGCGGCTTGGCAGCAGTCTGCTCATGCAACCATGGTAAGCTGAGTCCGCGCGTTTCTTCTCGATGTCACGTGACTCGTCTTCAATGAAACCGTTCATTCGACGGTCAGCGTGGCGACTCCGCATGCGAACGTTTCTTGGTCACTGGCGACGTCAAGCTCGTAGGTCATGTTCCCCTGTTTATAAAAGAAATGAGACATCACGGCGAGGTTTATTCAAGAGAGGAACCTCAAGCTTTAATATAGAATTGAATGCCGTAACTTATTTAGGGTGCGGCAAACGCATTTGTACACGCCAACACAAGTCCCTAGAATGTTCATTACCAAAGAAAAACAGCCAACAGCTGTTTAAAACGTGCTGCACAGAACAACCGATTCCTCTTATTTTACAAAGCTCACTGACACTCGCAAAGTGTTCAACAGTTGTTGAACGAGGGGTGTCTTTGTAGCCTGTCTTCGTCAGTCCACGTCAGTTGAACCGTGAGTGACCACGTTGAAACGTTGGTCACAACGGGACATCCCTTGCCCTGCCACACTGTTAAACACTTTTTCTCCGTTTTCTTGCCATCATGCCTTGTTATGCGCAAAAGTGTGCGAGACAGATTTGGAACATGGACATGTTATCCGTGTTTCTTGGCGACGCCACCATGTGTTCATATTGAGTTCTTCCATTTCGCTAATTTTGGCCGTAATGATTTCCGTCAGGTAAACTTCTCAGGTGTCTAGGTGTTGTTTTAAGTAAATTGAACGTGAAGTAGCCGATTTCGATTCCTTGCCTGAAGTATTTATAGAGTTAGAACGCGGACGCCACATTTGGGGACGTAACTCAATGAAAAAAATTGAAACATTGCTATTTTGTAAGTGAAGCCCAAAAGAGAAGAAATGTAACTTGCATGTTCATCAGAAAGAATTATCTTGTGCCTTAAAAGGTGTTTTCTGAGTTACTGCAAACAGAAGTCTGAAAATCGCAAGCACAGTACATGAGCACAGTCAATCGCCCGCAAAACCCCGTTTGCTCCTCGGAAATATAGCTTGAACAATATTTAGAAAGTCATCCGGACGGACAGTTTCAGCTCATTACCAAAGTTTTTTCTAATTTCCTTCGTAAACCTTTGATTCATTGCAAAAAGTGCCCAAAGTCGAAGAAATGAAACTTATGCTACGTGTTTTAAAATTCAAATTGCGCTGCTTAAGTCTAAAAGTTGCCAATGCGGGACGCCGCATGGAAGGCTCCAGATTATTAACCACCTAGAGAGCTTTTCCCCCTCTTTTTTTCGTTCATTCAAACTGTGCTGCACAATTGTATTTGCATTCTATCGCCACTGGAATGTGGTCTGAAAATGGACCCGCAACCTATCGCTCACCCCGCTCAACTCAACACAGAAGAGATTTCTCAGCAGGGTGAACTGCATCGCTTAGAACGTCCCAAGCGGACAAACTCAGCCCACAAAAATGTACTAATTTGTCAGTACGAGTTTCATTACCTCGACAGTTTACACACAGTGTGAAGATTCCACGTGATATCAAACTGCTATAGTTGTGCGCTTTAGTGATTATTCATAAAGTGTGTGAAATCACGATTTGTTTGTGATGAGTAATTATCAAGTTCTAGGCTTAGGGATTTATTTTTTTCGCTAATATTGTACAAACCATGAGGCCCCCAAAAGTTCTGATTAAAGGATAATTTAAGTATCACTTAGGTACAGCAAGTTCAAATTGGTCTAGATGCTGTAAAAAAAATCCTTGTATTTCGCGTGGCGTTTGAGTAGGGCAATCAAAGCGATTGGCTGATTTCCAATCTTAAATTCCATCTTTAGCTAGGAATGAACCGTATTTATATGCATGGGAAAAGCAGAAACGATCTCCTTCTGGAGAACAGCGGAACCGATCTGACATCGGAACAGATCTGAACTGATCTGAACCTGAAATGTACTACAAGAAATGTGAAAAATTCGTAAAGAAAGATTGGAACACAATTTACATATCTGCAGCAACTTACTACACAAAACAGATATCACAATAAACAACATTAAAACTTCAGCTTAGTTGATGCTGTACAAGATTATGTTTCCATCCATTTAAATATCTCCGGGACAAAAGCATCCTAATAATGCTCATAGAACTCTCGCCATTGTGGTATATTTAGGTACACGTCAAAGAAGCTCCAGTTGGCCTAAATACGTCCGTATCCCTTCACGGTGTCTATTACAGCCTGTGCTGGGATGTCACACGCCATGACTTAATGAAGTTTTTAAGCACACAAAAACACACCCACGTCATAACTTGTTCAGTTGAGGCTCAGCGAAAAGATTTCTCCGTTTTCGTGCATTTAGAGAGGACCTCCCGAGAAAAGTGAGAGAGAGAAATAAGTGAAGGCCGAGAGGTTAACCAGACGTTTGGCTGCCCTGCACGGGGGAGAGAGCATAAGGCATTGAAAGTAGGTAAAGGCAAAATGAGATAGTTTATGTGCGCACTACTAAACACAGAGTGTCTATAAGTATCTTCTCAGATCCGTTGATTTTAGGAAAGTCATTAGAGCAGACGTAGATTTCTGGGGTTGATGACTGACCCTTTACAGACGAGAAAATTAAGTTCCTGGGTGCTTGACCTCGCCCGTAACCAGTGTGAGCCAAGGCTTTCTAACAGTGCGAGTGTGAGCATTCACTTACGGGCATGTGTAAACCGTACAGTACGAGTGTCGCCGATCCTCGGTAGACCTCCCCCTTGGTCACGTTGCAGGGCAGGTCGACGAAGTGGCAGCTTATCGAGCGCGCAGACTGGATATTGGTCGTGTCGGTGTGCTGATGGTCCACCGTGGTCAACAACATGAAGTCTGCGTCGCTAGCTGCATGTCCGCGCGTAGCATTACGTTAGTATGGAATTAGACTAACATCAGAAGCAATCAATCAATCAATCAATCAATCAATCAATCAATTTCGGCATCAATGACACTTGGTGGGTACAGGTGAAAAGCCATCTATGAAGCTTGACAGGGTCTGCACCCCCGAACATTGGCAAACAGGGTGCGCGATAATACAATGGCCAAAATAAGCAGAGTATGCAGAACTCGGGTGTCTTAATTGAAAAGATCACAAATCAACTAACAATTCCTGAAATGAATCAGAGAGAGAGAGAGCAATTATTCCTAATGAGATGGGGCGACTTCCTCGTAGGGTGGAGCCCTTAGTGTAGGGGCCCATTGGCTCAAACCACTCCGCGTGCCGGCTAGATGAGCCGTCGCTGCCCTTGCGGGTCCAAACTGGTCAGCGCAGACTCCCAGGAGGAAGGTGAAGGAATAAGGGAGAGTGTGCGTATTACCAGGTGCAGTGATATACTGTGGGCTTTGCTCCACAGCTGGGACACTATGACGGAAATTGTGTGGTGTGGAAGAGGTGAAGATACAAAGACAGGGCAATGAATTAGTTTGTAGCTGTCGCCACGCGACGACATCTCGGTTAAGAGAATAGTGTGGTGGCGGGAAAGTGTATCCTGCTATCTCTGTAATGTTGTTGAGTTTCAGTGCAGTTCAGTGGTTCTGTCGGTGCGTCGTCTGGGTCAGAAAGGGAGCATAATAACAAGCCGTTGTGCAGGAAACACTTGTACATTGAAACAAGTTGCACATAGTTTTGAGAGACAAAAATATGTACACATATATAAGAAAGAAATAAAAAAAGAAGAAAGGAGACATCCCCGTAGTTGCTCAAGCGTGACCAAGCACTGAAGCTGCGAGCAGTGACCTACGTATTGATTCCTTTCGTTACGGAGTGGAATTTTCGGGTGAATCACACTTTGTTTCCTTGTACGAGTTCGAATTTCATCAAACGTGAACGAATACTAACAACGGCCGAATTTACTTTGTCTCATGTTTTTTTCTTTTTTTTTTTCAAACTGCGGTGGGATCATGTCAGCAAGCAGTGCGTATTGCCCCTGCCTTTTTGAGTTAGGTGCGTGTTTTGTGAGCGCTGTTTTCGACATTAACAAACACAAGCTTCCCCAAAATTCAAAATCTGAAACATTGACCTTCCTTTTCTCTTCTAATAATCAGCCTATTATTTCGAAATTAACCACGATATAACGTTTCAAAGAGCGTTTTATCCTTATAAATTGAGTTAGTGTTTTGCTTTAGTGTCCCTTTATCGCAACATTCTGTCGATACCATCACGTCTTTGTCATTCCGTATGTGAAACGATACTCACTCGCTTCGAAGGAGAAGCTGACGTTGTATTTCTCGCCTCTCTTGATCACGCAAGGATCTTTGTCGCAAGGCGAAATGGTGACATTCTTGAAAGCGGGGCTCGGTTCTGCGCAAGAGAGTAGACGCACTTGAAAGAACTTGCATAAACGCTCTTCACCAAGTAATTTAGTGCACCAGGCATTTAGCCGGGTTTGTTTGTTTGTTTTCGCTCATTTCATTCAAGGGCAAGTAAAGGAACGCATTCACATTTAATTCACGCAACGTAAACGTTTAATACTGAATAAATCTTGGCAATATTAGGTATTTCTCACCACATACTTGGCTCTACCTGTAAAACAGCTCCGAACAGCAAATAGCTTCATTTTATTGTTTTAAGGACAACAAATTTTATTCATATCCTCCTGAGTTTCAGCTGTGGAGATTTGTCCAATATATTGGACATCAAATACTCCATCACTATGCCATCCTCAGCGTATTTTCCCGCGTAAATACCATTTGTCCAATATTTTGAACACCTACTAGTGCCATCTATGAAGTTTTGTCGAAGTTGCGCTATGCGTATCCATATACGCTATCCGGAAATAAAGGAGACGACGTGGCGGCGTTCAGCGGAGCGGCCTTCTACGGCGACCGCCGGAGAAGTAAATGTTGTTCATGGTATTATTTGACCATTTTACTGTGTTAGTTACGATCAACTGGAAAGGTAATGATACAGGGAGTATGCTGAATGAAAAATTTTAGTTGCGCGTGCGCTTCCTTTTCTCTGCTAGTGATTTGATGTTGCATGTCCAACACATTGGACACTGGCACTCAAAACCGTCATTGCGAATGTACGGACGCCACGTGCAGTGCGTTGAACGCTTGTTAATTTTGGTGTCACGCGACGTTTCTTAGTGCTTGCTGGTCTTTTAAGTGCGAAGCACGCGAGGAGCCCGGGCTGCCGGCGTGTCATGTCGTGGTCACGCGAAGAAAACAGTAAAAACAAGTGCAGAATTAATCAAAACCGTTTCAAAATAAACTAACAAGTTTTAGAATAATCAATCATTAAGCGCATTAATTAGCAGAAACTTGTGAAAGTCATTAAAATCTTGTAATTTGATCGCATGTCGTCGTGGCCACGCGCAGCAAAGGCTTTGGCTCCATGGCTCCACGTGCGTGTCGCTTTGCCTCCATGTGCGTGGCGGTTTCCCACCAGTTGTGCCTTAGCACAGGTGTCAAAACGTATGATGGATTGCTAAACACAAGATAAACACAGGATAAAACAAGATAAGCACAAGGAAAACACCGGCGAATCACTGCTTCGGACTTCCCCAGCTTTCACGTTGAGTAATTACCGCAGAGTTTACCAAGGCCACTGTACCAAATTTTCTCTTATGGCGTGCATGGATAAAGTGCCTCTTTGTTTTGTTCAGGGGACAGACCTCGCGTGTCGGATGACACGGCGGAGCAGATACTCCAGGGCAGCACGTCAGACCTCGACTTGTCGGACAGCGACGATGACGCTATCGCTGATCCGAGCTTTTCTGCGCCCCTTTAGGGCCAGAAATTAGGACCCACTTCGTATTTTATTTGATATTTGTAAAATGTTGATCATAAATGTTTTTTCCAGAATTGGTAGCAATTTTCTTCTGTAAATTAGCTTGCGTTGCTGCAAGCCCACTACTTCACAATTTACCTGATAGAGTTCCAGTGTTCAATATATTGGACATCATGCCATACTAAAACCATGGACATTACTGAAATAATAAGCGTCACTTTTTATCTTTGTTGTCTACACATCATATCTTGAAAGTTTCAGGAAAAACTGTGAAACTAAATACAACCCGGAAGTCAGGAGGATATAAGTTCAGCGTTTAGTTAACGAGAGGATTTCTTCGTTTAACAAGCATTTCGCCAGGACTTGCCCTGAAGCTAAACCGGCCTTCCTCCGAGATAAATTTGGTCAGGTGGATGGCGGCTGGCGAATAAGTAAACATGGCATCAGTAACTCCTTGTCAATTCCAGCTTTGCTATATTCGAGAAAAAAATACGTATAACGGAACGCAAGGTCCAAGTAGCGACGGACTAAAGACTTTCAGTCCATGCTGCGTTGGCTGAGTGGCTGGCGTTCTGTTACTGCGGACAAGGTCGCCGGTTTGCTTGCGCGCTTCAGCGGGCGCATTCCGACGGCAACGCAATGCGAAATCATTTGTTTGCCGAGATTTTGTGAACGAAACGTCACATGTTTTTAATTCAGATACCCCCCCTACCCCCTGCTACGGCAAGCGTCATATAGCGAGCGCGACTATAGTCTAAGGATTCCTTTCGCTCTGTTCTATTCCTGTCATGTCATCCGCCGCTCACAATCGGTTGATCGGGGTGATAAAAAACGCGGAGCGCTGCTTGGACCACTCAGGAAGCGAAAGAATGAAAACAATCAGAATAAAATAGTCGCGTTAGTGCGGCCCAGATTGCTGCATTCGCGCATAAAACTTAGAGGCACTGAAAGAAAATTTTAAGTCGGGTTAGATGGATGAAGTATTCGTCTAGAAGTCTGTCGTCGTTTTCTGTGTGCCATTATGCGACTGTTGCACACCGAGTTGCCCACGCACCGGCGTGGTTTCCTAGTGGCTTTGGCGTCGCGCTACTGAGCACGAGGTCGGGGTTCAAATCCCGGCCGCGGTGGCCGCATGTTGACAAGGGCGAAATGGATAAATGTCTAGGTACCTTGCATTTGGCGCACGTGAAAGAGCGCCAGGTGGTCGAAATTAATCCAGAGTTCCCCTGCCTCGTAATCAGATTGTAGTTGTGGCAGGTGAAACCCCGGAATTTAATTTATTTCAATTTAACAGCAAATTTCTACCGAAGGCCCCGCTGCTGCTCCCTAATTTGAATCACCTAAGCCAATAGGGTCGAGTTAACGCTATCCTCACGTGACCGCCCCATCTGCCACTCTTTGAGCTAGTGCTGACGTCATATGAGAGGTACCATGGGCCAACATAGGTGGCGCCACTCAGATTTTCATTTATTTTTTTCGCTTACAAGTGTGCTCTTCTCGCTACAAATGGCGAATTCGTTATCACAAAAGCATGCGCATTCAATGTATAGGTCTACTTAATATTGTTTCGTTGTGGCGACGGCGAAGAACACAATAGCAAAAACTGTGAATCAGGAAATTAACTCTTTATTTTGTGCTCAGAAAAGCAGGTCACGCTCAAAACACAACATTAGCGGCGAGCACAGTCGGCGATCGCCGAAACCTGAACTGAGTGTCAGACGCGTCGGCTATTTATACCTAGTACTTGGCTCACCGAACGTTCCGGCGTGGTCACTGGTGCTCGCACTAGTTGTAGAAGTTCTATTCGCGTCGCGCAAGCATTCTAATTACAAAAGTTCAGCGACAACACAGACAACAGATAGAATCGGCTACAACAATCGAGAATGCTCTGATACACGCCGGCGCGTCTCGCGCCGTAACCATAACGTTTAACATTGGTTAGCCTAGGAAAAGCGGTCATTTGAAAAAGATAAAGAAGTGCCATGCGTCAATATTTTCGTTTGTTTCCCTTTGTTTCATTAGCTCGTCTCATTGCGTTTTTTTTTTCGGGGCAGGGATGAAGGGGGGCTTTTTTTTATAATTGTGCCACTATTAACGGGATGTTGTAACCATCCTGCATTGAGCCGCTGATGGTCGACGACCCGTCCCGTCCGCCTCTAGTCGACAGTTCTATTCACTTTGCTTGCAGCTCGAAACCGGGCGTAAACCCACAAGACAATCTCTCCGTATACCGCGGCCTCCCAGACTTCTGTGCAGCGCTGCCTCGGGGACCGTCCACAACATGAACGGTAAGCCCACTTACGCGAGAGATGGGAGAGATCGGACGGACGTGCTTTTGGTAACCAACGTTATATTGGTAAATGGTCATGCCCCGCTAACTGGAGATGCGCTTTGACGGCCCCGCAGGATTTATTTGGGAACAGCAAGCTAACTAATTTGATTTGGTTTGGTCATTTCGTTACAAACTCTATACTTGCACAGACCGTATGCGTCTGGTTTACTTCTACGCGACTTTCACGTATGCGCGTTTAATAATGCTCTTAATTCCGTTCCGCATAAGTGCCATTAAGCAGTACAATGTATTTGCATAAATGTTTCACTTACTAAGTGAAACGAGATTAAGATGTTCCACGTAAATATAATTAAGTAAGCGGGACCAATGATTAAGAGTAATGTGCAGATTAAGAGTAATGTGTGATTAAGAGCAGTGGCGAGACGTTTTACCGAAGGAAGCACCGACTCTCAATGACGTTCCTTCCACGCAGGTTCCATTTAGGAAGTGGAACATTTTTGCAGATATGTTCCACTTTAGTGGTACTTATGGTGGAACAAGATGAAGTTGTTTTTATTTTAGTGTTATGATCATATATTATCGTGTGTACACACGGCACGCTTGACTTAGCTTTATTTTTGAGTTTGTTTTCATTTACATAATTAAAGCTTAGTATGTCTGTCTCTTTCGTGTGTGTGCGCGCGTTATGTGAGCCTTGATTTCTTGGATGTGTTTCGTGATAGCCTGCTCAAACGTAGCCTATGCTCTCGTATGTCTACAATTTAATATTAAACAGCAGCGCTTGTCCTGTATGCTTCTCTTCTTGCGTTTGCGTCATCTCTTGAGCTGCAACCGAGCTGAATATTAATGAACTCGGCTTATCTACCCCTCTAGTAAACTGTGTCCTCGCGAGACTCCTTGTGCCTTGTAGTGCACGTTGCCTTCTATCCCTTTCAAAATTAACTCTGAAGCAACTACGTCAAATATATAGAATCAGATGCGCCTGTGGAACTCTACGGGAATTGTTAAAGCATATTCTTGCCGTCAGAGTTCGTGAAAATTACTCTAATTGGATGAGAACCGTTGTGTCGTAGAAGACGCTTCAGTACCGTGGATTTCGGGAAACTCGACTGAAACACTAACATATTACGTAGCATATTTTTGACATCGGACACTTCAGAAATTTGTGCTAGTCGTAGGATATCTGCTAAGCGGACGTAACTTCACTACTGCTAGTCCTTAAGGCACGTATTCACAAAAAGCTCTTACGCTAGAATTGCTTGTATAAAAGAAATTCGCAGCCAATTGAATCGTGATGCTGGACATAAAATTAGTGAAAGTGATCGGCCAATCGCAAAGAGCGCTCATGAACGGAAAGCTTGCTGCATTCGGGCCCAGTTTCGTAATTTCAACGTGTGCCCTATGGAATAAAAAAAGTTAATTAGTGATAAATTATTTGCTTGGTCAATGCGATTTATGGGGCATGTATTTTAATCTCTTCAAGAAACCAACATGAAAAGCGCTGCAGTCACTCGTCTCTTTTTTTTAATTTATATCTGAGATTAAAAAAGATGTGGCATATATAGTGATCCGAGGAATTTCATAGGCGTGGCGTGAGCATTTGTAAGCGAAGCGAGTGAAACGAAGCGAACTTACCTTTACCTTTGCATTCTTCTAGAGTAAGGGGCTTCTGCGCTGCGCACGCAGCCGATAGTACTAGAAGCAGGTGCGGCAGGAATGCACTCGCGTAGTGACGCATCTTGAATCCGTCGTTTTTAGCGTGCCGCGCCCGACTGCAACAAAGCGAATATACCTGTCGGCAGAGGCCCGCACGCGCTCATATACCTGGGCAGCCGCTTATCGGCGGTAGTCGAACGGGGGCGCAGCTGCGCACTGTCAGTTTCCATGTACCGTCCCATGACGCGAGGCGGCTGCCATCTCATCGACCCCACTGTCTCTATCACGCACTCTTCCCCATTAAGCGAAACCTTGATCGAGAACTCCTATCTCAATACATGGTAAAGCGAAACATCGTTTAGCCCGGCATCCGCTTCGTCGAATTTAATGAGGTTTGTCGCAGTTAAAAGGAGAAAAGTTAAATATACCGATTGCAGGCAGCAGATTTCTTCTTTTAATCGGGCCTACATTTTTTTAAAGCTGTCTTTTGCTCTTTCGCCACATTGCGGTTTCTTGGTGTCGCGGTCGTTTACGGGAAGATAGTCAACTTGGGCTGCTATAGGTGTGTGCTTTCTTGCCGAGCAGACGTGGGTATGTGCACGAATAGACTTGCTGCTGTCTGGCCTAGTAGACAACTGGCTCACTGGGTACATGCCCCAACAACGCCGGCACTGCGTACGTGAACTTGGTATGCGCCCATTCTAGGCCATTATAGGCCATTTCCTCCGTAATCGATGGGCCAAGGTGACACAAACGGTATGTAGCGTTAAATATATTAAATCAGTATCGCCGAGGTTGCAACGAGCTTGCAGCCAGGACACTAGGGATACTTGGGGTTGCTACTGAGTGTCAACTATAGTGCTGGGTTTACAGAAAGATGTGCAATGTTCTGGTATCATCCGGCGCCGTGGTTGGCAGTGAGATTGGCACTTCGCGAGTCTGCTGATGTGCCCATAGGGTTTCGCGATTCACGGATGGCATAAAGATAAGCAGGTCACAAAAGAAAGCTATCGCTGAGTTTGACAATAATTTTCGATGGTTTCTGCCACAGTTTATTTACGAAAGCTACCGAAAATTTATAAAATAGAAATATATAGGCTGAAGCGTCAATTTACGACCCTGTAACTCCAGGATAAATGCAATGAGGTCCCTATTATTTATGCTGCATCTACTGGGATATCTAATGTCGGAAAAAAGCTTATTCTTCAGAGTTGTGTATAAACTATAACATATATTTTTTTATTTTACGTATGTATACTGCCATCCCATTGAGGGATTTTAGCAGGGTGGGAATTACAACCGGGAGTAGTACAGCTGAAAAAGTTTTGGCTGGTATACAATATTTAGCAAAATTGTAATCAAATATCGAACGAAATTACAAGTAGAAACACAGTCAGTTTTCCTGTTGATCATTTAGTCCCATTGAACAATTTTATGAAGGGCACGCGCGTTTAGCCCCTACGGACGTTTACAGAAATTTTGGTGTTCCCTTTCATACTGCTGATCGAACATATAGCATACGTATACCACGTATACACAATCATACACAACGGCGAATTGCAGACTACACGTTTACGAGTCTCTTTCTTTTGTACATTTCACAGATAAATGTCTGTACGTCCTCTATATGGACTAGCTAGACTAGTTTCGTAAGGTTTAAGCAGTCTTTAGCTTCCGGCAGGGCTGCGTGGTTTTCGCGGAATTTAGCATTGCTCGGAGGTAATAAAGTTAGGTATCCGCCGTGGTGGCTTAGTGGCTTTGGCATTTCGCTACTAAGCCCGAGGGCGCGGGATCGAATCCCGGCCGCCGCGGCCGGGATTAAACGTTAAAGAACTCCAGGTGGTCAAAATTAATCCGCAGTCCTTCACTACGACGTGCCTCATAATGGAATCGTGGTTTTGGCACGTAAAGCCCGAGAATTTAATTTCAAGAAAGTGAGGTGGCTTCGCTGAATCATTTTCTGTGCAGCGTCGTGCGATACGAACAGCTAGCGAGGGATGGCGAAGAGACGCAGCTATCGATTTGTATTTCGACGTGCCCTGTAACGAGTATCCGTTGGAATAATGAAACTCGAGTAGCGGTCATCTTTTTTTATGTATTAGTTGCTTTTTGAACGACAGCTACGAAACGGCTGACGCCCAATTCTCTCGCGCTTCGACGACATCGAGCTACATCTGCAGGCGCAGGCAAAACGGAAAGCGCTTTATAGTCGTCGCAGCGGGCATTGCGATCAGCGGTTTTACGTGCCGATGTGCGCAGGGGTGCGCGCAAATTATGCACACGTCCACTGAGGGTGCAGTGTAGGTGTGTAGGGAGATGCGTGTTTGCGCGGCGTCCGGTTTTATGCTTTTGTCTTTTTTTTCCTCGTCGTAACGCGACTGACTCATCCGTCCGCGAACAAGTGTGCCGCGAGCCTATCGTGACCGAGTGCGAGTATTGCATGCGCTTGTGGAACTCCAAACTTCCTCTCGCAGCGTTTCCACGTTCCGAGCGATATTGGTCGCCCACTATAGGAGGCGCAACAATGTTATAACCGACAGCCATTCGCCGAAATAATTGGTCGCAATTAGTCAGTCATAACCAGTGGTGATTACAGTGCCAACGACCGTGTTCTGCTTCTGGTGGGCACCGCTATTTTAAACAGCGTGTGCATTTTGTTGTTGCTGCGTGTCCTTGGAGGGTAACATCCATCCTTTTCTGAAGTTCCTCCATTGCACGCCATATGCACCACAACATGTGGAATTCCTGCTCCCCTATTTCAACGTGCTGATAAGCCGAATTGTAGTTTGAGGACATTTCTTTCGTTTGTTGGAAGAGTACCTTGCAGGGCAGCCAACTTATACTTTGGCAAAAGTTTTTTTTTCTCTCTATATATACATCACCGTGAAAAGTCTTAAGCAACAAAACTAAGGACTTTTCAATGTGTTGTATGTCTAGAAAAAAAAAAAACAAACTAGAAAGGCCACTACAAGATTTGCCGATTTCTTCGCCGTCAACATTACATTAATTGAACAGGCGCACG
This sequence comes from Dermacentor silvarum, assembly GCF_013339745.2. NCBI lineage: Eukaryota > Metazoa > Arthropoda > Arachnida > Ixodida > Ixodidae > Dermacentor > Dermacentor silvarum. The sequence goes on along the minus strand of NC_051164.1, from coordinate 108,897,111 downwards.
TAAGTTGTACCACTTCATTTCAGCCTGCGTGCCAAGGCTGCGAAGTAAAAAAAAATGTGGTTCATCCCTCTTATATAGGAATCGGTATAGAACACGAAAGTGAAACGTGTCTTCACAGAAGTAGTGTAATGTTTATTGCACATTGATATATAATGTCTATTGGTGTTTTGTGGCTAAAGCGCCCTTAGGCGTTGATGCACCCACGCTGACGCCTGGTGGCACGTCTCCTCCATCACGACTACCAACGTCGATGACCATGAGCAACCGTCGTGCATATGGAAGCTGCACTACGCTGCACACGCTAGCACAACGCGAAAGACGAAGCACGTAACTGACACACTAATACAACGCGCAAGACAAAGCACGTAACTGAATCGTCACCGAGTCAAATCAGCGCGTACAGCGCGTCGTAATTGCAGCCTCCGCGATCAACTTCAGAAACATTTTCAGAGCTAATTGCGGAGGCCACGCTCCGCTGTGCTGAGTACGGTGAACGCCACCTAGGTGGCGTTGGTAGTGCTTCTTGATGCCAGCGTCCCTTCGAATGCTGGCATCGAGGCGTCGTAGTGCTGAGACCACCGAAGCGTTCACTGTCGGTGCGCGTTAGTGTCATAATGCAGTACTTCTCTTTTCTGCTCGTAGGCGGCGGCACCGCCCCGAGCAAGAGCGCGGGTACACGGAGGAGTGTTAGATATATAAGGCGCGTCTGTGTAGCTCTCTGCAAATGCGTTTGTGGCGCAATGGGTTAAACGCTCGGCGATCTATCGTCGCGGACCGAGAGGTGGTGGGTTCGATTTCCAAATTTTGCATGTTCGTGGAACTTTTTCTTCTGGTTTCTTTCTTTGTATTATGTTCGTGTACATTGTAAGCTGACGTATTTCCGTGACAGAAATACGTCAGTGAAGTCTTGGTGGACCCCGGCATAAAACACTTTCGTGTTAAAAATCGCTGCATCTGTAGTCTCCATATTTATCGCTACTGTATATAACGTTGGTACTTAAAACAAAACATTTGTACAGGAAATCAATTTCAGCCATGCGAAACCGCTGTATTTCCAAGTACCTAACTCCAAGCGAGCACAAATAGGTTTTAGTCAAAACTGGGCGCGGGAGATCAGTAACAATGGCATGCTTCAAAGAAACAGGGTCGTAGCGATACCATTTTTTTGGCCTCCGTTGACGGCGATACCCAAAAGTACTGGGCGTAAGGTAATCGCAACAGCTGTTTTGCATATCTGCTTCTCTACCGAGGGAACGTGACAAGAGTTGACCGTGTAAATACAACAGCGTACAGGAAGCACGATAAAATATCACATGATAGGATTTTCCAGTTGGACCCGCGTCCATGAGATCTCTGACAGGAAAGGCAAAAGTCAAACGTTATTTACGTGACACTTGTCTGGAGCTTTTCCCGTACCACCGAGATAGCGCTTTGTCCCCTTATACGTTGTTTTACGCATTGTGTTCACAATGGAAAGATGTGTTCACGTGTTGCACATTGTGAACACATCTTCTATTAGCCGTCTGTCAGTGTGCTGTCTGTTCCGATCTCGGTGACTCATTGTCGGCAACAGACGGCGAACCAGTTAATGCCACGTGAGCTCGTTTGCACTGGCATGTCTGCGTCAAGCCAGCCGCTTAAACGGACATATACACTTAAAAGAAATAGTTCAAATCGTGTTAGTTTATACGAAGCAAATGTATTATTTAGGTCGTCAATTTCTTATGAAGAAAAATTGTTTACAATTTCAAATAACGAAACTACTGATTTTACAACACTAACTCAGCAATGAAAAATGTCAATTCTGTTAACGGCACCTAATAATACATCTCAAGCGGGCAAAATCGACGTATTGTGCACCGCTCTGAAATACACTAGTTTGAGAGTAGGACGTTTTCGAAACCCTCGTAAACATTGCACTTTAAGCCGTAAATTTATGCATACTGTAAATTCATATAGAAAGATTAGCGTAGCTTGCACTGGAGGCGCAATGCCAAAGAGACTGCGGAGCTGATGGGCCCCTAGCTAGTCCCGGCTTTTGGCCTAGGCTAAGCACTACCAAGTCATCCCAAGCATTTTCCGGAATTTATTGATTATTGATCGATTAGCTATTGATTGGCTATCAATTGGCTATCGCAAAGTATTGACCACATATTGGGCTAGGCTGAGTACCACCAAGTCATCCCCAGCATTTTCCGGAATTTATTGATTATTGATCGATTAGCTATCGCAAGGTATTGACCTCGTATTTGGGCTAGGCTAAGCAATACCAAGTCATCCCCAGCATTTTCCGAAATTTATTATTTATTGATTATTGTTTAGCAATTGATTGGCTATCGATGTCTGTCTAAGCTTAAGTATATAGTCCCAACCATGCTTATGTGGACTTAGCCAGGCTCAGCTTCGCTAGTTCACAGGGGTGTGCCATTGCACTTGGACCCTTTCTGCACTACCGCCAGGATCGGTCCACATTTTCTGTTAACTCGTCACGGACTTACGGCCGGCTTAAACAGCTCCGCTGTTTAAATTGTCCGCTTCAGATTCCCTAACGGGTGAAGTTTACAGAACTGCGATATCTGTTTTGGTTGAAGCGTCACGGATCTGTAAACTTCAAAACAATTTTTAAGAATTCTTGCTGATATTCGGCAATTAAAAAAAAAAAAACTCAGGTTCTAAATCAAAGCTTTGCTTTGTACAGTCACTAGAACTTACATTTCTCTCTGCGATGCCATAAATTTCATTCAAATTGGTCCAGGGGTTGTCTCATACAAGCATTTCTGCGTTTTACATGCATATTAATAGGCGGCATCGGAGTTGGCCCGGAGGCGTATATTAAAAATCTAGAAGGCAGAGCGCCTTAGCAACCGCGGTTGAACGAGATTGGAACGAACGAACGCCACCGGTGACGCTCGACGCCCTTTGCTGTGAGAGCACGTCGAGCCACCTAACGCCTTTTGCGCTAACCTAACCTAACCTAACTTAACCTAACCTGCCCTAACCTAACCGTATGGTTGGATACACGCGAAGGCAATAATCGTCACGGCGTGACATCAGAGCGTCGCCAGCGGCGTTTCAGCCAATCGCGTTCAACCACGGTTGCTAAGGTGCTGTGCCTTCTAGATTTTCAATATACGTGACCCAGAACTAAAGCTTCATTTTAAGATCATTTTAAGAAACGCACAGATAATAACTTCAAGATCGAACTTTGTGCGGAAGACAGGGCTTCGCAATTACGTGTAGTATTCGGATTGAAAGCGCGCGTCCCTAGCGCCCTTTCACTCACACATACAGCGTCCGGAGCGCGGCGACGATTTCATCGCCGTTGACGTCATACGGAACCTCACGGCGACGGCGACGGCAACGACGACGCCAACGGCAGAAATCCTCTTTGGAGTGTCTATATAATTGCTATCGCAATAGAATGTATAGTCATGCTCATAACTTCTATATATACCATCATCCTTTTTTATATTTTATATTTACCTACATTTTTTATATTTTTTATATTTACCATCATCGTTTCCTTCACTGAGCACCCACGTCCGAACTCATTTCAGTGATTTATTAGTGTTAATAATTTTTCCCTGAGTCATTCTCATTTTTTCTGACTCATGCTCATGACTATCTTGGCATACATTGCCAATTTCGGTACCTACCAAGTTAACGAAACGACCATGAGAGCACCAAGACGGAGGCGGCTAGATAGATATAGATAGATATAGATATAGATAGATATATATGTAGATATAGATAGATATATATAGATAGATATATATAGATAGATATATAGATAGAGATATAGAGATAGAGATATAGAGATAGAGAGATAGAGAGATAGAGATATAGATAGAGATATAGAGATAGATACTGTCAAAGCGGCAAATGTTCGCCAAGAAATGCTTCGCATTTAATAGCATTCCTGAAGCTGAGCGCGTCGTAGCTCAACTGGCTACCCAAGACACTGCGGAGCCGGACCATAATACAACTCGGCAGAGGACACCGTGCGCCGGCCAATCAAATCTGCAACGCGGTAGGTATCGCTTGTACCGTTTTCGAACGCCTGTGGTTCATGGCGGATTTGAGCGGTGCTCCGATGCGTGCGACACAGTGTTCCCGGTTGCGGGTCGATCGACAGCTTTCGCTTGTGTGGCAATGGTAGAGGAATCCCTCAACCGTAAGGCGCCGTTGATGGCTACTTGCAGCTTAATTCTTCACGTACAATAAACATGCAACAGCTTCTGCGCAGAGACGTTTCACTTTCGTGTTCTACCGATTCCTATGAAAGAGGGATCAACCATATTTTTTTTCTTTTCATCCCTCAACCCTTGCTACGCTTGCATAGGGTAGCAAACCGGACGTGTGGTATGGTTGCCGACCATGTTTTTCCTTCACCTTTCTATCTCTTGGGCTTGACAGTGGCTTGATTGTTCATGTGCTCGGTGTTTCCCGTGACTTGAGCCAAGGATTTTAAAAAATAAAAAAATAAAAGCGGTAAACCGCAGCTGTTTGAAATTAACGACATATTGCTTGCCGTCATGTGGAATTCCTCGAAGTATTTTTATATTCCACTTAATTAGTAAATTAACTAAGATGAATTATGAAAAAAAAAGCCAATTCCCTTTAGGGACAAGTGCGTTTTCTTACTATGTAGAGGGCGTTAAGAAAGAGACAATACATTCTTTGTGGCAACGTACCTCCTGCGTGGTGCATTTTTCTTACATTTAAAGAAAGCCTACGAAATAAGAAAAAAAAAAAAAAAAAAGAAAACGCGTGACTGCGCTCATGAGCGATGGTATTGCTGCGCTCTTAACATTGGTTCGAGCGAACACTCCTGCCTAGGCTGTCAAGAGGCAGCTGGCAGTATAGCAAAAATATATATATATCATCAGCCTATATTTATGTCCACTGCAGGACGAAGGCCTCTCCCTGCGATCTCCAATTACCCCTGTCTTGCGCTAGCGTTTTCCAACTTGCGCCTGCGAATTTCCTAACCTCATCATCCCACCTGACTTTCTGCCGTCCTCGACTGCGCTTCCCTTCTCTTGGTATCCATTCTGTAACCCTAATGGTCCACCGGTTATCCATCCTACGCATTACATGGCCTGCCCAGCTCCATTTCTTCCGCTTAATGTCAACTAGAATATCGTCTACCCCCGTTTGTTCTCTGATCCACACCGCTCTCTTCCTGTCTCTTAACGTTACTCCTAAGACTTTTCGTTCCATCGCTCTTTGTGCGGTCCTTAACTTGTTCTCGAGCTTCTTTGTTAACCTCCAAGTTTCTGCCCCGTATGTTAGCACCGGTAGAATGCAATGATTGTACACTTTTCTTTTCAACGACAGTGGTAAGCTCCCAGTCAGGATTTGGCAATGCCTGCCGTATGCACTCCAACCTAATTTTATTCTTCTGTAAATTTCTTTCTCATGATCAGGGTCCCCTGTGAGTAATTGACCTAGATAAACATATTCCTTTACAGATTCTAGAGGCTGACTGGCGATCCTGAATTCTTGTTCCCTTGCCAGGCTATTGAACATTATCTTTGTCTTCTGCATATTCATCTTCAACCCAATTCTTGCACTTTCTCGATGAAGGTCCTCAATCATTTGTTGAAATTCCTCTCCAATGTTGCTCAATAGGACAATGTCATCTGCAAACCGAAGGTTGCTGAGATATTCGCCATCGATCCTCACTCCTAATCCTTGCCATTCTAAGAGCTTGAATACTTTTCTAAGCATGCAGTGAATAGCATTGGAGAGATTGTGTCTCCTTGCCTGACCACTTTCTTGATAGGTATCTTTCTACTTTTCTTGTGGAGAACCAAGGTAGCTGTGGGATCCTTGTAGATATTTGCCAAGATATTCACGTATGCCTCCTCCACTCCTTGATTACGCAATGCCTCTATGACTGCTGATATCTCTACTGAATCGAATGCCTTTTCATAATCTATGAAACCCATATAGAGAGGTTGATTGTACTCCGCAGATTTCTCGATTACCTGGTTGATGGCATGGATATGGTCCATCGTAGAATATCCCTTCCGGAAGCCAGTCTGTTCTCTTGGTTGACTGAAGTCAAGTGTTGTCCTGATTCTATTGGAAATTATCTTGGTGAATATTTGATACAATACTGAAAGCAAGCTAATGGGTCTGTAATTCTTCAATTCTTTAACGTCTCCCTTCTTATGGATAAGTATAATGTTGGCGTTCTTCCAGCTCTCTGGTACACTTGAAGTTATGAGGCATTGCGTATAAAGGGCCGCAAGCTTTTCAAGCATGATATCTCCTCCATCTTTGTATAAATCTACTGTTATTCCATCTTCTCCAGGCGCTTTTCCCCTGGTCATGTCTTTCAAGGCCCTTCTAACCTCATCGCTAGTTATAGAAGGAGCTTCTGTATCCGGTTCATCACTATTTCGAATGGAAGAAGCTTGGCTGTTTTGGCTACTGTACAGGTCAGTATAGAATTCTTCTGCTGCTTTTACTATGTCATCGAAATTGCTGATGATATTACCATGCTTATCTTTCAGAGCATACATCTTGCCTTGTCCTATGCCTAGTTTTCTTCTTACTGATTTCATGCTGCGTCCATTATATATATATATATATATATATATATATATATATATACATAAAAAAGTGAAGGCGTGCAACGTAACGGGTCCCGATAACGTTATCGCGTTCCACTCTTAAATCCAATTTTCTTTGCCAGTTCGTCTACTTGTGCAAAGATTTTTGAGAATGAAGCAGTCGCATTCTTGCGGTAATTTTCGATCGCTACATCTAGGCTTAAATACGAGGCATTATTGGGGCAACTTTCCAAATGGTTTTTCCGATCTGTATCTCCACAATCAGCTCGCATGCGAAGAAGCGCTCTAATAATATCAGTATTTTCAGCGGGGGCTTTGCTTAAATCCATAGGACCACTGTCCCTATGGCCACGGAGAGCCAGACCTTGTGGCCCGCAAGAAATAACTGTCTCAATAATAGGCCACTAACTTTCTTCTGTTTTCTCTTATATAACTTTGCCTGCCCTGGCCTAGATGATCGATCACATTGGGCGAGCTCGCTGAAAATATTTGGTGAAAATGATCAGTTGCCAGCTGACAGTCACGGTGATATTTAGTATTTTTGTGTGTGTGGAACATTTCGAGCGTGTGCATCCATTTCTGGAACGGCTTGGACACGAGGGCGTCAGTGCGCGCATGTTGGCCCACGGTTTTAAGATTAAACCCATAAAGTTCCGGAATTGCAAATCTAAAGTACGCCTTTGGAAATATCAGTGCACCTTTCGCGTCAAAGGTTTATATGAACTTTATACCCATAAAGTTTCGGAATTGAAATCCATGCGCTCCGTACATTCCGCGGCCGCCGCGAGATGCTGCGACGCGCCAGCTCATCATCGAAAAGCCCTTGAATCTTTGTGCTCGGATGTGGCTTCTTGCGTTATGCGACTCCAGGTGCACGGGCGTTGCCACAAAATTCAGCTCGAGTTCGCAATGTTCGCGCCGAAATGTCTTTTCGAGCGTGAAATATACATTGTAGGCAAAATACAGAAGGATTTCCGGCACCGGTGGTTGTTTCGGTTCGGCGGTGCCTGAAAGCACGAAACAATTTCGTGCCCCCCCCCCCCCCCACGCCCCCTGGCTACGCCCCTGCACACACCCACACTTTATAATTGCATTTTTTCAATTCTAGCCGTAGAATTCTCAAGGCGGTGTTGTGTGCATTGCTGTGTGGTAATAAGTGACTTCTAATTAATTATAACTATTTCAGACAGTCCAGTAACTCAACTTAACTTATGCTCTGATACCATGTCTACAATGAAACCAATGAATTGTTTACTGAACTATCTCTTTAATTTTTTTTCTGATTTATTTTGAATTTCTTCCCCGGTCGTCTCGGCTAAAGAATTCTAATTGTTCCAGAAACTTCAGTAACTCAACTTGAAACTAAACTTATGCTCTGCCATCTTATCTATGATGAAACCCGTGAATTTTGTACTGTACTATTTTTACAGCGAAGCTGTTAAGGGCTAGGGTCCCCCAGGATGAGCAGCATTGGCTCGAGCGTCGTCGTCTTCTTGAGCGCATGACCACTCCTCCCTCCGCGCTGGCTGAGCTCCCGCTGTATCCCGTGCGCCAGTCGACCTTTACTTTTTTTATTATTTTTATTATTTACAGAATACTGCAGGCCAACATGTGGCCCAGGCAGGAGGGAATTCGTTCATATAGAAATGAAATTGAATACGTTCAAAGAAAAGAATACATGCGAAATATGAAATACATTGAAGCATATGAGATACATTGAAGGATGATATTAAATACATTAAAAAACACATTCTACAAGCATACAAAGCAAGGGATTGAATTGAAAGGTAAGAAGTTTTTTTTTTTCTTACCAGTTTATAGTTTTTTTTTTTTTCAGGCCTAACGCGGCGAAGATACGCATGAAAGTACTCACGCGCTCCTACGTTTATTTGAAATGCAGTTTTTCAATGGCATGTGGTATGTTATTGGACAGAAATACATCGGCCGGCAGAGAGTTCCAATCATTTATTGTTCTAGGAAAAAAGGACTACTTAACGCAATTTGTGCGCGCGAAAATAGGGGTTATCTTGTCGGGGTGATGATTTCTGGTAGGTCTAGCTGGTAGCGGCTGGAGACATGGTGAATGATCAAGTTGTCGTTCCTGTTTCCAAAGGCGTGAAAGCAATGTTAGGCGTGCTACCTTTCTACGGGATTCTAGGGAGGCAATATTATTTTCATTAATCAATTGAGATGGGGAGTCATAACGTCCATAACAATTATATATGTAGCGGACGGCAAGCCTGTTTGTTTTCCAGTTTGTTTATATTTTTTTTCGTGAATGGGTCCCAGACGACGCAAGCATATTCTAATCGCGACCTTACCAGTGTGTTGAATGCTAATTGTTTCACGGATGGAGGAGAATGTTTCAGCTTGTGTCTTAGTAGGCCGAGTTTACGTCGAGCAGACGCACAATGCCGCGTTACCCCCCTCCACCAGAGTAGTGTCGGGCCCTGCTGCGAGGCTAGCGTGGCTAGGCCGGCGGCGCTAAAGTTCCTATTGACCCTTTTCGCGGCGATTCCGTGGGCGCTGCCATGTTTGATCACGTGGTGACGCGTCCATTGCTTGCCTCAGCTGCCTCCGTTGCCTACGTGTTTACAATGGGTGTACATGACGCCGGAGCGGCTTAGGAAACCTCTGTTTCCGGAGATATCGCAGAGAGAGAGAGAGAAGAGAGAGAGAGAATAAACTTCAATCAAAAGAGCACACGCTGACTGAGTGGTCGACACGAAGCTTTGGCGACGGCTTCAGGGGACATGTAAAAGCGCTTTCGAAGCTCATTAAGCATTGCCCAAACGGCGCCAGCATGGTTTATGGTGCTTGTTCTAAAAATGAGGCTAAAAATGTATTCCAAGTTATCCAAGCTTTCAGATTATGAATTGAATCAGAATCAGTGTGTTTTGCTCTTCGTTCTTTATTTGGCAAATACTTTGAAGCAGTTGTTTGTCACGTTTCTGACTCAGTGAAGTTCGTCGATGCGGTGACTGCCTGATGATCTTCTGCCTAATCGCTCGCAGGTGTGCTCAGTTGCAATATATTTAGTTTTGCTGCACACAAGGCTGGGAACGTAGCTGTTTTGTACTTTGTAATAGCTTGTAACAAAGATGTTTTATCGCTAGTAACTCGCTTACTCCTGTGGACCCTCACGAAACATTCGTGTGCTGTCGGTGTAGTCGCGGTCACCCATGCTTTGGCGCACTGATTCAAGTGTGCGCCCATTCACATATTCTTAATACGTTGGCAATAGAGTGTGTGTAAGCTTGCGTGCGAGTTGGATGTGTGTAGATAACGTGTTCGAAACTTGCTATGCCAGGAAACGGCGCTACTCCCTTCGTCATTGTTTAACGAGCGGTACTCGCTGTTGCCGGCGTTCCGGGGTTGAAGTCTTTTCTCTGGAGGTTAGCGATACAACGCTGTCGGATAAGTGATTTTTTTATCCACAAGGAAAGTCGTACATCGAGAAGGGCCGGCAACAGAGGCTCTCCTCTCCGTATGTAGCAACGGTCCGTGAACTTAATTGGTCGCACATACTCATTCCATTCCTTAATATGCCAGTCACTATTTCTGCAGCCAACTACTGCACGCGTTTTCAATTCACCGCTCCACATTTTGCAGCATGAATTGAGCACAGTGCGTGATCGAACCCTGTTGCATTTCCGACAGCTGATCGCGCAGAAACAGAGCAGAAGCGGTAATGGTTTCGCATTCGTGCGCTTTCGCTGAGGCAACGTATGGCGCGCTGCCGAAAGCGCCATCTCGTTTCTCGTGAACAAATTGCTCCGCGAAAAGGGGTCAATATTTGGGGTGAGGACTTACGGAGTCGCCATCTGTCGGAAGCGCCTCGCTTGTGCAGTATGAGGGATAAAGCGACGCGCTCCTCATAGGTTTGACTGTCGGCGCTCAATAAAAACACCACGCGGCAGCCCTCCTGGCCATTTCTGCAAGTACTATCCAAACGAGGTAAGTTTCTTACAATCAAAATGGCAAACAGAAAGCGCAGAATGGTTTACAGGCGCTATCTACCGAATACGTACAGTGAACGCCCATTGCGCGCGGTCGCCGTGACTGAGTCCCTCGAACCAGCTTCTTGCGTGAAAGGTAGGCAATCGGTGAGAGCAGACTATGTGAAATACGTTCTTATAGTGTGCTGTCTGTATAACCAAATGGAGCATAACAGAATGAAGCCTCAATGCAGCGATCGCGCGGGGTCGCAGCGATCGGCCGGCGGAGCGTCTGCATGCATGTCCGCGCACAATGTTTCGCTGCGAGCGCGTTTCCGCACCGTGCTGTGTGCTTTATGCCGCAGCATATGAATATTTGACAGTATACAAGCAACAATAGTTGCGTAGACGCTATCAGAGCTGTTCAAAAATAATTTAGTTATAACTAAGCAACTCAAAGGGTGTCATTCCGTCCCAATTCCAACTTGAAAGAAAAACAAGAAATATAACACTCTGCACCAAGAGATGTATCACAGTGCAGGCAGCTACCACTACAGTTATTCTTCCCTAAGTAGTAGGCCCTTCTAATTGTATTGCCAGTTGATACGATCTTCTGGTTTATATGTTCATTGAAGATGAACACTGAAGTTATATGAACACTGAAGATGCCCTCTTCGGGCACGTGAGATCAGAAGTCTGTTTTTTGGCAACTGTTTTACTAATTTTAATCGAAACGGAAACATTAAAATAAAAAAAAAAGTGGTGTTCGAAAGCGGTGCTAGTCTTAAGGCCTCTGCTAAGCAGGCATGACTTTGATATTGATGTGCTTTAGTTTTGCAAAAACTTGTTTCGCATATTTGAGCTAATTAGCTATTTTACCATTGAAATTGTTCTTGCTGCTAACTTCTGCGTCCGCCACATGCCCTAGATGCAAAAACTGCAAAGCCTAGCTGCGGCACCCTATTAACCCAGTTGCAGTGGAATTCTGTGGCAGCGCACGAGGTCGCGGATTTGATTCGTGGCCCCTGTGGCCGCATTCAGATAGGGCGGAAGGCAAAGAAGCTCATGTGCCATGCTTTGGGTACACTTTAGAGAACCCTGGGCACTCCAACTTATCTGGAGCCCTTCACTTCGGCATCCCTCATAGTCCGCTGTGCAGGAAAGTTCCAGATGTTAAACCCCTTGAATATATTTTATGCTCAGTGTTTGGCACTGCATCAGTAGTGGCAAGAGTCACAGAGACCCTGAAACACCTCATGGCAGGTGCAAGAGGGAGTGCAGCGGGTCTTGAAAAACGTGCCCTGGCTTCCCGAGTGCCTGCGACGTCCTTTCGGGAACGAAGACGCCCCTCCGCCGCACGTGCTGTCCAACGGCACCGCAGCTCAGCTCAGTGTGGGGACCCCTTCCCCCCCCCCCCCCCCCCTTACTACCCCCCTCAGTATCCTCTATAGCACCGGCACTTTCGCACCACTTTATGCACATTTTTTTTACGTTTTGCCGTCCCCCTCCACCTCCCACACCTCGGTAGCTTATCCCCGGTTACGGCTGGTAGATCTTGCCCCTACTTTTTGCATGCGTACCCTTGTTGCTGGTTGGCAGCCGTATGTTTGTTTGTTTGGTGGCGGTATGCATTGTGCCGTGGCTTTCCGTGTCCCCTGCTTAACGTAGCTTTGATGTTAGAAAATCGACTAATGTCAGTATGGATGCATCCAGACAAGACAGCTGCACAGCAGTACGGAGACTTGAAGCGGTCAACAGCGATCAAACAAGGGATATTTTTCGAGCCAGTGAACTAGCACCCTCGTCGAAACATTGCCCCCAGAGGTGTCCCTTGACCAATTCCAGTTTACCCCTAGCATGGACAAAGTATTGGTTCGCAGTAGTGCTGGTTTAGGAGAGCATGAGCTTGCACAGCTCATGTAATGCAGGAGGTTTACGAGGAACAGGTTGTAGACAACTGAGAATATGTCGAAATAAGAGAATTCATAACAGAGAATATGTAGAGAGGAACGCAGGAAATCAACCGAGAAAACATCCAATTGACAAACCTACACAGGGGAAAGAATAGAAAGTTGAGAGACTGAAAGAGATTGTTCTATGAACATATGTGTGCACAAGTAAGTAGTCAAACAGTCAAAGGCAATCACCCGAGCCAGTTAATACTAACGCACAATTACGGCTTTGAGATGTTATATACGCTGATTAATGACAATATCAAATTTTTTGGTAGTTTATATTTAAAGGAGACGTAAGAGGACTCAAATTGGCTTATTAAACAATGATAAAGAAGTATCCGCACATAATATCTTTTCATTTTATCTGAGCGTTTAAGTGTGATAGGTTTATGTGGCATCACATTTTATTTATTTATTCAGCTAGTTATTAATACTGTCAGCCGTAGGGCCGTTACAGGGTGAATGCATATAATACAACTTAATAAGTGTACACAGCCACAAGTAAAAACTTTTATACAAACCTAGTTTCAATCAACTAAAACCAACATCCATCATAACACGTTATTATCATCCATCATTACGTTATACCTGTAGCAAAACTGCTCTGCAGATTTATATTACCACATTATATTCATGGTAGGGACTTGTTCGAAGTCACATAATATTCGTACAAACCCAGGAATTCACCAGCGTCTAGTGATTTAGGAAAACTGAGCTACACAGAGAGCTTCAATGTGCCATGGAATGATGATTCCAGTGTTCTTTTACCAGTTGTTTGATGGAAATTCTCATCACCTCCACACACTGCAGAGCAGCTTTGGCATTTTATTTGATAAGCACAAACATCATGCATGTTATGTTGTTTCATTTGGCATTCACTAGACAATATCATAAGCAATAATTTTGGACAGGTCGGTTCCTTTGTCCCAGTTACAGCACGAAGGTGCAATGTTAATAATTACAAGAAGACTTTGCTGCCATGACTCTATTATGCCTAGTTATCGTTTACTTGCATTACGTAAGCTGGCTCCATTTCCAGGATGGTCATGCAGTAGAACTGCAGTAACATTCTCGCCATTCGTGCGTTTCTATTTCTATCTATTTAATGAAAAGTCGAGCAAAGACACTGTTTCTATTATATTGTAGACAAAAATCTGTTTGTTGACAATGACTTTCTTCTTTTTAATTCTTACGATGTCTCCTTCTTTATGGCACTGCCATTCGACTCTTTTAAGTGTGTAACCTTTTGCAACCCACTTTTATGGCACGAGTAGCCACAGTGGTTATCCAGGCATACCGTCACCGCTCATATTTCGTGCAGTCACTACAGTTATTTATGTTCTTCTGGTGTGGTGCATTGAAAAAGCTTGTTGGCGCAAACTTTCTAATTGCTGCTGTCACAAGGAGGCAGCTTTAGTAACTGACATAGTACACAAAAACTTAGCCTCCTCTTTACATGCAAGTAATCGTCTTAATAATTACTTTCTTATCATGCATGCCTCAATTTGTAAGTCTGCATCGCCTCGCCATTCTGATGTTCTTTTGAACTTGTCTTTCAGGTTGTCCAGCAGTCTTGGAACTCACAGGACAAAAATTCTACAGTTACCCCAAAGTTCACCATACCAGGTAAGGAGTCAGATGACTTCTGTTGAATGTTGGATGATCGTACAGGAAAATGTGTGAAAAAAATGGCATTATTGATGAAACAGGCCAACGTTTGTCGGCCTGTATGTATGCCGAAGTATGATGTACAAGGAGGATCAATATGAAATGGTATTGGAAAGCCATTAATTGCCTTGTTTTTTGCATTAAAACGAAAGATAAAGTAAGGGAGTGCTATTATGAAGTCTTTCAAATACTTGCCATCACAGTTATGTTGATATCTGCTATCACGCCCTGCCACCTTGAATGCACTTTACGCCCATACTGCACTCATGCGTACCATTACGTGACCTTGCCTGCATGTGCAGCCAGGTTACCTTAATTGTGTTGATATATCAAGTTACAACTAAGGAAAGCAGTACAAAAGTCGGCGCATAGTTGCAGAATTGATGAAAATTATGCAGAGTCATTTCCTTTAAAGCATAGTCCGTTTCAGAGCTACTTTTGTTGAACACATTCGCATGACTGGATCGTCACCCTTTATCTTTTTCCAGGTCACCAATCTATGGACAGGGTCAGCAACAACCGCAGCCTAGCACTCGCTTCTCCCGGTGCTAACAACAGGACGCTGGAGGAAGGGCAGAACAACATCAACGCCCTTAGCCAAGTCTCTGGAGGCACGTTGCACCGCAGCTCGGCCAGCAGCAACATCAGCGTCATCAACAGCCCTGAACAGCAACCGCCCTCGAAGCACCACCCCAACAAGCTCCAGCGGACCCCAAACAACTTGAAGAGTGGCCAAGCGGCCCAGAACGGACCCCATCACCGAACTTGGGCTCACAGCCGGAGGCCGGGACACTACTCGGATTCGTCAAGCGTCTGCAGTGCGTTTGCGGACCACATCTATGAGTCCATCGACGGTGATGCCTCCTCGGTCGATCGCCTGTCCGACGTCCCGCCACCGCCCGCGCCTCCCCAATCCGAGGTGTTCTATGGAGACCTGTCCGACATGAGCCAGCACTCCTCATCCAGCTACGGCTACCGACCAGCGGCCCTTGCTCGTCACGCCATTGCCGGGCAAGTACCACACCACACCCCTGGCACACGTCATGCAGGGCTTTGCAAGGGATTACGCCACGTATTCGCCAGAGATGCCGCGCTATGGCACGGAGCAACAGAGGTACTATGGCTCAGGCCGACGTAAGCACGACATCGTTGGCTTCAATGGGCCTCCTTACTCACCTAAGATGCTGTACGAGGCCGCCCTGGCGCAGAGGCTAGAAGACTGCCCCGACAAACTTCTCCTCAGACTCGGGCATGGTCGCACAGAGCGAGGATTGCTGGGGCACATCACCGACGCTGCCGGACTTGTTGCACGGCCCTGTGGAGAGCAACCCTGTGGTGATGGCGGTGTTGGATGGAGAAAAAGTGGTGAGCAGGATTCGTCCGGATGCCATGATGACGACACCATCGGATCCGAGATTGCAACAGCAGCAGCAGCAGCAGTCTCAGGACCAGCAGCGATACAACCTCAGCACGTACTGCTAAACGGAGTCGTGTGTGTGATTGGTACGTGCATGTGCTTGTGGGCAGTGCGCGTGTTCTTTTCTTCCTTGTTTTTCCCGCATTAGAAATTCTCGTCGCATAGGAATCTTTAAGAAGCAATCGTGTACTTAACTGAAATGAACTGGCACTTGCGAGGGACGGGCTGTGTGTGTTCCGCAGTCCGTCTACCCGTCCACGAGAGGACTTTCTTTTCATGTCTCGCAGGAAAGCAGGTATACGAGACAGGCCGGTTCTTTGAATCCTAAGCATCTAGTCGTCGAACACAAGAGTGGAGGGGGAAGTGCTAGTCGCTGGCGAGAGCAGAATTGGTACAGCCATTCTTGCTTACCGCCCGTGATCGGAGGAAGAGCACGAACGTCTCTCGACTCCTTAATTTAAGAAAACAATATGACGAGAGACTGAACGGTGCTTTTTGCTAAGAAGCCAGGTCTAATCAACGGCTTTGTACATTTTTTTATTATTGCTGTAAGTACAATGTAAATCTAGACATTCGCGCCTGTATTTAAATGTCCTTGTTTCATGTTGTCTTTTTTTTAAAGTTCCTCTTGGAGAGTGTTGCACGTGAATCCAGGAGAAGAGCAGGCTGGTTGTTTTTGTCAGTGTCTTGTAAATAAGGCGTGGGAGAGCTATTTTCGCAGTTTCGTAAGTCACCTGCTGCTATAAGCAAAGCGTCACCAAATCACCGACAGTGCTGTACATAGTATAACGGAACAAACATTGGTTGCACAAACTCTATTTTCTTGCTGCCACTTCGGTCCTTGTGCACGCCAAGATTGTCATCCGTGACCAGTCCAATTTTACTCTAGCCGATTTTAAACAAGATCTGCTTCCAAAATCAAAAATGCAAACAGGGAAAAAAAATGAAAGACTCAAGCTTGGCATAGGCAGCATTCGTGTAATTTTTTTTCTCTTATCATCACAGTGTTCGGTCACCTTTCATGTCTTGAATAGCACCTCCATTGATACATTCCTATAACCATCTCAAGTTGGAAGCACAATAGCAATTTACAGTAGCCTATGCCTTAGAATATCAATTAAAGTCTCTATTTCCTGTGTGAGGCTGCGGAGATGTTGCAGCTATTCTGTGATCCCAATAATTGCGTAAGTTATCCAGAGAAAGGACAATGTGTGTATCTGCATGAAGGAGAGGTTTCGAGCGATTCAAGACTGCCAGAAGCTGTTAATAATTTAAGATGTAGCAAGTACTTGCCTACGACGGCTCTGGTGTCATGGCTCGAACAAATAGCGGTCATTTACCGGCAGCATAGAAGGCTGAGTGAAGTTGAAAGGTATTTGGCCTTTATAGCACTTGTTGTACAGAAGTGTGCCAAATAAAAAAAAATGTTTGAAATCTTGCAAAGCTGTTTACAGTTGTTAATTCGTCAGGCTAACCAGGATACTCCCATCATCAGGGGCTGTGCATAGCCTCAGCTGCAGCAGGCAGCATGGTGGAGTGACTGCTCTAGAAAGCTTTTGTTGGTCCAGGGCTCAATCCCCTGACCCGGAGCCATTTTTATTCAACTGCGAAGCCTTCTTTCTGAGAAACCTGTATGGAATTCCTTTTTGTGCTACTTCACGTACACGAGTTCTTTTCTACATGACAAATGAATGAATGAATGCAGGGAAATGTCTCTTTACTAAAGAGGCACTCAAGATAAGCAATGAAGTGTTTCTGTGCGGCAAATGAATGAATGAATAAATAAATTCAACGAAATATCTCAGTTTATTATCGAGACAGCCTAGAGAAGCGCCGACACGCAGGGGTTTCAAATTTCAAAATTTTTCTGTCTTTGGGCCTTTTATTTATGGGTTTTCTTTGTTGCACAGAAATTTACAACAGTTGTGAGTACAAGTATCAGGCTGCGTCAGGAGGCAATGTAATCCACTTGCTTTTCAATAAACAAATAGCTCTGAGCAGGGGCGCTGATAACCCATGTCATCACCGTGAACTCTATGGAGGCATTGCCACGAGTATTCTTGCGCCTTTCCTTACTTAGGAGCCTCCACTGATTTTAAGGTGGAACTTTATGTTCTAATAGTGCAAAAATGCTCACTTTACGACATGCCAGCACTTGCACGTGCAAGAGAAAAGGGGAAAAAGGAACAAGAAAGCGAGTCACTATAGTACAGTCTGAATCACACTTGTCAGGAGTCATCGAGTGGCCGGCAGCGCCTTTGTCCGCAGTTGCTACATTGTTACACTAATGTCCGTCCTATAGGACATGGACCCAGCATGCGGATTGACCATGCGTGGTCTCATTGCGATGTGACGTCCAAATTGACCGATTGACCTCTCTAGACAAGTGTGGTTCATATTGTACATCAATATTGTCGCTAAGACTTTTGAACACATGTCCCAAACCAACACAGAAGTCTTACGGAAACGAAAGCCATCATTTCAAGGCAAGACTAAAAAAAAAAAAAGGTAAGTACACGATCATCCAAAAATAGCGACGGACACCCAAGCAAGCGTGATGCAGACTGCAAGCTCTGTAGAACGGTAAGACAAATTAGACGAGCCTCCATGATCTTCGAGAAACTCGCGAACCATGGAGAAAGGTAAGAAAGAAACGGTAAAGCTTGCACTAGGCCACGCAAAGCTCGAGACACAGCGAAGCTGGCTGATCGATTGCGTAATAACCTAAGAGTTACCTGGCATAACCAAGCTCAACTCAGGCATAGCCAAGGCGGAACATAGCTGCTACCAAGTTCAGCCTAGATACTACCAGGAGGCGCAATCGATCGGCCAGCTTCGTTGTGTCTCGAGCTTTGCGCGGCCTAGTGCAAGCTTTGCCTCCCCATTACGACGACAGAACAGATGTGAATTTTCGCGCTGGAATGATTAGCGGTCACACAGCCAGCTGTTGAAGAAGACGACGAACGCGAGAGCAGTAGCACGAGCGCGTGCCGAGCACGAGTACGAGCGCTAACCGAGGGGCACCAACGAGCCAGCTGCGGAAGAAGACGACGACGCTCGAGTTAATGCTGATTATGATTGTTTCGTGAAACGCGCAATTTTTACGGCGGGATTAATAAGCTACGCTGTTAAAAGAGAATCTACGGCGTCTATATAGGGCGAACATTCATCACATTTTTGGCTGTGCCCTGGTACTCGGGATATCAGGAACAAGATGCTCAAGGAGGCCAGGCTGCATGTTCCAGAGGATTTTAACTGTTGGATAAAGGACAACGGAAGGGTGCCTCCGCCATGACGTCACTTAGTCATGCACCGCTTCGCCGTTTCATACGGCCGCTCGAATGTCAACGCAAGTACCGCCCATGGTTATGCTTCCTTCGAACGCCACTGTAGCACTGTTCAGTAAATGTTGTCACTAAATGTGTCTGCAAGCGGTCAAATATACACACGAAGTGATGATTCGGGTTATCGCTTAAAAGACCGAAGTCTCTGGTTTTTAAGCTATCTATCACCTATATGTTCACGTCGCAATCGACGCGGATCATAGTATACTGATATCTCGTTTCATGTCGCTCAGGTTGATTTTTAAATTTGTTATGATAACCTCAACTGGGCCGGTATTTTGTAGCGATGCCTTTAAAGTAATAATGCCTTTTCGCGCTTATCGCGCTTTGTCAGTGGTCAGAGCGACGGTGCGCTCACGATATCAACGGTGATAACGCGAGCGGACCGTCGCGCTGACCACTGACAAAGCGCGATAAGCGCGAAAAGGCATTATTACTTTAAAGTCATCGCTACAAAATACCGGCCATGATTAATCAATAACTAATAAAGCGAAAAACATTTCTGCGCTTCCCACGTACATTCTTTGCCAAAGTATTGTTACGTTTCAACCTGGACAAGCGCATGCGTTGGAAGTTTCCCACTAGGCGGTCCATTCATCAGCGCGCGCAGCGACAGCAATCATTCGTGTCATGGACTGTGACGCGCTAAAAGGAGCTCGCGTCGAATCAACATCAATCACCACCATCGATGTATACGGTAATTACCGTGAAGATTACTGACCAAATCCTGATCCTGTCAAGAGGGCCGTCACGCAAAGCCCGCTAATTGATGAAAGCGGCCGTCGTCGCACAAAACCGTGGGAACAGCTTCGAGCTAAGTTTCCCAGGTGGCCACGCATACTACTCAAGAATGCGGGGGCGGGGGTGTGGCTTTGGAGGCCGGCCCGGCGGAACGGATTCAACGAATAAAATTGGCTGAGCTACCGACACTGCCCCAGTTCAGTCTCCTAGGGAAGACGACGGTATTAAAAGCGGAGTACGTGTGGTGCAGTGAGAGTGGTTCTGATGTGTCCTGATGCGAACTCAGACGTTTAATATGCTCCTGATGAAGTGGACTTCCGCACCAGGGGCCAGTGTACATAGTGTAAATTCAACCATTTTTCCTTATTCTTACTACTGGACGTACTCATCAATGGGCTTGCTGGATTCCTGGCCCAAACGCCCCCTCGTGCCGCAACAACGTTAACTAAGTGAACTGCGATCGCCAGGCTGCACCGAGATAACGCTTCATTCATTATTTCACTGAAGTCCCAAAGATGATAACGACAGGTGAAAGCATGCGTCGGTTTCACCGCAATATGTATCATAAGGGCTGCGAAAAAAACACCGCATATCCAAGGGATGAATGATGATGAGTGGGCGAAGCTCCGGAGGGAATCATCGGTAAACCGTGAATCTTCCGTGTAATTCGCCCAGTCTCGCCGCACTAAATCGAACGATTGCCTTCCACCAATGACACGCGCCATATGTGACGTCATTTCTATTTTATAACAGCGCCCTTCATTATAATTGCACCATCTCCCGCTTAAGGGGACGCTAGCACAAACGCGTTAGAAACGTGCAGTACTCTCTAGTAAGGGGGAGAGGCCACAGCGTCTTACGCAGCCGTTTACACATGCCGGAACGTGCACCGCGTTTGCCGACGCCATCACATGACTGCTGAGAGAGTATAACCCCCGTATTCATAAACGCTCCTCGACTTGAACTTGACTTGCCACCTCCTTCAACGCGTTTCGAACGCGCTGCCCAAGGCGGTGGCAAGTCAAGTTCAAGTCGAGGAGCGTTTATGAATACGGGGGTAAGGCGGAGAGGCCACAGCGTCTTACACCAGCTTCTTACACGGGCCGTAACGCGCTAGCACAAACGCGTTAGAAACGCGCAGTCTTTCGTTAATGTTGGGTATTGTCATCGTGGTGCGTGTGTCCATGTGCGCTTCGTGGCGTAGTGGCTAGCGCCCCGCGTTCGGAAGCGAGGGGTCCCTGGTTCGATTCCGCGCTACGAACAGAACTTTCGGAAATTTTTTTTTTTCATAAAAGTAGACGTGGCTACCTACTACGACGACTACGAGTACTACTACTACTACTACTACTACATACTACAGAGGAGGGACAGACCCACACCCTAAGGAGCTTCGCCCCTAAAAAATCGCCATTTGAGCGAAAAGTACGCTTCGGTACGTCGGCTGTGCCGCAATACAAAGCGTGGTAAGAGGTAGGCTTCACCGCAGCACAGACCATGGGAAAAAAATTTTACGCCATTTCGGGTGGTTTCGGGCACATCTGAAGCCTTTCAGAGTACGCGCAGTTCCCTTCGTCGAAACTTGGCGCCAATGCCCCCTGTATCCTTTCCCCTGTTGCCACCGCCGCACGTGCTCCTATTTTGCTCTTTCCTATTGGACAACAACCATCACGTGACCTAGCACCCTTTACGCAGGATTTTCCGCCGTTCTGGCCGACAAAGCCCGATGCACTGTGGTACGATGAGTCATGTCCAGGCTATAGTGAAGCTGCGCAGCGCCCGCGACCATAGAGGTTATGTAAAAAAAAAAAAAAAGAGAGAACATGGGGCGTGGTGTCACGTGGTGTGAAATGTGGAAGGAGAAGAAAGGGAGTGGGGGGCCCAGGAACAGGAGAAAGACGAAGTTTGGTGGCGCGAAACTTTAAACGATGACGTTACTTATTCATTGCGAGGCTTAACTTTCGCAAAAGCCAGCCTAAATTTTTTTCCCACGGTCTGTGCTGTAGTGAAGCCGACTACTTGGGGTTTCTTGTCATGCAGTGAAGCCAATGCGTAGTATATATCGTATGCACTAGCATTGTTTATGAAAATAACATAAAATGGAGGAAAATTACTGCAGACCGCGCTGTAAACATTTACCGTAGGCTGCGGCACCTGAACGATGGCCACCAGAGTGGGTGATAGGGGAGTGAAAGGACTGGACATGGAGGTTAGCAGAGAGGATTTACCTGTACTTATTCATTGCGAAGCTTAGCTTCCGACCAAAGCGGCTCAAAATTTTTTTCCCATGGTCTGTGCTGTAGTGAAGCCGTATACTTGTAGTGTCTTGTCTTGCAGTGAAGCCAATGCATTTGAAGCCGTATACTTGTAGTGTCTTGTCCGTATACTTGTAGTGTCTTGTATTGCAGTGAAGCCAATGCGTAGGCCCGGTATGCAGCACTACTCTGCGCATCGCGTTGGCGTTTTTCTTGCGTTCGCTTCCACTTATGCTGAGTGTTCGCCTCTTCTTCCCGCCAGTTCTTGTTCCCCAGTACTGGCGGCAGCAGAGACCAAAGCATATAATCGAAGTGGGTAATATACAAAATTTCACAGCAGTGTTTGAGCACTGCTTTGCAATCACTATCCGTAACGAACTGGCCTTCCCGACACACACACACACACACACACACACACACACACACACACACACACACACACACACACACACACACACACACACACACACACACACACACACACACACACACACACACACACACACACACACACACACACACACACACACACACACACACACACACGCGCGCGCGCGCACGCATCCACGCATTTTATTCAACCTCCGTTACGTCAGTGTATGCGGAAGACAAAGATAATGTTCAACTGCCTGGCACGAGAACAAGAATTCAATATCGCTGGTCAGCCTGAGTCTGTAACGGAGTACGTTTATCTAGGTCAATTAATCACAGGGGACCCTGATCATGAGAAGGAAATTTACAGAAGAATAAAATTTGGTTGGAGTGCATACGGCAGTCATTGCCAAATCCTGACTGCAAGCTTACCACTGTAGGTGAAAAGAAAAGTGTACAATCATTGCATTCTACCGGTGCTAAAATATGCGGCAGAAACTTGGAGGTTAACAAAGAAGCTCGAGAACAAGTTAAGGACCGCATAAAAAACGATGGAACACAAAATTTTAGGCCTAACGTTAGGAGACAGGATGAGAACGGTGTGAATCAGCGCAAACCGAGATAGCCGATATTCTAATGGATATTAGGGGGGGGGGGGGGGGAATGGAGCTGGGCAGGCCATGTAATGCGTAGCATGGATAGCCGGTGGACTATTAGAGTTACAGAATGGATACCAAGAGAAGGGAAGCGCAGTCGCGGACGGCAGAAAACTAGGTGGAGTGATGAAGTTAGGAAATTTGCAGGCGCAAGTTTGAATCAGCTAGCGCAAGACGGGGATAATTGGAGATAGTAGGGAGAGGCTATCATCCTGCAGTGGACATAACAAATAGGCTGATGATGATGACGATGACATCATTGTTCCCTCCATCTGTTAAGCCTAATGCACCTATCACGGGACAGTACGTACGATTCCAAGACTCTCTTGTCAACTGACCAGGCGTGGCGCTGACACGAAAACGTCTCTTGAACGTAGCCATTTTCGTGTTGGTGCCACGCTAACGTCTACTAATTGTCGTATGAGTGATGTGTCGGTTTCAACTTTACAACAAAATACTTACCCGTGTGCTTGTTAGGCAAACCCCTGCGCCAAGCCCAACAACGAGAACGCCGACGAGTTTGGGGCGAGCGTCCAATAGCTGCCGCCCACGACATTGCCCTGAACAGCGAAGACGTGCTGCCATGCACCATACGACGCCGCCTCCAACAAAAGAATCCCGACCGGCGTATCGAGTGCGTATAGCTGCTCGCGATCACCGCATGAAAAAAAAAATTCAAGGGGCACTTAGTTATCCCTACGTGGACAAATGCGAAAGCATTGTGGCCACGTCCGTTTAAGCGCCGCGACGTCACCTGACCGAAAGTGTTCGTCACAAGCTGCGAACAACGCAAACTCCTGGGTTCGACTCCCAGCAAAGGTCGTGAGTTCGAGTGCCTAAATAACTATATCTTAATTAACCGTGCCCTAATAATTTCTCGCCTTCCCTTTCCTGCAAAATGTATATGTTTTCAAATCAAAATAACTCCAAAGGCCGAGGGTTCCACTCCCACCAAAGGTCGAAGGTTCGTAGCCTTTTTTGTACCATCGTGTAGCCACACCAACGCCGGATTTCCCGCCTCCTGAGCCATATAATGCTTTCGCATTAATAATTCGCGGAGACAACGGGCGGGGTTGCTACCGTTGCGTCTAGGGTGCGTGTGGATGTAAGTACGCAGGCAACTCCTCGGTCTCGCCGTTACGGACAAGTGGCACAACTGTGGTGAAATGGCGACCATCATCCTGTGGTGCAGTGCATTTTTTATAGCTTCGCTGTCTATGGATAGAAGATTGGGTTTTGTGGCGTCCGCGCTGGAGAATTATCATCACCAGCAATTGCTCGAGCGTGGTCGTCTTATTCCACAGCTGGCTCCGTTGCCGCTTATCATTCCAGCGTATTATTTCACTTCTGTCGTCGTAATAGGGAGGCTGCGTGTACAGGGGTATGAGTCATTGCTTATAAGGGGGTATGAGCCATTCATTGTCTTGCGTGACGGGCAGATTTAACAACAGAGGAGATACGCGAATAGTGTGTGCGTACCTATCGTTACGATGACTACCGATCAGGACAATAAATATGTTCACACTTTTGTTCAAAATTCTGTGTCACATCTTTGTCGTGCGCTAAACAGCTTCGCTGCTCATCCACCTTCACAGAGTGGAATGCGACAGGAATGTTTTGTCACCGCGGGAGGAATTCTGGTGCTGCTATCGCGCGCATGGATGGCGGCACGACCACGTCGAGGCGCTCACGTGACCACGCAGTCACACTCGCGCGCGGGAGGCAGCTGCCAAAACACTCCAACTTCCTCGAGAAGTCGGACCTCGACAGCCGGCAGCTTTATGTGAACAGTGTGGGTATGCGGGGCCGGGTGACTCTTTGGGAAGTGGGTGACCTTTTGGTCACTTTTTGGTGACTTTTTGGTCAATTTGGATCTTTGGGTGACTCTTTGGTATGCGGAGCCAGCTCTTTGGGAATTCACTCCAGGAGCCAACTATGGATAAAATTGGCAATAGTAAAAGCACGGTAAAATATGCTTTTAATTTTACTCTCTCCTCTGTACTATCCTCTCTCGTTCTATCCTTTTGCTCCCCTACCCCAATTCCCGCATTGCTGACCATCGTTCAGGTGTCGGCGGCCATAGCTAGAGGGTTACAGTACGGTCATAAGAAATTTCCATCCTTTCATTTTCCGTTCTTTATTATATTTAGGTATTTACCGATTTGCCGGGACGGTGTGTCGGCTGCACCTTAATATAAAAGGCGGCGAGAAGGTGATTTCACCACTGCACAGGTCGTAGGGAAAAAATTTTTTACGCCATTACAGGCACTTCTGAAGACCATCAATGCATACGCAGTTTCCTTCTTAGTACAAAGGCGCCATTACAAATGGTCCCTTTGTTGCGGCTATTTTGCTTCTTCCCAATGGACTGCAGCCATCACGTGACGTAGCAACATTTCACGCGTTCTTTCACGCTGATTTGTAAGAGAGAAAAAGTGGCCCAATGAACCATGTTCACCCATTAGCGCAGCGCCCGCACATGATGTAGATGAGAGATGAAATATGAAAGAGGAGGGGCGTCACGTGTGAAGCGTAGTCCAATAGGAAGGGAGCGCGAAGCATAGGAAAGGGGGAAAGGTGAGGAGCAAGTGTGATGGCGCCAATCTTGAAACGTAGGCGTTACTTATTCATTGCGAGGCTTAACATTCAGTCAACACAGCCTGAATACATATATTTTTTCAATGGTCTGTGCTGCGGTGAAGTCAACTCCTTGGAGCGTATTGTTTTGCAGTGAAGCCAATGACTGTTTCCGTTGAGCAGCACTGCTCTGTTAGTCGCGGCGGATGTCCTCGCGCATGCGCTTTCGCGTACGCCACCGTATTGTCCTTATCTTCGCACCCGTTTACGTTCTCACGCCAGCATCAAGAGCCTGCGAGTTACTTCACCTTCGTGACGTCAGTGCTGCTGAGCGCGCATGCATGCAAGGCATGATTTTCTTGACTTGAAGGTAAGTGCTTGATAGCAATTTATTGCAGCTTGTTGACAACCAGAAATGGGGGAGCGGGTGACGTTAATGTGAATGCGCGTATACCGCCACAGCGAAGAGCCGAGGAAGGCTGCTCGCACACGTTTCAGCCGCAAGGACACGCAAGCTCAAGCGCGGGCAATCGTGCGCGGCAGCACCACCGACACTGCGACACCGAATGTGAACATCGTACTCAGAGGTAACGTACACGCTCGGAAAACGCTAATTGCAATACGGCAGCTGTGGCCGCGATGCATTCCAATGCTCTTCGGAGAAGCAAGACATGTTAATACGCACGCCGGCGTTCATAGCAGTTCATTCACAATGCCCTTTCGTAGCCTCGAGGCTGCTGGATGGAATTGGGATGCATTTCGGCTACATTTTAATCTGTTCCGATGACGTTATTGTTTTGTAAACCGTCGTCTACTTCGTGATATATTAGCCCGCGTATGTGTGCTTAAACATTCGGATCGGTTTCACCTTTAAAACAATATATTTGCCTGAGCGCGTGTAAGCACACGTACACGGGTAATACTTGCAGAATACTGTTGTCTTCATAATAAACCATCTGTCATTGCCCTAACTGTCATTGCTGTATTCAACAAAATGGACCCTGTAGAACGCAAGGTGGCGGATGTTAATTCGAGTGCAGCGAAAAGGTACACAGAGCACTAGGCAGGGGCATGGAATCGCAGATTGAAGGTAAGGTAAAAATGAATTGTGACAGAAATGCTAGCGACACGTGAGAGTATGCGTTAGCTTCACCGCTATATATACAGGTACATATATTATATATCATGAAGACTGCGAAAAACAATTTCATGTCATCTAACCGCGATACAAAGCGCTGAAAGAAGTTGGCTTCACCACAGTACCGACCGTGGGAAAATTCTTTAGGCCATCTCGTCATCACCGTGTTAATTAAGATACAGTTAATTCAGGCAATTGAACCCACTATCTTTGGCGTTAAGGCGAAGTTAACTAAGGCACAGTTCAATAATACAGAGTTAATTAAGGTACTCGAACTCGCGACCTTTGGTGGGAGTCGAACCCATGACATTTGGTGTTAATTAGGGCGATGGTAATTAAGGCACAATTAATTAAGGTAGCATCAAATAAAACACTCGAGTCCGCGACCTTTGGTCAGAAAAAGCAAGTAATAAGAAGTAACAACGCATTCGAATGAGAACGTGAAATAACTTAATGAATGTCTCTTGAGCGCGCAGGCGCTCGAGACCTTCACCCTCCTTGGCGTATGCTGAAGCGACTGTCAATTTTTGTATCTGGTGTTCCCGCCACACGTGCTCCTATTTTGCTCTTTCCTATTGGACTACCACCATCAAGTGACCTGGCACCCTTTTACGCATTATTTCACGTCGTTCTGCCCGAGAAAACCCGATGCACGGTGACACGATGAATCACGTCCATGCAGTAGTAAAGCCGTGAAGGGCCTGCGATCACACAGGCGATGCAGAAAAAAAAAGTAGGGCTGTGTTTTTGGGTCACGTGACAAATGTAGACCAATAGAAAGGAGGAAACGGGGAACATGAGACCTTGGGAAAGGATAAGGGCGAAGAGCTAGTGGGGTGGCGCCAAACTTGTAACGATGGTGTTACCTATTGGAGCGAAGCTTTCTATCTATCAATGATTCGACCGTGAGCGCCGAAAACGCACTACAGGAAAGCCAACTTACACAATGGAACTATCTGCGCATCTGAGCACATAATAGAACAACGGCGCACGACATACGTTTCGTAGAACACTACAGTTTACATTCGCAGTTGTACCGATAAGAACAATGGGAACTGCAAAGCCACGCTACCCAGACGAGCTGTATATATTTAATTGCATTGCATTACGCGCGTCACGCAGTGCATTCCCGGCCGTCATGGGTAGGCCGCGGGTACAGTGCACGGCAAAACAAGAGGCTGCCGTACGCGTACGTAAGCGGGAGCGCGATCCTAAGGCCGATCCCGTGTATCGGCAACGGCAGAGCCTCTGACCATCTACCACAGCGATCACAAGGCAATACTGCCCAAGTGTAGAGTCGTCCGTGTGTGCGTGTAATGAACGGCTACGTGATCTAAAATAGACTATGAAACTTAACCAAATGTACCTTCATTCAATTTCAACGTTCAAAAAATAGAATACTAAACAAGCAGTCAAATCACATATGCATCGCATCGGGTCGCTCAGCATTTCTTGGGTTCGTTGCGTCAAAGCTGGCTTTGGATTTTGACTTTTGATTCAGTTTGCATGGGATAAAGGTTTGCGTCAAACCATCTTTCTTTAAGGAATGGGCTTTAATTTTTTCCTTGCGAGGCTTAGATTTCGACCAAACCAGCCAAATGTTTTTTCCCGCAGTCTGTGTTATGGTGAAGCCGACTACTTGCAGTGTGTTGTCTTGCAGTTAAGCCAACACGTAGTATGTAAAGTACGTACTAGTGTAGTTTATTAAAATAAAAATAATAAAAGGGAGCAAAATTACTGCTGACCGCGCTGTAACTATCTACCGTAGGCTCGGTCACCAAAGTGGGCGAAGGGGGAAGGGGAGGAAAAAGATGAGTAGAGAGAGCATAGCAGACGGGGTATATATTAAGATAAGGCAATTATTTACATATACATACGTACAACAGAGCAATAAGTAACAGTTTATCTGTAATTCGCTTGTTGAGTGGGTTCCTCAAGAGAGTTCGTAACCGGCACTGTAAGTTCACGTAGAGTACTCCGGTGGCCCCGATGAGCAGCAGTACTCTGCTCCTCGCCTTGGTGCTTATCAGGCATGTGCTGTCACGCATACCGAATAATTGCCTTTCCTTTTTACAGCTAAGCTATTAAGGGGCTAGGTTCCCCGGAATCGTGTCCGTGTGTAGAAAGAACTATCATCATCAGCATTAGCTGGAGCGTCGTCGTCGTCTTCTTCCGCAGCTGGCTCGTACCAACGTAGCACAACAAAACGACGCGTAGAACAATAATTTCGCCCCCTTTTGCGTGGTGTTCTGGCTCCATGTGCGTGGTGGTTTGTCGCCAGCTGTGCCTTAGCACAGGTGTCAAAACGGATGATGGATGGCTCACTGTTATACCCCTCGCCACCACCGATGCCTCTTTCACAAGTGTCGCAATACTCGGTGGGGGCACGTCCCACCAATCGTTGTGCCCCTTTGTCTCGCGACGTAGAGATCGCGCTAGCGCTGTTATCAGCAGTTGCCCACACTCGCTATGTGATGGACGCTCATTCAACATCTTCCAGGATCCTGACGTCAGGATTCTGACGTAGCCGCGAAGTGTGCCGCGGCTATGAACCGGGGGGTGAATCTTCCTATACCTCCCATTGGTTCTCCTATAGCAGACGCTGAGTCGACGTTAACGCCAAGACGCACTTCAGTTAGGCCCTAGCGGATGGATGACGGTACTACGGTGGCGTAAAAAAGAAAAGTAAAACCGGCGCGATATTTTTTACCCTCTCCCTTTCGGAATAGCACTTTTTTTCGTCCTTTTTCATGATAACGTTGTTCCGCTCGTTTCTCCTTTCCCTCTTCACTTTCCTTTCCCTCTCCCATACCTCGCCTCACCCTCCCCTCATGCCTCGCGCAATGCTCTTTTGTTTATTTATTTAGCTGTCCGCGACGCGCTCTTTTTTTTTTTTTTTTTTTTTTTTTTTGTCGCGGGCGTTATCAGACGCACCGCCAGACCGAAGCGCGCGCTCCTCTCCTGTCCGGCCGTGCCATTCGTGCTGCGTGCTTGTGCGCAGTGGATTCTTTTTGCGTTTTCATGCACGCAGTCGCGTTCATTATAACAATCAAGCAAGCATGTGCCCAAATTGTATTTAAAAATAATTCCACTTACAACCCAACAGTTCTTTGGACTCACTTTATTGTGTGCGTTTGCGAAAACCAGAATTGGAGCAGACAGTGCAACACACTATAGAATGCAACAAAACGCGGATAGTGTTTCATGTACGCACATGTAAAAAAAAACATTTATTGTAATTGCTCTAATGGCCAATGCGCAGAATCGATTCTCATGGCCTGCTTCTCGCTCGGTCCATAAAATCCACCTCCGTGAAGTGCGCCGAGCATATTCTGTGGTTGATGACCTTGTGTCTGTGCAAACCCATTAGGTCCATCCTTCCAGCGTAGGTTAAAAACACTTCCATCCTGAAGAACAGTGAAGATCATAGATTATAACATCGCAGTTGGAACATACAAAACTGAGCTCGTTTCGCGTCGCGGCAGAGTACTAGTTGTGATATGTCAACCTTAATTCTCAGAAACGCTTTTTTAAACGATAGCGACCAATTAGCTAGAAATAAGTGCAAAGGGCACACCTACACACCTGTTCCTTGCGATACGCACAGGTGGTACTATGTATATATAAGGAGCTTTATGTTCGCTGCTTGTTGACATAACGATTTACTGCATCGTTGTGGTCTTTTCAAATCAGCTAGCTGCTGCCTCACCACCTGACAGCCTTGTACGACTGCGCAAAATTGCTATCACAAATAAAAACCGGGAAGCACAGTGCTCACCTGTTGTCTTTAGGGATGCGGTAGAATTTCACGTCGCATGGCTCAATTCGTCTTGATGTGTTCGCACACCATTGAAACACACGCGAACACTGACAGCTGCGAGACATTGCGGGGAAAAGCTGACAAACATGCAAGGGTGCGGTACCACATAGACCACACTGCTAGCGCGGAAGGCGAAAACCGCCTAACTGACCGCATAATGCCAGAAAAAAAAAATGCTGCCGTTTTGGCCGTTATCAGCACGGCCGACGACGAGCGCGGGCCGCGCCAGCCGCGCCACCGATAGTTGAAGGCGGGAGAGAAACGACAAAGTTGAGAGAGGGTTGACAAGAAAAAAAAAGGAAAAGCGATTTTGGTTTCGCATCCATCTCACGGATGGCGCTGCAATTCGCGTGGACAAAAAACCAGCGGAGTTTCCGAGGTCTGCTATGAACGCTGTGACTCATACGCTAGTCTATATGACGATGGGGCGGACTTGGCGCAGGAAACGCACTACTTGGTCATCGCGCCAGGCGAAAACAAGACGCCGATGTTCTTGTTCTTTGACGAACATGCCGAAGACGCTCAGTACAATCAATAATGATAATATATAAATTCACCATAGCAGTATTCACTATTGCAGATCCACCATAGTCACAGCTTCGCTGTCTTCCATATTCACAGTAGTGGAAGGGCTCTGAATTTTTCTCCTTTTCTTTTTTATTTCTTTTTTTACTTTTATTGCGGAAGAAATGATATCGACACTAGGCGAAGTGCCGCCGTCGGCGGAAATTTTTAAACGCATTTTAAAGCAATATTTAGAGGCCCTTCGGGCAAAGATTCTTGCCGGCAGTATTAAAACATAAATGTTATAAAGCCGACTTTTGAACCAACTACTGTGTCGATAGGAATGTTATAGGACTTTTGCGAATTTCAGGGACTACAAGGACTCCTGAGTCAATCCACAATTAATTTCTGAGTTCTTTATTGCCCATCATTTTATTTCAGAATGTACGCACAATCTATGTGGTCCCATAGCCAAAAGGTAGTACGGAGACCATATACAAAAATATATTTGAACAGCTGTCAATAGAATAATACAGCGAATATAGAAATAGGAGTTAATTACGAGGAGATACGAAAACATGTAGCACAATAACAACTGCGGATAAGTAAAAGAAAAGAAAAAGGATAAAAAGGACAGATAACAGACGTCGAGGTGAGGCTCTTCAACCGATAAATTTATTACAATGGCAAGATACAACACTCGACAATAAGCTTAAGTCTACAAGGTATAAAAAGAACGTGGTCACTAGACCAGACGCATGGTGGCTGTTGGTGGGCCGAAGGAATTGTTCCGGCAGTAGCCGCGTGTTTTGGACCAACGTTGATCAAACTAGCTGATAAAGTGAAGGCACGTGTCACGTATATCTCGTAGATATGGGTGCATATTTGATGTCACTACGCATACCTACTTTTTTTTTTTTCAGGTAACGGGCGTGCCACGCTAGGCTCAAATCATGACTATAAGAAACAGGTAAACATGACTGGTCCATATTCGAGCACGTGACAGTCTTTCGCACTAAGAACCTACAAGTTTTACGGCGAGCAACAGTTTCATGAGCTTTTGAATGCGCTGAATGTGTACGCCCGTGTGCAGATATTTTGAAAGATTTTGATTCAATAACAAATTATTGAAGAATGTGCGCTGGCATGAGGAATCAAATCAGCGCTCACGTGACTCGAAGCCAAGCATTATAACCCCTAATACACGCACATCTAATCAGCCGTTGCAAGCCGCGAGATAAACTCAACGTCATTCTCGGCTGGGCAGATTTACCGGGTTGCGCGGAAAGATGCGCAGAACGAAAGGAAGGGCTTCGGCACGGTGACTATAAGACTTGAGGAGAGCATAAAGAAAGACAGCGAGAGGTAGTGGGAAGCTTAACGCCAGCTCGCGCTATCACTGCTGTATGCCACCGTTGGAGAGCCGGAGGCGTTTGCCTTCGCGCAACTGCTGTTCGCAGCAATCGAGTTGATAAAATCGAAGGGTCACTGGCGGCTGCCGGCTTTTTCTTTGAGGATTTCTAACACACGTGCGCACAGCCGCGTGCGATAGGCTGTACCATAAGATCCATATACCATAGGATCATACCTTAAGAAGCCAACAAAGATACCAAGGACAACATAGGGGAAATTACTTGTACTTACTAATTGAATTAAAGAAATGATAAATTAATGGAAAATGAAAATTTATGAAAAAAAAGTTGCAGTGGCTTAGCTCGGCTATGCCAGGATATACGTAGCGTTAGCAAAGGTTCAGCTGATTATTCTTAGCTTTCCTGGTTGTCTAGATTGTCAAGGATTAGCTTGATTGTCATGCTTACTGCTGCTCCAATGACACACACGCGGTATACGTATTATGTGGCACATGTATATTTATTTTTGCTCAACGTCACGTTGCTTCTCTATTGCCACAAAGACGGCTCGGTGATCAGTGAAGTAACACGCTGCCGTCTCTACCGCTAATTGCCAGGCAACTACTTCGGGATCCGATGAGTCAAGCTTCTCCGTTCTTCTGCGCTGTTGAGCAGCATTTGCGCTCTCCTTCTCCATGGCTATACCACACTGGCAAACGCCAGTCAGAAGCGCAGCGGCTCCAGCGCAGTGTCAGACGGCGACTGCACAGCGAGCGCGCGCCGGCGCCAGTGCGTCTACCACGGCTACGACGTCACTCCTCTGGATTGCGCAGACCGGCGGCGGTGAGTCGCGCGCGGCGGCGGCGGAGTGCGCGAGAGGTGCCGGCTCCGGTGGCTCCGGTGCGCAAGCCGTGTGACATCACTGATCCTTGCGCATGCGCAGCACGGCTCTTGATGTGCCGCGCGAAACGGGCTTGGCTAGGCCAGTGTAGCTAACGCTACAAAAAAACAAAGGGCCGCCGGTGGGGAACGGTCCCACGTCTTCTCATTACGCGTGCAATGCTCTTTCCATTGAGCTACCGCGGCGCCGTATTCCCATCCACTTTCTGGGGTATTTGTTGTACTACGAGAACTAACCCTGGGAATGTCAGCCAGCGCCACCACTCGCGAACCCTGGCGGCGGATGTGGAACATCCTTACCGCCGCAGGCGTCACAAGCACATAATCTTAATTATTGGGTGAAGGCAACTGGTCAATAAACCCACACATGCTACCTGAAGGCATCAATGTTAATTGTCGGATTCGAGACCCTCGTTATGTAATGAACGAGAAGAAAGGGAGCCGAGGGGCCCGATTTTTATTAATCATATCATTAGAAGCCAATAACCAGTCAACAAGGATAACATAGTGGAAATTAGCGGTGCTTATTAATTGAATTATTGAAACAAAAAATAAATTACCATGGTGATTAAATTACCATGATACAATAATGATTTATTATTTATCAATTTATTCATCAATTTATCAATGAATATTTTATCAATTGGTTATATAGTGAATTTTTACTAATTAGTTGAATTTATGCTTCGATTTATCGCGCTAGTAATGCGCCTCTTCGAATAATCCAGCTCAAGGATAACAATTATGCTCTCTTCCACAGGCGATTTTTAAACTCAATAGAACGTACAAATGATCACCTTGTATAGTGTACGGCTTCGATCAGTGTCCATTCATTCTAGCACAGGAGGTATACTCATCATCTTTGAAATCAGCAATAACCAGAAATATATCATGGGATCTGTGTGAATTGCTCCACAAACACCTTGACGGCTGCCTTCGCAGGGGAAGGACCTGGGCAAACTGTCTATCAACACTGCGTCCGGATACTCCAGCGGAATAAGCCCTCCAATGGCGACGACTACAAGAACGCATGCGTCGAAAGGGTGGCGATGGAGACGTTGCATGTCAAATGACGTCTTGTCAAGTTGTTTTTGGTTGCTATGAGAAGTGGACAATGGCGACAATACGCTGACAATGTTCGTGCTTCTTGTGTGTGTGTTTGTGCGATGAAGTTTTCACCACCTGCACGACTGCATTCTATGCTTCGTTCTTGCATAACACCTTGTACAATAAAGTTTCATCCTGCCGGCTAACTTTGTTATCGGCGCACTTCAGCGATCCTTCCCGTTCTGTACATATTTACCGCGACGACAGCAGGCTGTCGCAACTGTTAGCACCGTTTGCGGATGTAGAATATTTCAAACGTAACATACGCCGCCATGTGTTCAGGTTGCACTACTTTTGGATGCGCACATCTTTCTTTACGGTATTGCCGTCCGTGCTTCACGAAATGCACGCAAAGATATCGCCACTGCGAGGTGGCGCAACAAACAAATGCAAGGAATATGTGCAGAGAACAAATGCTGCACAATATACGTTGGTGTTTAATTAACTTTCCCTAAGCACCAATAGCACATTGCTGCACAGGTAAGACGTTGATTTACAATATGATGGGCGAACTTTTTTGTTTCATCCGTTTTTGTTTCATCTCTACGTAGTCAGTGTGAAAGTATTCTCGCATGGATAAAACACTTGGTTAATCTTTCCTAGTGGGCGATAAACATTGTAGGCAAAAACATCGGCGATAACGACGCACTGACGTGAGCAGGGGCGCAGATTTGCCACAGATTACAGATTGGGCCGACCAGATTCAGCAAGCTTGTCCAAGCGCTGTAATCTTACGCTGATCACACGTTATGGGTTTATTGAACAGACGGCTGACATTATTCTCTGCTATCTGCAGGCTTTCTCGCCCAAGCGTGAAGCTCTTGATTTCATGGCCTCATTGCCATCGTAGCGCGTTGTCTACATTACAGCTGTGGGATTTATTTCCGTGGCTATAAAACCTGCGTCGAGTAGCTCTTTTCGGATGACAAAACGCAAAGACATTATGCAATCGTCACAGCGACCACTAAAGAGAGCATCATCTGTTTAAACTGTGTTATTTTGTCATTACTGGTTTCCTTCATTCGACTGCTGGGTTCATTTTGTTGAACTCCGCGCGGAAACTGTAGTGCCATAATGACAGCATAACTGCATAGAATATAAAGGAATTTCTCGTATTTGGGATGCTTGGTGTGCTGGAAAGCTTTCTTAATCCAAGAAGGCCTAGTCACCATTCCACACCAAGGAAAATTAGAACAACTTGATCACCTTTATTTTAGCAGTGGTGAGTGCATTCCTACTAAGAATAAGTACATGCCATTTGAGGTAAAAAGAGAAGCAATGTAGAAGCAAAATTTTTAGTAATTTTATTGCTGAGCTATCCAAGAACTTAGGCTTTACTCCCTAGCATGTCAAAAAAAAAAAACGCTACTTTAGTTTTGAGTTAGGCTTTTCACACTAAAATCGCCAACCCGAGGTATAGAACTCGGCGCCGACATTTGCAGTACTCGATTTTCGACTGCACAATCGACGGTTACCGAAATATTCGACATCGTCCGCCGCCTCTCTAGTGATACCAGTATAATTATTCACCGCCTCGAGGGACTTTCATCGGCTTTTACAGTCGCAGATGGCATCCTTTATCATCGACGTACAGAAAGTGAATCGTACCTACCTGTGGTGCCTGTGGCCATGCGACCATCCGTACTTATCTGTCCCGACGCGCCCTCAGCTGGCCACCTGGGTCAGCAGAAGAATCTGGCTCGTGTTAAGAAAAGATTTTAGTGGTCTGGCATGCACGCCAATGTCTACCTGGAAGTGCCGTCCTGCACCAGTCGTCAAGCTCGTAAGCTTGTCACAAACCCACAACCTATGCTCTTGCAACCAATCGCCCCTCCTAACGAACCGTTCGATATCTCGGGCATAGATCGCATGGGCCCGTTTCCTCGCAGTAAGCACGGAAACAAATTTCTCATTGTGGCCACGGACAACCCGACTAAATGGGCAGAAGTTCGAGCCGTCTCTGATTCTGCAACCACTCGTGTTCCTCGTATTCCGGCATGGTAATCCGAAGGTGTTGATTTCCGACCGTGTCACAGCATTTATGTCGCGTGCCTCCAAAGCTTTCTTGTCTAAACATGGAATACGACACGCTGCAGCGTCCCCTCAACATCCACAAACGCCTGGACAGGTAGAGCGCACCAATCGCACCATAAAAGACACCATTTCTTCCTACGTTTGTCCCACACACGACGACTGGGATGACTACGTCGCTGCTGCAGTTTTCGCTCTAAAAGCGTCACAACATAAAGTCACTCGCGCCACGCCATTTCAGCTGCTCTACGGGAGGTCGCCAAGGTTACCGCAACAACACCTTCTTGGCTTCGACACGTCTCTTCAAGAGCGCCCCGCAAGAGTGGACTCCAGGGAGACCCTGCGCCAGGTCGTCGACAGAATAGAGACGACGGGGGCCAGTCAGCCATGGCGTAGGCGTGTAATTGGAGAAAAAGCGGTACAAATATAAGAAAGGTCTGTACGACAACGCAGACTTATTGTACCAGCTTTTTATTTTCAAAAGTGGTTGAAAAGGACGAAATGCAGGTGGTTAACAAAAGTTGCACATGCTCCCATGAAAGCGGAACGATGGGCGGCTTTCACCATTTGCGAGGCGGGCTATCGGCTTCGCTGTCACTTCTCAGCGTTGCTGGAGGAGGGACTCTTGGCTGCTAAGATTGAAAATTCTGCTTATAAAACGTGACTTTCGAAATAACCGCTGCAGGTGAAAACATTGCCGAGGGTGAGGTTTTCGTTGCGCCTTAAAACACAAGGTCCTTAAAAATCTGTTGTCAGTTCCTTTAAGCATCCTTCCCTCTTATACAAACTGCCGCCCGATTCATGAGCGATCCTCCGTAGTGGATTGTACCCTACATTCGAGTATAGGCACCAAGCCAAACCAAAGCTCGCTGGCTTCGAAACGAGATAATTATGCGAGCGATTGGGGCCTAACTTATTTTTTAAAAAACGTGGTTTAATGGCTATAAAGAAGAAAAAGAGATCGTGGCCTAATGGTTAGAGCAGCGGGCTGCTGTGCTCGACGACAGAGGTTAGATTCTACCATCGGTCACACAATATTTTATTAAAGCGAGGCGAAACAGGAGCCTACCTACCTTGTTACCCACCTACCTGCTGCAAAGTGCCAATAATAAGGCAAAGATTGCTTCGCCTTAAAAAGTGAAACACATTTATATATCCAGAAGGACAAACTTTTGGTTTCACCTTTACTAGCATAGTCACGGGCGCCATCGTTTTTTTTTTTTTCAACGCATACCTCTCATCACCCGTTATGGCACCTTATGGAAACATTCGACAGTGTGCGGAAAAATATGACACTCGATGCAAATCCTCGTGGAATGACACAAGGTGCTACCGTTTGCGACGTAGTTTTTGAATTCCAGCCCTGGTTCGTAGATGAAGCATAGTCTTGCTATTTCGAATCATTCTTGAAACTAAATGCTGCTGCCTTCAAATTTATTAGAACATTGTGAAGCAGGAAGATTTTGGGGCCTTCAGAGGTGTAGAATGTGAATATACTTTAAGTCGGATATGCTTTCTCTGCGTCAATTACGAAGCAATCCGATATTTCTAAACACTGAATGCGAATTATTGACTGAACAACACAGTGATTTCTTGAAAGTGATGAATTTGCAAAGTGACCAAGCTGTTTGAAGGCACAAGGGCGAAGTTAACGCAAATCCATCTGCAAACCACCATTCACACACTGAGTGAAGCACCATACTTGCAGCTGCCACTCACTCTTGTACTTTTTTTGCTTTTGTACTTCGTCATTTGCTTCGAACGCCTACTTATTGCCGCTGTCGGCCTCTTTCCGTGACAGGCCGCGAAAAGCAAAGATGGGGTACGACGACGTCAACACA
Source organism: Dermacentor silvarum (assembly GCF_013339745.2). NCBI lineage: Eukaryota > Metazoa > Arthropoda > Arachnida > Ixodida > Ixodidae > Dermacentor > Dermacentor silvarum. Next base: position 108,858,914 of record NC_051164.1, on the reverse strand, counting down.
AAATACTGACCCAGGCTTAAACGATCGAGTTATGCGAAGCTTCACAACTTGAAAGCAGTAAAATGATTCGATTTCATTTATTTGATGATATCGTAAACGTCAGCAACATTCGTGGCCACATTTTTAGCAAAATTTTATTGTATAATGAGTATAAATAAATGACGCGAAGAGATGAGCAAATAACAACACACGCACACAACGACGTGCACTTTGCTTCAGCGCGCTTGCTCGATGAGCAATGTAGTGACACGACATTTTGTACGATGTGAACAAAAGTGTTCAGGAAGCGAAAACAATCAATTGAAGAAAACAATGGAATACAAAAAGAAAGAATCAATCTCAATTCTAGGGAGACTTGCACAACCAATACAGCCTTCGTGCTGGCTTCAAGCCACCTCGTTCCTTGCTGGACCATGCGACGCAGTGTTCCCGCTCCGTGGCCTTGAAATCCAGCCCGTTTAATTCGAGTTGAGTTTCAGCTTGAATTTAACCTTTCGTCTGGCAACATCAGTCGATGACGCCATCATTCACGTGATCTGATAACTCAGTCTCTTCCCTCGCCGCCGTGCTGCAGGTTCTCGGAGCGCTTCACCGCAGTCTTCGCGCAATGTTCATGACTTTCCCGACTATCCAGGTTAGTTACGTTGACTATTCTTGTGAATATAGTAACGGAAACTGCTTCTGTACTGCGATATTATGTATTTACGGCCCGAGATGGCGCGGCGCCGTTGGAATCAACAGGAACGCGGTAGATCTTGAAATGATCTATCGCAGTTTACGAGTTACATGTGCGTCAAAACCATCCGATATTTCCGACGACGCCTCGTCAAGCTCGGACTAGGAACCGCTAGGAAACCCGTTTGGAGCTCGTTGGTAATTGGTTGAATGCCATGTTCATAAGACTGTCGTACGATAGACTGGATTGTTTACACGCACATATGTGCCACGCGTCGGAACCATCCGATCCACCGTAAATGATGACTGCTGTGATTGTTCAAACAGTCAAGATTGCAAATTAGTTCGAAACTTATATTTGGTTGGTGGCGATTGTGGTACAGAGGGCAGGATGGTTTTTACGGTGACGGTAATTAGGGAACACTTTTCCGAACCTATCAACCTGCCTGTCGATGCGTGCAGAAAAGATGGATGCTTCAGCTACTATGGAAAACTTTTGTAAACGTCTCAGCAACGCTTTCGGTGCGGTACTGGTAACAGTAGATGCGAAAAGCCCGATTTCTTCTGCATACATCTGTAATGTGCTTTGTTGTTGTTCGCGGGTAGCGTTAATCTCAACCCTGTCTTACAGATTCACCAGAAGTCACAACTGTCTAATAAATCTAAAACGACTAAAGGTAATGCCACGGGGCCACGTTCTGGTGATGTATTGTAGCTAAAGGCAGATTTAGCCCACGGAACCATACACTCAGTACAAGAATAATTAAAAACCACACATGACACTCCAGGACGCGATTGTCTGCACTGATTAACCATCTAGTCATGCTCGACAATGCAAAACCAGTGCGCAATACTGGTAATACCGTCCGTCGCTAACGGAGACGTCAGATTATAGACGCGGTGTTGCTTCACGATGATATTGGCGGATAAAGCTGCAGCAGTTTATCTGGCGCCAGAAGTGTGCTTTGTAGCTTACGATCGTAATCGCCTGCTTTTATCGCGCAAATATTGAGGAAGGACCGTTTCAAAGCGGCTGGAAACGAGACCAGAAACGCCGGATCGCCTTTGACCGCTAGTACCAGAAGAACAGAATGAAGCAGTGATAGATGCCGCAGAAGGGCGTTTTCGTGCTCCCGCTTGATAAACTTATTTGTCGGTGACAGCTCTTAATCTTATTTCTTGCAACCGCGCACAGCGGGAAAAGATAGCTGTGAGCAAAATGAACGGGCCGCTGCTTGTGAACTTGTCTTGAACTGTATCTTATAATTTGCTGAAGACACTCGAACGAACACGTGTTGTCTTATTTGTCTTCTACATATTTTCAGCCGTATAAAGTTAAACTATCAGTATTGTTTTACGGTGAGGATATGCTAGATATGCATATGTTGCTTGCACAGGTGGTTTATGCTCTCTGGTAGTCATAATTGAAAAATTATCGGGTTTTACGTGGCAAAACCACCATCTGATTATGAGGCACGCCGTAGTGGGGGGCTCCGGATTAATTTGGACCACGTGAGGTTCTTAACGTGCACTAAATATAAGTACACGGGTGTTTTCTGCATTTCCTGGTGGTCATAATTTGGGTGGTCAAGTAGACTGAGCAAAAGGATACTAACAAAAGGAAATCTCCGTACAGATGATTAACCAGCGAAGGTGAAACATGTGGTCCCGGTGTTTATCACTGGGTGAATCCCTACGGTGCATTAAAGTACTCTTAATTATGAAGTTACGCACACGTTCGGCTGCGACGAAGAGAACGAAGTCACTGACGGTATGCCCGCAATCGGCCGTTATCGCTTGCGTTCGATGCCTCGAGTTTGCTCGGTGGCGTGGTTAGCAGCATTCGCCCACCATTGCCGGTTTCGATTCTTCGAAATTAATTGCTTCAAAATTAAACCTGTCCGGCACGTAAGAGAATGAATGGCATATACCCCCGTAAACGCGACAGAAGAGAAGTGAAATTCTACGCCAGAATGATGAGCGGCAACGCAGCCAGCTGTGGAAGAAGACGACGCTCGAGCCAATGCTGATGATGATAGTTATCCGTGGACAGGCGACGGATATAAAGCTTCGCTTTAAAAGATTTCATTGCATTTTATTTATTTCGCTAATATACGTTTATGCGCAGACCGATCTAACATGCAGGGCTGTGCATCAACACTCTCGGCCATTGGTCTGAGCCTGTTTCAAAGAAGCTTCGCCACATGGCGTTTATTTTAGGCACGTCGCTTCCCGGGTGCCACGTGATACTGATATGAAGGGACAGGCATGTTTAACGAACATCGCGAGCACTACCGCTATCCATATGCCAGGTGCCCATTTTCACCAAACCACTTTCGCGTGCCCTACAAAGAATTTTAAAGAGACACTGGAAATAAAATTAAGCTAAGCAGTTATGCACCTCAGAACCTCGGCTAGGCTGCGCTGCTGCGCCGCCTGAGAAGCTCCCCCAATGTTAAAAAATTCAGGGCCCTTCCACTACTGTGAAGATGGAATCCAGAGAAGCTGTGACTACGGTGGGTCTGCTATAGTGAATATTGCTATAGTGAATCTATATATTATCATTATTAATTTTATTGAGCGTCTTCAGCATGTTCCTTAAAGAGCGAGGACACAGGCGTCTTGTTTTCGCCCAGCGCGATGGCCAAGTGGTGCGTTTGCTGCGCCAAGTCCGCCCCGTCCTCGCAGACTAGCGTATGAGCCACAGTGTTCATAGCCGCGGTACACTGTACGGCATCGTCATAATCCTGACGTCAGGATCCTGGAAGATGTGATTAAATGAGCCTCCGTCCCATTGCGAGTCCAAAGGCCAACTGCTGCTAACAGCGGTAGCGCGATCTCTACGCACGAGACAAAGGGGCACAACGATTGGTGGGACGTGCCGCCGCCGAGTATCGCGACACTTGTGAAAGGCGTAGGCGGTGGCGAAGGGGTATACAAATGGGCCATCCATGGGCCATACCTGTGCTAAGGCACAGCTGGCGTGAAACCGCCACGCACATGGAGCCGAAAATTGTTCATTAACTTCCGGTCTATCTATCTACTTGCGTTGCCGGACACGATCTCCTGGAACCTAGCCTATAACAGCTTCGCTGTAAAAGTGTCTCTGCGATCACGTCAACACGCCACTGTCTGTCGCGTGCTCTCTCTCTCTCTCTCTCTCTCGTAACTTAGGAGGCAAACGGCATATTTAAAAAAATTGATAAATGATCTTCTTTTTGGCGAGGAATACGAGAAACTTATAGTGCAATGGCTCGCAAAGGCTTGTAAGGGTTAAACTAAGTGCTTTATGACAAACAGCGCGCGATTGCCAATTGTGTAAACTACTACAGTTGTTTTGTCACGCGGTCGCCTCACAGGTTCCCAGACCACTAGTCGAATTCCCATATCATCCTATGATTTTTGCCCTTTAAATTGCTGCCAATACATGCTATTCCCTTTACTGCATTTCCTCAGTGTACATATAACCGCGACGATGTTTCTCATCAGCCGGTCCCGCACCGCGGTTCCTCCCAAAAGGCGAGAGCATTGAGTAAACGCGCCCGCATGTACGTTGCTTACTGAGCTTTGTCGCTTTTTCCGTAAGGGACACTGGGTTTATTACAAGGCATGTATCAAGTGAAGACACGCGGACAGAAAAATGCGTGATTTGACTCTGTGTACAGCGCGGTGCATGTTTCGTCGGTGAACTGTTCTGAAATAAGCAATTGCACGGGCTCCGTGAAATGCTCACTGTTCCCTGTTTGCGAAGCTGTTGGGGCACTGAGCGACACAGAAATACTGTTTACCAAGCTTATGGGACGACGAGACCGCACTTGCCAAAGTGTAAACACTAACACCGGTAAGACGGACTCCAACGTAAACGGGCGCGTGGTTGCTACGGCGGGAATGGAAGCGACCGGTGACTTTTAAGTTTTCCGCTAGGGGAGCAATTGGCACTGATGTCACGTGCGGGAACTCGAGGTTGGCTATTGGTAAACTGCGCTCCTGTAGAGCCACTTTTACCATGCCGGGAAGCTGCCAACTCAAAATGATTTTGACAGTCTATAGAATTTATATAGACTGCTTTGTCTCTTTATAAATTTATTGTCGTTTATAAAAAATCAGTAGACGGTCTATAGGGAAAATTGGTAGGGTGTCTATTTTGTTTAATAGCAACCCATAGATTATCTATAAAGAAAAGTCGATACAAAGTATATTTTCATGTGTATTCCCACTCTATGGTGTGTCTATAGGCAATAGGTATTTTCTTTGAACGTTTCATATACTAATTGATAGTATATAGAATTTATATGAAGTATAAGGTATTAAATTCATAGACGTTTGCTAGCCTACGATGAGTAGTCTGTAGAAATTGTATAGACTTTATAAACAAATGTGTACAAATTTTATAAGGACGCAAGTCAATTGTCATTCTTGACGTAACAGTAATTAAGCGGCTTTTGTTTTTAAGGATGGACACAAGTCAATCAGCATTGTCGACAAACTGCTTACCGCATGCAGCAGATCTGCGCGTATGATGTGACTTTTTAGCTAGACAATAATGCTTGGGTACAGCGTCATTCGGGGCACGTGATCAGAATGAAAGAGCATTTGCTGAACGCCGTGTGGACGATCTTCCATGGTTCGACATCTGTCCCGTCTTCGCAGAGACGAGAACCTTCCGGCGAGCCGCACCTGCTACACGACGTCCAAGCACAAAGTTTCGCAACGGACATCAGAAAGCGGGTGTGAACCTCCGAAAGCGACCTGGCTGCGAAGCAGGTAAGTCGGCACTTGCTACATGCATTCGCCTTTAAAAAAAATGCTGCAGACTTGGGTGGCCTTGTAGAACCACAACCAATTTACCTGCCAAGCTGTTTCTTTCAAGCAGTTGCTATAAAAAATTGAGTTGCCTGTTATAAAATCACAAAATTTAGAACCTTGCCCCTATATGACAGATCATTTCTAATCTTGACCGCATATAACGTTTTCGGGATCTTGGTAAAGAAAGGTTACAAATGCAGTATTTCATCCAAACCCGTTTTACTTTGTGAGAACATTAACCATAATGTTCCTCCATTTTCACCATACATGATCTTGTTGGCGTTCAGATTTCCCCCGGGGCAGCCGGTTATAAATTATGCGTTGTTACTTAAACAGAGTTACAAAGCTCTGGGTTACCTGTATTTTCTCCTAAGGCAGTTTTTTGTCCACAAACTTTGAATTTCGTTTACACGCTACTTATAACAAGCCTCGAACTATCGAAGATATAAGCAAGATGCCATTATTAGCTCATCAAGAACACCGGGTGAACGTACTACGAACCTCCTATAACGCAATATTGGGAAAAACATGCTTTATTATTTGCGTACAGCGCTTCTAATTAAGCATTTGACGTTACAGTTTCGTCATACATTGCACGGAACATGACCCTCTTTTCAAACAAACAGTGGCGTACCAACTACTTCTCGATAGGGGGCGGGGAAACTGCAAACAATCTGATAATCTCGTTCTCTCTCTCTGTCTCTCTCTGTCTCTCTCTCTCTCTCTCTCTCTATATATATATATATATATATATATATATATATATATTATTATTACATTTTCCAATGAGTCACAAAGCAGCAGGGAAATGCATCTGTCTGTAATTTTTATATTTAAAAGACATAAACCTATTTATTAATCTCAAATGATTGGGGCCCAATAATTATTTGAATTTGCATTCATTTCTTGACACTATATAAAATATACATATGATACAGGGTCAACAGGCAGTGAATGCCTATAGGTTCCTGATCCCGCCCAGTAGCAGCAGCGCAGCGCGCGTCAGAAAATGCACATTCGCTACAAACGACGTTGCTAATTAAACAAAGAATTGTATTGTAGGCCTGTAATTACAAATTACAGGCCTATATCCATCTTGCTGGGTTGCGACACCACGGACCCGAGCACACGGGGGTTGGACCCTCCCACGCGTAGCCGTGCGTGGCTTAGCCGTGTCTGGGGAAAGGGGGATCCTGGAGGCTGAGCTAATGCTCCATGGGTGTTTGGACCTTTAAGGCCCCCCGGCGGAGGCAACACACCTCTTCGGCCTCTGCTTCACATAGACGGCACCTCCAGACTGACCCACCTGGAGGAAATCGGCAGTCGCCTTTTACTGTCCCCCTCTTCAATCTTTCATCTTTCTCTCTCACTTTTCCATCTTTTCTGTCTTCTAGTCACTTCTCACTTCCGAATTTCTGGGCGGCAAGGGTTAACCTGGTGTACTTATCCAACCTTGGGTATTATATATTAGGTTATAGCGGCGATGCATGGCTGGCGTCTGCAAGTATTCCATCCTTGTAGCGTCCCCTTGTTGGGCTCGGTGGTGGGTGGCCACCATCGCCGCCGAACTTACGAAGGCTTACATGGCGAACGCTTCCCCCCCCCCCCCCTCCAAGATCGCCCTTTTAAAAGAGGGCGCACCGAAGCACCTTTCCAGTTTTTTCTGAAACAAAACGAAGATATCTATCCAAAGTACCATGTCCTTCACAGTGAAGGCAGCACAACTGTAAGGAAACTGTCACCATTTCTAGTATCAAAATGCCTAGCAAACACAATTGGACCTGGCTACAAAGCCTCAAAGATGGCAAGCGGAGACCTTCTCCTCGAGCTGACAAAGAAAAATCAACTCGAAAAGCTCACTGAACTCACCAGTATTGGTGACACAAACGTGACAATCTCACCACACCGCTCACTCAACACAAGTAGGGGAGTAATATCAGAAGAAGATTTTCTAAACCTCAGCGACGAAGAACTCCTTGAAGGATTCCAAGAGCAAAATGTAATTAAGGTACAACGAATTACACTCCGGCGAAATGACCAACAGATCCCCACAAAACACGTGATACTCACATTTGGCACCAGTACTGTTCCCACTTCACTCGACGCAGGATACTTGAAAATCAACGTCCGACCATACATACCGAACCCAAGGCGGTATTTCAAGTGCCAGAGGTTCGGACATGCATCACAATCATGCAGAGGAAAAGAAACACGCGCGAAGTGTAGTGCCAATGACCATGCCTCTGACAACTGCAGCGCTCCTGCACAATGTGCCAATTGCAAGGGAGACCATCCAGCTTACTCACGGAGCTGCCCTTGCTGGAAAAAAGAAAAAGAAATAATCGCAGTCACCTACCCCAACTTAGCTATGCCAGTGCGGCGCGGCAGGGGGCAGCGCCACAACGGCCTCCGGCTCCAGAACGGCCCGCAATGAGTGTGGTCGTAGCGGAGCCACCAGCCCCCTCGGCGGGTGCAGCCATCGCTGCTCCGCCATCCAAGAAGGGCCCGCCAACCTCTGCGTTGGTGGCCCCAAAGGTCTCGTCTCCCGAGGCGAAGCCTTTAAGACGAACGCACCGCTCGCAAGAGCGGATGTCCAGCGCCCCTCAAGAGGCGGTGGACGTGACTACTAGTCAAACGGCGCCAACAGCGCCCAAGGAGCGTCGAGAATCTCTCGACCGCTCCGAGAAAGAGAAACCGCGCATCACGGGGCCCGAAAAGGGCTGTGTAAGTTAACTCTCGCATATTAGGCACACAGCACAAACCTCTTCTGCAATATGGCCACACAAATATTGCAGTGGAATGTTAGAGGACTTCTACATAATCTAGATGATGTCAAAGAACTTATCCATAGACTAAGTCCAAAAGTGCTGTGTGTTCAAGAAACACACCTCAAACACACGCAAACAAATTTTCTCCGAAAATATGCTATTTTTCATAAAGACCGCGATGACACTGCCGTGTCATCCGGTGGTGTGGCTTTCATAGCCGATAGAGATGTTGCCTGCCGAGAACTAAAACTCCGTACGTCCCTAGAGGTAGTTGCTGTCCGAGCGGTGTTGTTCAATAAACTAGTTACTATTAGCTCCATATATATCCCTCCGAATTATCCACTCCAGAAAACAGAATTTCAAAACTTCATTAATGAACTTCCGGAGCCATACATAGTTGTTGGAGATTTAAACGCGCATAACACTTTGTGGGGAGACATCCGTTGTGACGGAAGAGGGCGTTTAATAGAAAACTTTCTTTTCTCCTCGGATGCATGTCTACTTAATAAGAAGGAGCCGACGTATTATAGCGTTGCGCGCAAAACCTACTCCTCAATAGACTTGAGCATAGTATCCAGTACACTAATGCCTTACCTTGATTGGAACGTTATTAAGAACCCCTACGGAAGTGACCACGTCCCAATAGTCATAAATGTAACAAAACAGGCCGAATGCTCTCCACATGTTCCCCGATGGAAGGTTGAATCAGCAAACTTGGTTCTCTTCAGAGAAATAACATATTTAGCCCAGGATGACATTGCTGGTTTTAACATAGATGATGCTGTGGCTTACTTGACAGGTTTCATAATAGAGGCTGCCACAAAATCTATCCAACAAACTAATGGGCTAGCCAAAAAGCGTCGCATCCCATGGTGGAACGATGATTGTAGAAAGGCGCGGAAACAACAAAACAAGGCTTGGGCATTGTTTCGCGACTCTCCAACTGCCGAAAACCTCATAAATTTCAAGCAGGCAAAATCCCAAGGTAGAAGAACACGTCGACGTGCCAGGAGAGATATTTGGGAGCAGTATCTTGGCAGTATAAATTCCTATACGGACGAGCGAAAAGTGTGGAACAGAGTGAACACATTAAAAGGATGTCACACAAAATCACTCCCCTTGGTAAACATACAAGGTGATAGCCTGGAAGATCAGGCTGACTTCCTGGGTGAACATTTTGAACACATTTGTAGTTCATCACACTACACAGAACACTTCTTGAAGTTCAAAGAACGCGCAGAGCGACAGCCCCTCGAACGCAAATGTGCGCCAAATGAGACATACAATCGAACATTTTCTCTTGCTGAACTTAAGGCATCTCTAAACTGTTGCAACAACTCCGCGCCAGGTGGCGATCTTATCATTTACGAAATGATTAAGCACCTGCACCCTGAAACCCTAAAAACACTATTAAGTCTTTTCAATGCCATGTACGCAGCTGGTTACATTCCATCTTCGTGGAAGGAAAGTGTGATCATCCCCATACATAAACAAGGCAAGGACCCATCCTTAGCCAGTAGTTATAGGCCAATAGCATTGACAAGCTGTATTTGCAAGTTATTCGAAAAAATGATAAACCGGCGCTTGATCTGTGTGCTTGAAAGCGGCAAATTCCTAGACCCCTTCCAATGTGGTTTCAGGGAAGGTATGTCCACAACAGACCACCTTGTTCGCATTGAGTCCTATATTAGAGATGCTTTTATACATAAACAGTTCTGTCTCTCAGCATTTTTGGACCTAGAAAAGGCTTACGATACGACATGGCGCTACGGAATCCTCCGAGATCTTTCGGCGATGGGTGTCCGTGGCAACATGCTGAACACAATCGAAAGTTATCTCTCTAATCGTACATTCCGCGTAAGAGTGGGTAACGCTCTGTCTAGGCCCTTCACCCAAGAGACCGGTGTGCCGCAAGGGGGCGTGCTTAGTTGCACGCTATTTATTGCCAAAATGAACTGCTTGCATACAGTCATTCCACGCACAATGTTTTATTCCGTTTATGTCGACGACGTGCAAATAGCCTTCAAGTCATGCAATATTGCCATCTGCGAACGACAAGTGCAGCTTGCAATAAACAAATTGTCCAAATGGGCAGATGAAAATGGTTTTAAAATAAACGCCCAGAAGAGCATTTGTATGCTCTTCACAAACAAGAGAGGCGTAATGCCTGTCCCAAGTATTGAAATCAAAGGAGATGCGCTCTCTGTGAGCAACGAGCACAAGTTTTTAGGAATCATTTTAGATTCTAAACTCACATTTATTCCCCATCTTAAGCATTTGAGGGCAAAATGCTTAAAGACAATGAACCTTTTAAAACTTCTGTCGCGCACAACATGGGGCAGTGACCGAAAGTGTTTGCTTAACTTGTATAACAGCCTTGTCCGCTCACGCCTTGATTACGGCTCTATAATTTATAATTCAGCAACCCCAAGTGCATTAAAAATCCTAGACCCCGTCCACCATCTGGGTATCCGCCTCGCGACTGGTGCTTTCAGGACAAGTCCTATCCAGAGCCTCTACGTAGAGTCGAATCAGTGGTTGCTTCATCTGCAGCGGTCATACAGCAGTTTTACATATTTTCTGAAAGTACAAGCGAACATTGAACATCCTTCTTATTCAACAATAAACGATGTGACCGCTGCCACACTCTTCCGTAACCGACCTGCAGCGAGAAAGCCGTTCTCTTTGCGTGTAAGAAACCTCAGTGAGGAAATGGGTGTTCCAGTTCTTGAACAACGTCCTATGGCTCCAGCGAAACAGTTACCACCGTAGATTCGATAGATTGCTCATAGATTGCGATACGTCGTTTGTAGACGTCACTAAACACGCCCCAGAAGCACACATTCAAATTCATTTCTTAGAACTCCAGTCCAAGTACTCGTGTACAGAGTTTTACACAGACGCTTCCAAGTCACATACCGGGGTGTCTTATGCAGCCGTCGGCCCATCCTTCTCGGAATCCGGTGTACTCCACCCGGAAACGAGTATCTTTACGGCTGAGGCCCATGCAATATTGTCGGTTGTTCATCATATAAGGAAATCAAAACTTCGAAAAGCAATTGCATTTACAGACTCCCTAAGCGTTGTGAAAGCCCTGATGTCACTCTGCAAACACAAAAATCCTGTACTCATTGAGCTCTATTCCACTCTATGCAGAGCGTATATATCTAACCAGCATGTTATTATATGCTGGGTGCCTGGCCATAGAGGCATCGAGGGCAATGTGCTAGCAGACCAGTTGGCCACATCAACTACATCGCAAGCTATTAATCCTGCCGCTGCTATTCCCTCCAAAGATCTGAAGCCTTTTTTGCGAAGGAAACTGCGAAGCCACTGGCAGCGCCTGTGGGACGCTGAAACAAATAATAAGCTTCACTTGATAAAGCCACAGATAGGTTTCTGGCCCTCCGTAACGAAAACACGGCAGACTGATGTCCTATTCTGTCGACTCAGAATAGGACATACATATGGTACCCACAGTTTTTTGCTGACTGGTGATGAACCACCAACCTGTGGTAGATGTGGTGAGAGGCTGACCGTCCTCCATGTCCTCCTGGAGTGTCGGGAAGCCGAAACGGAGAGAAGGAAACATTTCCCTGTAGCATACCACTATCATATCCCTCTTCATCCCATGATGTTTATTGGTGAACAACCTCTTTTTAATGCCAAAACAGTCCTCAGTTTCTTGAACGATGTTGTGCTACATGTTATTAGCCCAATAAGTTCGTAGCGCATCCTCTCTCCAGAGCATGCTGCTGTGATAGTTTATTTTTATAGCACATGCCTTCAGGCCCTTGCGTTTCAAGGGCTCTGTTTAGGCACTTGTGCTTCTGACCAATTCTTGCATCTGTTATATTTTGTAAATCGTATCATTCTTCCTCAATGCATTCTTCATTTTCATAGTACACCTCATTGGTCACTGCCATGATTTTAGTACATGTATATTTTACGCACTTTACAGCGATTATTTTTAGGCCCCTTTACAGCCACACTTCATCTACTTCTCAGAATTCATCGCTCCACTGCACACTCACAAACACTGGCATGGCGCTCTTTGGTCATACTGGCTCTTGCGCCATAAAACACCACACATCATCATCATATATCCATCTTGCCGTGTTTCAGTAAAGCAGTAGAAAAACTAATAGCACAGCGCCTATCTAACTACTTGGACAAGTTCCAACTATTAACACCAAGACAGTTTGGTTTTCGTGCTGGATATTCTACTAACCTAGTTTTAATTACCCTCACTGACAAGATCAAAGCGGAAATTGATGGGGGCAGATTCGTAGGATCTGTCTTTATCGATTACTCGAAAGCATTCGATTCCCTTAATCACAACATTCTCTTTACTAAACTCAGCGCATATGGCATAACAGGTCCATCTTTAGAGCTACTGCGCAGTTATTTACACGACAGACAGCAACAGGTTTGCATTTCAGGAGTACTGTCTGACACAAAAATAATTAACACTGGCGTTCCACAGGGGTCCATACTCGGCCCCCTCTTATTTCTAATCTTCATTAATGATTTCCCAAACTGCCTAACTTCTACAGAATGTCTTTTGTACGCGGACGACACCACTGTTTACGCTTCCCCATAACGACATCTGTACGCTAACTGAGCATTTAAATGTTGAACTAAATAATAGCAGTAGTTGGTGCAAAAAAATAAATTGCTAATTAACCCTCAGAAAACGAAGTTTATGGTTTTTAGTTCACACAATAAACCTCGCCCTAACCTTCCACCACCGTACATAGCTTCTCACCCAATATGACCATCTAATGAGTGCTCATTTTTAGGTGTTCAATTAGACTGCTTTCTAAAGTTTAATTTGCATATCAGCTTCATAAAAAATAAAGCCGCTTATGGTATCAGGGTGATTCTAAAGGCCAGACACTAATTTCAAAAGCACACTCCCCTGACATTGTATTATGCCTTTAATTAAAGCCATTTAAATTACTGTATCAGTTCTTGGGGCCTCGCATATCGCTGTCATATAGCTCCTTTGCAGCACATCCAAAATAACGCTGTCCGTATCGTTGCTTCGTCTCCATATAACGCTCATGTTACCCCCATTTTCACTGAGTTAGATCTCCTCACAATAAATAAAATTATCTGGTACAACCACAGCTTCGTTATTTACCGCCTACTTAAAAACCCACAATTACATTATATCATTGGCAGGAATGGTCTTGCTAATCCTAACACTACCATGTTCTCTTTACAAAATAACCCTTTACTTCCAAAATCACGCAGCAACTATGGCCAACTAACTGCTGGTTTTGCTAGTGTGAAAATGTGGAATAACGTACCTGCTCACGTGAAATCCTCACCTATATTATCGTCATACCAACGTTCACTGAGAGCTTGTATTAGTACCTTGTAAACTGCATCTCTTCTTTGATGTATTTTTATGCTGCTTATTATGCACATTTTTAAGTTGTGGTGTGTTGCCATAGCTTGTATTGCTTTAACACTGTAGAAATTTTGTAATTCGTTCTTTGTTCATAACCGCAATTGACGCCTTTTTATTTATATAATATTATGTAACTAAGAACAAGAGGTCCGGCTGCAGTTTCTAATTGTGGGACCTCTTTCTGTATAACTTCTACGGCATATATGTACCACTAATGAAGCAATAAACTTGAATCTGAATCTGAAAACTTGCATCTGAACACTTGAATTTAAACAGGAAAGTGAAAGTTTCGCAACACATTGCTATTAAAATTCTCCCTATTGTCACGGAATTTCAAGTCCCCATCTCGTGCGGACTTGAAACATTTAGGAGTCTGGGAAACATTTCGACTAGCTGCAGTATGACACCCTGAAACACTTCAGTGAGTAACTTTCTACAAAGGTTGTAATGAACCTACACAGAATAAACATATAGGGTGTTTCAGCGAACACTTTTAAAATTTATTTAAGGTTGCCTGTGGCAGATAGCCAAATTCTAGTTCATGAGCTGGTCTACTCGAAGAGGCGGACATTACTTGCACAAGAAATTGAAATGCATATTCGAATGATTAACAAAAATTCACTAATTAAGTTTTTAACTAATTACCTGATGGCCCATATTGCAATTTACAAATTGTAGCCGTGGAGTTCGCAAGGCGGATCCATTTGAAATTAATTCTCAGGTTGACAGCAGTTTCGATATATTAATTCCCGAACTTTGCGGAAAAATGCATTGACGTTCCAGTTAAGTTCGTGCTTCAATGCAGAATGCGACGTTTTGTTAAGAAACTAACTGGAACGCCAATGCATCTCTCCGCAAAGTTCGGGAATTAATATCTCGAAGCTGGTGTCACCCCGAGAAATCGTTCCAAGTGGATCCGCCTTGTGAACTCCACGGCTACAATTTGTAAAATGCAATATGGGCCATCAGGTAATTAGTTAAAAGCCTAATTAGTGAATTTTTGCTAATCATTCGATTACGCATTTCAATTTCTTGTGCAAGTAATGTCCGCCTCTTCGAGTAGACCAGCTCATGAACTCGAAATGGGCCCATCTGCCACAGGCAACCTTTAAGAATTTTTGAAAGTGTTCGCTGAAACACCCTGTATATTGCTCGTCACTCGGAACATTGCTTCATACTTCGAATAAGTATAAACACCGTGGCTTACATAGTTTACCGAGGATACCAGGGGGAAACAACTAAATTCCGTGTATAAAGCATAACAATTTGGAGAAAGCGAGTATTCAGCAAGGGTTTTTTCGAACAATTAAGCAACTTACACAGTTCAAATTTTCGGTACATGTCACCTAAAAGTGGCTTTCGTTTCTTCAAAATGTAAAATATCCGCTGCTCTTGCTCCTGTCGGGAAACGAGTACTAGTGTAGCTCTTATTTATAAACGGCCTGAACACGAAATCGAAAATATCATAAGTGACACATGCCTTTAGAAAAGCTTCGTTCAGTGTTTTATTGGAATTAAAATGGCTCTACAAGTTCAACCAAGGTATTTTTCACGAAACTATCTACGATAAGTCGTGATTACAAAATGAAATTCGTCAGTTAGACTTCTAAGTGGTTTAATCAGATTTCTGATGGTGATAAGATACTGAGACTGCATCGCTATGTAGACTATCTCTGGGCGGAGATTCAACAGTTCCATCATTTCATAATCCAATGATTTCATGACGTAAAAGGCGCACCAATCGTTGGGGGTGGCTGATTATAATACTCTATCCGGACCTATGCATTTCCTCGCCCACAGGTTAAATATAGCAAGCCGATTGCGTTTCAAAAAATATGCTTAGGCGGTCTGGAAAAGCTGGGCATGGTGCAAGTAGCGATTTGATAGAGTGGGAACTGTCCTGTCCAAGGCCTTCTCCGCAATGTGAGAACTTGTATGGCGAATCCCGCGCGTCGCCCGCTACAGCGCGTCACGAGGCGGCACAATAGACAATCCTCGCTGCCCAAGCAGGGGATACGTAGTAAAGAAAAGCATTACTTACGTGGCAACCCTATAATGCAAATTTAGCTTCAGCTGTAGCTTTGTTGGACCTTTCGGCGTGCCCAGGTGCCCACTTTCAGAAGATGGGGGGGTGGGGGGGGGGGCAAATGGCATACTTTGTCCCCCCCCCCCACTTTTGACAGTGGGGGGCAAGTGCCCCCCCCCCCCCCCGGTATAGATACGCATATGCAAACAAACATGAAGTTGGTGTCACATAGAGTTATCTCGGACTATTGGGTAGCTTAGCTGCTAACGTCATTATGGCACTTTCGAAAACTTGCTTAAGTTTTTTTGCAGGGGCAGTATTTATTCCACATGCCCACGTATTTATTCCATTACCCTCACGCACATATCTGCCATAGGCTTTCACCCATATTCGCCACATGTTTTGGGTAACATTTTTTTTTTGTTCTGCCAGAAAAACGGGCTCCATTCTGTGCACTCGTGAAACACTCCTAACGTTCCTGAGTTTTGCCTATGTAATTTATTACAAAATCCTCAATCAACCCAACCACCCTCAACTTTACGTGCACATCACCCATTACCTGGCCCTTAGTTTCACCGAAGCAAGATGCCTCGTTGAGTACACCGAGGTCACCAGAACGTCGTATAACACTTCACACTTAAGAAGTAGCTTGAATTCGGGGGCTCCTATCTAAATGCATGGGAAAAGGATAAATCGTCTCCCTAGGCACCCAGCGCATCATCTTTAATGAGTTTTGTTCTGTATTAAAGAAAAGGTTATAATTCATTGACTGTTGCAAGCGGATTTTAATTCAGGACATGGATGTATTCACAAATAATTGCAAATTTTCAGAAAACGAAACTTAAGCTAAAAGCTCTAACTCAGCAATGAAAGCAGGTATCACAAATTTGTAAATTGCATCTAATAGTACATCTAAAGCGGACAAAACTGATTATTGTACTTGGCTGTTGAATACATCAGGCTGTCGAATGCGAAAAGAACTTTTACAAAACTCGTGTAAAACATTCTAACAAATTCACGTAAAATATAAACGAATGCATGAAATTTATTCGCTTTGGACGTTCTAATGGATGCAGTTTACAGAAATGTGATATATATTCTTGGTGCAGAGTTAAGGATTTGTAAACTGGGTGCTTTTATTGTTTTGAGACTTACCAATGTCTGGCACATATCCGAAAAACTATTTAGGCCCATAAGCCCAGAGGGTATTTAGAGTATAAAATTGGCCTAGCGGTTATCTCAGAAAAGCATTTCCGCATTTTACATGCATTTGAATAAGTGGCATCGGAGTTGGTTCCGAGCTAAAGCTTCTTCTTAAGGTGGAATTTCCACTAAACATAAAGTTTGTGAAACGCAAGTTCGCTCGTGACGTTGGGAAACGTTGCGGACTACGGCGGCGTAACACTTGTGAACGCTTTGCTTAAAATTGTTTTTTTTTAATCTGTATTCGATCCACACGCATTTAACGTAGCACACAATTTTTCATGGATGTCTGCCTATTTGTGTCAACTGTGCTCTTGATCGCATATGTATTTAGGTCATTGCAGGGCGCTAAATTTTACGCCGCACGTAAAGCACTCTTTTAATGCTCCGGAGCATTTGAATCCGAAATTTCTTAGAAATGCCCACACTAACCAACATATTTCGAACATTGCATACGCATTAGCCATAACTTGGGTCTTATTTGGCGAAATATTAACAAGGTACCTTAGCCTAATTCACCGAATACACCGGTGAAACCAACTACAAACCTGGCTTGAGGCATGAACGTATGGAGGGAAACCAGGGTTAAGTAATTATGTGCAAAGCTTCTATTTAAACATGGATCACGAAAGGTTCACCACCACTTACTCTTAAAATTGCCATTATTTTCACCAATTTTGAAGGTGGTGTCTTGCGCCGTTGTTTTAGGACTTTGGCAAATACAGCGAATAAAGGCTGTGTGACCTTCGGCAATGCTCGAACAAGTACCTATCTACAAAGGCTGTTTTAGGCTACAGAGATGAAACAGTTATCGTTCGTCACACACGGCATGCTTCCAACTCCAACGAAATAAGAAGATCGCTACTAGTGTAGTTAATCAAGGAGACCACAGAACGACAACTGCCGTGTATAAAGTGTAAAGATCGGGAGGAAATGATTATGCAGTAATTATTTTCAAAGCCCATACTTAGCCTAAGCACTTCAAGTTCGCCACCCATAGAGTGACCGCCATTTCATTTAAGTATGAACTTTCTGTCTTTTATGAATCTCCCACTGAAGAGGAACACTTTTTAGGCGTTCGATATAAAGAACCCAAAACGAGTGCTAGACAATTTTAGTTTTACTCCTAAATAACACAGACCATTAAGAACTCGCCCCTAACAATTATCTCACTTCCTTATATACACTTTTGAGTGATTTAGTTTTTTTAAACGATTTAATGGCCAAAAACTGTCATATAGCGTTTTTGAACACTACCAGTCGCATTAACAGCTTTGCTGTAATACGGTCTTAAACCGTTATCATCACTGAGATTCAGCCAGGAGATAAGAGAGAGAGAAAATGATAAATGAAAGGCAGGGAGGTTATCCAGGACCTTGCACTGGGGGAAGGAATAAGGGGAGGGAAAGATTAAGAGGAGAAGAAAAAGTCCGATGTGGATATCGCCAACATAATAATTTTTCTGCTCTATATCACAGACGGTCACTCAATCCGGTAGCTTTCGAAAATCGCAGCAGCACTTTTATGGCTTTTTGTAGCTGCGATATGCGAGGTCATGGTCCCAAGATCTTGTTCAAGGGGAATGGTTTTCTATCCAGCTTATATAGAGCTGTGCACAGGTCATGTCTTTCATTTTTATAAGATGGGCAGTAGCAAAGGAGGCGTTATATGTTCTCCTCTACACCGCAGACATTGCACTGGATGCTATTGGTCATTCCATTCAAACATGTATATGCATTGGAGAATGCAATGCCCAAGCGTAGGGCCCAATATTGCTTCCTCACGCCGCCGAAGCCTAGGTAATGCCGAGAGAATGCCAAGCATGCTGGGTAAATTCAGGTGCATGCCACTTCTCCAATATAATACGGTGCGCTAGCTTGCTTAAGTTAGAGGCTGCGTGAGTCTTCGATATAGGTATAGAAACAGAATTTCTTCATTCGTGTGCTAGCAGCTTCGTCGGCGAGGTCGTAACCAGACATGCCGCAATGACCCGGCAGCCACTGAAACACGACGTCGTGTACTTTCGCGATCGAATGACGGTGCGTTTCTCCCATCTCCGACATGAGTTGTTCACAGGACCCGCGACGAAGGGCTGACAGAAGAAATTGTAGGGCCGCTTTTCAGCCGCAGAATATTACTGACTGATTAGCCGGTTGGTTGTTACAATATAATAAATGGCGCCTCGGAGGGCAACAGGCTTCGAACCGGTCGATGTTGTGACGGAGAAATCTTGTATCTGGTGCCTATTGATCGTGATGGGATAATCACTGCGCCGGTGGAGCTGGTCTGAGTGGAAGAGCCATCCGTATACATGTCTACTCGGTCAAAGTAGAAAGTATGCAAACAATGCAGAGTTGCTTGCTTCAAAGTCAAGGTAGACAAGTCAAACTTATTTCTTATTCCTGGAACGGAAATACGCACATCTGGTTCATGTAAACACCACAAGGCTGACGGTGAACGTGCCGAGGGTGTGAAGGCAACACCACCAGCACCACCACCTTGTGCGCAAGCACAAGGCCTACGCACTCCGATCATGACGTCATGCTACCTGACCCGACTGCCATAGAATCTAATGGGGATGCTTCCCCGTAAGCAACAGTGATTTTGACGTCACCGCTTTCGTCACGCCAGCCTTGGCAATGGAAATTTCGGGCCACGTAGCATGACGTCATAGATCGGAGTGCGTAGGCTTGTGCTATCTAGGCGGTGTTGGTGAAGGCCGACGGTGAGTGCTGAGTACGTTGGAAAATGACGCCTGTGGTCGTCATTCTGGCAGACAAGCAAGATAGCTTGATGGCAACCGTGAAATCGTGATCCATGGCAACCATGATCGGCGTTGTAAGCGTGTTGGTGCTAACGTATGCCGTGATTGGATGGTCTCGAGCCATTATAACTGTTCCTGCTGTTGAGACGCTCGGCGGAGACCGAGGCAAACGCGTAGTGCCTTTACTTGCACGCTCGGAAGTGCTCGAAGATTTGACTTACAAGGTTTAGAAAGCACGGGAGAGCACAGGAATCCGATAAAAAGTGCTCGGTAAAACCCTGGCATAAACCCCACTGATGAACCCCATGTTTTGCCAGCGATGAACTTGAAGACGGGGACAACAGATATTAGCGTAGTCATTAAATGGGCAACCTGAGCGCTCCAGGAGACGTCCCGGTTAACAATGACACCCAAAAACAGATGATTTCTCTTGTAGAAGATAGGCTGGCCATTGATGCATACTGGATAACCAGTTATCGCTCTTCGCGTAAAAGCGAATAATGCACATCGTTCTACCATCTACCATGGTTAGGCCTTGTGTGCAAACATAGCCAGATGCCTGTTGCTGCCTACTGTAGCCTCGCAGGAACCTCAAGGCGAGTCACTGCTGATGCCCATATGCAGATGTCGGCGTAGATTGGGACACTCGCTGTTTTCAGTAGGGAATCGGCCAGCGCAAGAAGCGCGAGGTTGAAAAGAATAGCGCTTAAAAGAGCGTCTTGGAGGATTCCAAGGCCCGTGTAGTAGTCGGTAGTCGGACCATCTTCAATACGTACAAACAAGGAAGTTCGTGTCAAGTAGCTTCGGATCCATCGAAATACTCACCCTTTAGTGGTCACCGTTGCTGTGAGAACTCGCCTACACAGCTTCACTGTCTTTTATGTATCAGTTGCTCAGATTGGCAAACATTTTATTTAGGACTGGTAGCGTCAAAAGAGACGGCAGATCCCAATGAACGTCAATGAAATGACATAGCATGACAACGTCAATGCAATAGCAAAAGCTAAGTTAACAACTTTTGTTTGGTCGTAACGGTGTCGAACAAATAGTAAGGCCTGATTTGGGCCGAAATGGGCGGCGTGTGTGTCTGTGTGCTGCTCGCTAGCTAAACAAGCGATACAAATGCCTCAACAGTAAATCCAAAAGTTAGCTTGTGTACGTAACCCGCACAGCTTTTTATAGACTTCTACGCCTGCAAATTTAAGGTAATTCAGGAGACTGCAGCACTAAAGCTCGGTTATGACGTCTTTACGACGTGAATGAAGTCATGGGGGTATGGGAGGGAGGTGGGCCGCCTAGTCCCTTTTCAAAGAGAACCGAAAATAGGGCGAAAATATGCCTCCCAAAGCAGTTTTATCGCCACCGCCAACGAATACTTCTAGAACACATTAAGTGGAGAAGATCGAGTGCTTGGACAGTTCGATGGAAGCGCAGTTTGGGGAAAGAAAAAATTCTGAGGTAAAAGCAATCGCGTTCGGTGCCCAGATGACGTGCGCGCATCGGCGAATTTTCGCGCGCTGAGTACATCCGCGAGCTGCTACTAAATGGCGAGAGCTTCACGTTGACCTTTGACGCAATCCGGGTTATGCACAGGTCACCGTCTACTCCAGAGCCATTTTAACGAGACAGCGTTAAGGGCCCATTGACCTCCACTAAGAAGGCTGGACGGCGCACCCCCTATGTCCGCGGCGGGAGCTCATTAAGCTACCGGAAGTTCCCCCGCATGTCCTGGAAGCCGGTGTCTGCTGTGGTTCTTAAGAAAATGAAGTATTTTCGGGCTGCCGCTGTCCTCGTGATCGCACATTTTTGCGTTTTATTGCGATAGCAATTATAGGGACACTTCAACTGGATTTCTGCAGGTTCCGTAAAAAGTCCAAGGGCGATAAAATCGTCGCCACGCGCCGTATGCGCGAGTGAAAGCGCGCGGGGGGCGCGCGCTATCACGGAGAGCGAACGCAATGCGGAAAGCAAACGGGACCGTCGCGCGAAAGGCCGTGGGGGTATGGTAGGGAGGCGGGCCGACGCTGTGCTCAGGCGCAAGGGGAACTGGCCACTCAATCTCCAACGAGAAAGCAAGAAAGCGGGAAGGCAGCGCGAAAGGGAGGGAGGGAGGGAGGGGGGGCAGCTTCTACTATGCCAACAACTGGGCTTGTACATTGCCCGCTTGTGGCGGTCGCCTGCACCGTCTCTTATCTCCACACGGCTCTGACCTTTGTATGCGCTGTGCATTCGCCGCTCAGTTTCCGTTGAAGCGATAGACCGCACGAACCTTCGCCCGCTGCAATGGCTGCGCTTGCTGCCAGCGTTTTTACAGTCGTTGTCTGCGGTTATTCAGTGTGATCTATTCATGTTTGCTTGTGCGCGCTGACACCACGCTTGTTAATTCAGTTAGTAAGCGAATGTGTCCAAGTTTATGCAGCCGATAAAACTACTATCCCTACTCTGAATAAGCTCTCTACTAATTTGCTATCGCAATTGATGCTTCGCCTTTTGGGCGAAACAGCGACATTTTTTTTAGATATCACATGCTCACTGACCTTAGAGTAGGACAACATAGCATGCAGCAGCCACAAACACAAAGAAAGTTTGACTGAATGCGCGTTTTAAGACAAAAGATTCCCACACTAGAGAGTGACATATTTTCGAATTGTGCTTTTCTGCCAGCGACTTTCACGCTTGTTAACATGGTTTTGCAATGCGATATTTTTTTTCTTTACAAAATGGGTAGTCATGCCATGTTTACGATGACGTACACTCGCGCAACAGTGTATGCCGTTTCATATTTGCGTACCATTGAAAGGTTTCAGAAACGCCGCCCTCTCTATCCTAAAATGCACATGGAAATCTAAGGCAAACATCGGAAAGTCGTCGCGCAGTCTTACAGAGTAAAAACGTCTGCATTGTCGGGGCCTTTTAGAATTACAACGCATTGAATATTTAATAAGCAGCAATCTTTAACGCAATGGAGCAAACTGCAAACACTCCATTTATTTAAAGCGAACAATGTAAAGAGATACTCTTAAACGAACGAACGATCAGTGCACATTGCTCACTGATCTCAGTTGAGATAAATGGCACTGTCACTATTAGAGCACTGCACGGGCCGATTTTTTCATTAGATTAGAGCACGGCCCGGGCCCGTTTTTACGTTGGGCGGCCCGCCCGAGCCCGATCAAAACTTTTATGGCGAGACCCGGGCCCGGCCCGGGCCCGGAAATAATCTACGTTACCCGCCTGGCCCGGCCCGCCACTCTTTACCTTAGGCCCGAGCCCGGCCCGAGCCCGACTCGAAACCGGCCCGAACCCGGCCCGAGACCGAAAAATAATGTTTTTCAGAGTTCAGACGCCCGAGAATAACTCGCTGCACGTTACATGCACACCACCAGAAAGCCCGAGCCCGGCCCGGGCCCGCGTCAAAAAACCCGAGCCCGGCCCGAGCGCGGGTCAAAAAGCACACGCCGTGCCCGAGCCCGGCCCGAGCCCGTGAAAAAACTGTTCTACCCGGCCCGGTCCGGCCCACGGGCTGGGCCGGGCTCGGGCTTTCGGGTAAGCCCGAGCCCGTGCAATGGAGCGTACCACATTAAGCTATAGTGGGCTTACCGAGAACAATACATGGTAAAGAAAGTCATTTAGGAAACGCAACGACATTGAGGTCTATTTTATGGCGATCGATTAAGACATATCCACTTATCACAACAGCCTTGACCAAACCGGAATCGGCACCGCAAGCTGTTGAATTGATGTACAACAACGGCTAAGTTAGAACATGAGCACTATGTTTGCCTATATATAGCTCAGTACAAGCCCCTTCAGTGCTGTATAATAGTTTCTGCTGATAATGAGGTGGGCACGTGTTTAACCACCGAAGATCACTACACATTCGTATGAAACCGGACAACAATGACACAACAGAACAGTGCGTTTATTTATTTCATAGCCATGTGTGGTTCATGGTCGCTGCAAAGCCTACTGCCTGGAGTTGGTTTCGATTTGTCGCTTTTGAGGTTAATCATCCATTGATGGAAGATTTGCGGCCTCGAGGGCGGAAACCTGCATGACAAAGGCCAAACTGCTTTAAGACGCCTCACTCGCGAAAGCGAAGCTGTTTCTTCGTAAAATGCGCAAAAATCAATGCAATTTCGGGGTACAATGAAAGCCATAATGAGAGGTTGATTGTACTCCGCAGATTTTTTAGTTAGCTGATTGATGACATGGAGGTGATTTATTGTAGAAAATCCTTTCCTGAAGCCAGCCTGTTCTCTTGGTTGATAGAAGTCAAGCGAGGTCCTTTTTCTTTTGGCAATATTTTGTGAATATTTTATAGCATACTGAAACCAACCTAATGGGCTTATAATTCTTCAATCATTTAAAGTCTTCCTTCTTATGGACTGGTATATTTTTTGCATTCTTCCAACTCTTTGGTACACTTGAAGTCGTGACACATTGCATAGAAAGTGCCGCAAGTTATACAAGCACAGTATCTCTTCCATCTTTGATCCAATCGACTGTTATTCCATCTTCTCCTGCCTTTGTAGCTTTTCCTCTAGTTATGGAAGGAGCCTCGTTATCCTTTTCATCCCTGCTTTCAATGAAGCTTGCGTGGATACTCTGGGTACTGTACTTGTCCGTATTCAGTTCTTCTGGTGCTTTTACTACATCAACGAAATTGCTAATGGCATTACCCTGCTTATCTTTCACGGCATGCACCTTGACCTGTCCTATGTCAAGTATTCTTCTCACAGATTTTTGTATATCGTTTACTTTCTTATTCTTTCTCATATTTGACATTTCAGCGAATTCTGTCTGATCTCTTGAGAATTTCATGTTTTGTCATCTCCTTATTAGGTGCTTTCTTACATGGCAAAGCTTACCTATTGGTTGCCTTGGTGCCTTACCTCCAACTTCAATTGCTGCTTCTGAAATCGGCCTAGATGTTATCATCTTCATGTTCCTTCATGGCTGTAGGGAAGCACGAAGAAAGCAAGATAAGGCTCGGGGCCACCTTCGTGACTCTCCTACCTCAGAAAATCTCACAAACTTTAAGAAAGCAAAGAGTGAGCATAGAAGAACGCGCAACCGGGCCAATAGGGAAAGCCGGCCAAAATACATATCAGGCATAAACTCTTACACAGACGAAAGCAAAGCCTGGAACCGAGTCAAGAAATTAAAGGACCGCCAAACCCATCCTCTACAATTAGTAAACACCCAAGGAAACACTCTTCAGGACCAGGCTGATTCCTATAGGTGCTCACTTCGAGTACAGCCCATTACACAGATACTTTTCTACGGTACCAGCGGCAAGCAGAGCGATTGCCCCTGGATCGGAAAATAACAAAGAATGATGCTTACAAACGTCCATTTACCATGGCGGAGTTTCAGGTCTCACTGAGTTGTAATACGTCAATGCCAGGAAGAGACAGAATAGCTTACGACATGATCAAACATTTACACCCTGGAACTCACAAAACACTTCTGTCGCTTTTCAACTCCGTATTCTGTGGGGGGTACATCCCGGCTGCCGCTGCCTGAGAAGAGGAAATAATAATTCCTATTCTCAAGAAGGACAAGGACCCGACTACGGCTAGCCGTTATAGGCCTATAGCCCTAATAAGTTGCAAACTCTTTGAGAAAATGACTAACCGGTGCCTGATCCATTTTCTTGAAAATAACAAAACACTAGATCCCTTACAGCGCGGTTTCAGGGAAGCTAGATCCACAACAGATCACCTTGTCCGCATCGAGATAAATATTCGTGAAGCCTTTGCGCATAAACAGTTTTTATTGTCGGTGTTCGTAGACATGAAGAAAGCATATACAACCACTTGGCGTTTTGGAATCCTTGGTGATCTAGGCTGGAATGTAGTACGAGAAGGTGCGCTGAGTTGCACTTTATAATTGCGACAGCAAGTATATGCATCGGCGGAAAGTTTTAATTTTTCGGGGGGGGGGGGGCGGGGGGGGGGCCTGACCAGCTTTCCGAACCTTACCCATGTATGCTTATATTTATTTATATTCATTCATTGACAAATCCCTCGCAGGCCTACGAAGAGGCATAGGGTGAGGGGGGCGTATGTTCCAATCAATACGATCGGTTAAAAGATACCGATGCTACAAGGAACACAAGAAATTCGCATATATGAAAAACCAGACATATCGTCAAAAAAGAAAAGAAGAAAAAGAAGTGAACAGACTGATTAAGTAAGCAGGTGTGCTGCGGCGTAAGTCATGAAGAGAGACTCGATGACCACGAGAAGAAACGGTGGTGTTGAAGAAGCGCTTCCCGTGGGCAGTGCGAAGGGACACACCTGTAGCGCTGCACTGCCAACAGCATATGTGTAGCGTGCGTTGGAAAATGTGGCCCGACTATTACTAGCTGAATGAACAAGCGTGGTGTGAGCGCGCACAAGCAAACATGAATAGATCACACTGAATGACTGGAGACGACTGTCAAAACGCTGGCAGCAAGCGCATACGCCGCAGCGAGCGAAGGTACGTGCGGTCTATCGCTTCAACATTGCACAGCGCATACAAAGGTCACATTACACGTCCGGCGCTGGCTTCCCGCGTGCCGGAGCGCAGCTTTGCCCCGCCTCCTTTGCTCCCTCGCTCCCTCCCTCCCGTACCCCCAGCCTTTCAAAGCGCGACGGTCGCGTTTGCTTTCCGCCGTGCGTTCGCTCTTATAGCGCGCGTCCCCGCACGCTTCCGCTCGGGCGTACGGCGCGCGGCGAAGATTTTATCTATACGGAACCTCACGGTGACGCCGACGGCAGAAATCCGGTTGAATTGTCCATATAATTGCTATCGCAATAAAATAAAAAAATAACACAATCATTGAGAACGACAATGCATTGAAAGACAATGCATAGAAAACGTAATCGGTTTGATAAAACTGTCATCAGTGTGAAGAAACATGTTTCGTCAAATTACAGCAAAAAGCGTCATGATTTGTGAGCGAGGCAATGCTATCTGGAAGGCTGTTCCAGAGACGGATAGCGCGAGGCAGTGGTGAAAAGTTAAATGCTTTTGTCATGCCATATACACGGGCATAGCTGAAATTATTGTGTAATCTGCGCGATCTGAAGACGTGGTGTTTCAAGCATGGTAGGGATATTCCGTCAGAGTGAATTTATGGAATAATGACAACAATGCAATATCACGGCAAGTACTCAGCGACTGCAATGATATTTCGGCTTTGATCTGCGTCATGCTAGACTGGGAACTGTAATTATGAGTAACGAAACGACTTGGGGGGGGGGGGGGGCTATTCTGAATTATTTCCAATGCGTCAATTAGGTATTTCTGATGGGAGATGCGTACTCAAGCTGGGGTCGCACGAATATCCAATACGCCAGTTTACGCAAGGCAGATGGAACACTGCGCAAGAACCCCAATGATTTAGATGCATTGGCGGAGACACACGTAATGTGCTCGGACCATGTTGGGTTAGGTGTAAGGTGCACACGAAGATACTTATACTGTGTAGTCGGCGATATAATACTATTGTTAATGTGGTAGATAAACTGCGAATTAACAGGTTTACGGGTGAAAGACATTGCTTTACACTTTGACATGTTTAGTGTCATGAGCCATGTGTTACACCACTGGTTCACGATATCTAGGTCTCGTTGGAGTGCTATGTGATCATCACTGTTGGTTATTTGGCGGTAGATTATGCAATCATCGGCGAATATTCGTATGCAAGGCGATATGTGGTTAGGCAGATCATTTATATAAATTAAAGACAACAGAGGCCCAAGGACGCTTCCTTGCGGCACACTAGAAGTAACGTTAGATTTGGGGGAATCGCAGTCATTAACAGATGTAAATTGCTCTCGATTCGACAAAAAGTTACGTAGCCATGACAATGTATAGGAGTCCAATTTTAACGCAGAAAGTTTCGATATGAGGCGGCAATGTGCCACACGATCAAAAGCTTTCGAAAAATTTAAGGAATAAGCAGTCGGTCAGTAAGTATAGCGATTCATGTTAAGGTGGATATCGGTTGTAAATTCAAATAACTGTGTTTTGCACGAAAACTGTGTTGATTGCGGGGGAAAAAAAAGCTGTAACTGTGTTTGCACGAAAACTGTGTTGATTGCGGGGAAAAAAGCTGTTAGATTCCAGATTCCAGATGCCAAAGCCGCTTTTTATCTTTCATGCGCTTAAGGGTATTTGAGAACCATGGATTAGTGATTACGTAACGCCATAGTTTCAATACAAGTGAAAGCATGCCTTATGGCAGTGGTTTCGTTTCTTTTCCGGACGCAGAACAAAGGATTAGAGAGTAAAAATTATCAGGTGCCCAAATAAATAAACATATTAACAAATAAATAAAAAAGACAGCGATATCTCAAAAGGGCGAAAGGACTCGATAGCAAATACAGGGACAACGTGGATTGTGTTATTGAGAGGCAGATGCAGCATACGAAGAATAAATATTAATAAGGAAAATGCACAGATAGACTAGGGAGTTTTACAAATAGCGCAACCACGCGTCTTTTCTTACCCAAATGCCTTCACTTTGCTTGCGCTGTTATGGGCCCCATTTTCGTTCCTTTGTATAACTGCTTGCGTTATTTTCTAAGCCAGGTGGTTTGCTTTGACTTGTAAGTTGGTACCTTTCTCTCTACTCTTAAAGACATCAGTTCGTTGTCTGTTACGATGATTTCACCATCATTGAAAGAGTGTTCGTTTGGGCACTTAATCTGGAAATGAAGTCTTCGGCAATCTAATCAAATTGATCTTGCGGGAGAGTTATTCGTGGGCGCGAAAAAATTGCCAGATGGTTCAAACGGGCTTGTCCAGTCGCCGAAGGCAAGAAAAAGACCTTTCAGATGTGGTCGATGAGACCGGTATGGCCAACGCAATTTTTTTTAGCTTGACCATTTCCGGGAAAAGGTTTCGCAGGTGTTCACCCTTGCCCCCTGTAAACATGTGCACGACGTCCCCAAATGTGTGCAATGATGCCGACATTTGCTGGCTTAAAATGTCAATCAGCATATCTCAGTGCAAAATCAGGCGTCCTGGTTTAAGGTCGTCATCGTAGAGCTATGTTATATTGACCCTTTTCGCGGAGCAGTTTGTTTTAGAGAAACGAGATGGCGCTCACGGCGGCGCGCCATACCTCTCCTCAGCGACCGCGTACGAA
The DNA here is from genome assembly GCF_013339745.2 of Dermacentor silvarum. Classification (NCBI taxonomy): domain Eukaryota; kingdom Metazoa; phylum Arthropoda; class Arachnida; order Ixodida; family Ixodidae; genus Dermacentor; species Dermacentor silvarum. The sequence goes on along the minus strand of NC_051164.1, from coordinate 108,830,105 downwards.
TACAAAACCATTACTGCTTCTACCATGCTTCTGTGCGATCAGCTGTCGAAAATGCAACTGAGTTTTCGCTAACACACTGCGCTCCAATCATGCTAGATGGAATCATGTGGATTGAAGACGTGTGCAGTAGTTGGCTGGAAAAATAGTGATTGGCATGTTAAGGAATAGAATGAATCTGTGTGGCCAAGTTCGCGAACCGCTGCTGCAACTGTCCGAACGTGTTACCGGCACTTCGTGATGTACGGCTTTCCTCGAGGATACAGAAATTTTTTCATCCGCCAGCCTTGTATCGCTAACCTTCAAAGAAAGGGCTTCATCCCCAGAACGTCGGCAAGAGAGAGTACCACTCGTTAAACAATGACAAAGGGAGTAGTGCCGCTTCCCGTCATCGTAAGTTTCGCGCACGTTATATATACACATCTGTTCCAAATGGCAGGAAAACTTACGCCCACTCTATCGCCGACATATCAAGAACAAGTGAATGGGCGCACACTTGAATATATGTGCATTGTATACGCACAAGAAATGACGGACTACACCTATAGCGCACGAATGGTCGAAGCTGAATGCTTCGTGACGGTCCACAAGAGTAAGCGAGTTACTAGCTGTAATATATATTTGCTACCAGGTATTACAATGTACAAAACAGCTACGTTTCAAGCATTGTGTGCAGCAAGAACAAATCTATCGGAACTGAGCACACCCGCGAGCGATTATGTAGAAAATAATCAGATAGTGGCCGTACCGAGGAACTTCACTGAGTCAGAAACTGACAAGTCACTGCTTCATAATATTTGCCGAATAATCAACAGAGCAAAACACACTAATCCTCACTGAATGCTTATTCGGAAAGCTGGGATAGCTTGGAATACATATTTAGCCCCGCTTTTAGAACAAGCACCATATACGCTGCTTGCGCCGTTTGGACATAGCTTAATCAGCTCCGAAAGCGCTTTTGCATGTTCTCTGAAACTGTGATGAAAGCTTCGTGTCGTCCACCTAGTCACCGTCTACGATATCTCCGAAAACAGAGGTTTTCTAAGCCGCGCCAGCGTCATACACTTCCATTGTAAACAAGGAGGCAACGGAGGCAGTTGAGGCAAGCAATGGACCCGTCACCACGTGATCAAACATGGCAGCGCCCACGGGATCGCCGCGAAAAGGGTCAATATGCTTCGTCTTCCTTCCCTATGGCAAGCTGCTCAATGTGGGACATATGCTGCCACATATCAGGTAGCAGCAAAGTCCCTGTTGCTTAACGAAGACAGCACCGTGTCAAGTACTCTGGCGGTACATGTCACTCGGTGATGGAAACACGTCAGCTGAGGAACCTTCTTGATAGCGGCGTGCAGTCTTCTTTCACCTAATGGCTAGAACACACGGGTCCTCAACTTCTACTTTTCCTGCCTCTGCCATACATATGTGGGTCACGCGCTTCATTTTGGAGTTAATCTGCGCCGAGTTCAAGCTTCGGCCATCCGAGATGGCTGGTCCCTTTGCGTGCGCTGTCTCCCCGCGCGCTATATAGTGTTATGTTTCTGCTGGTGCTTATACGGTGGAAAATACACTTCGTTTTCAGCGTCAGACGGGTTCTGGCGAAGTACCGATAAGCGAGGTGCCCCCTTTTGGTTTTCAAGGTTTTTGTCGTTGGTGCTCATGCTGTGTTTGTAGCCGGTGCACATTGCAACGTCCGCAGCCGCGGTAGAAGCGAGCGCGACAGCCATTGTATCGACACTCCGGGAAAATTTTCGCTGTCTTCGTCGCCGTGGTATTCCGTATAAAGTTCAAACGTCATATGAGTGAGCGACCCATACACTACGGGTGCGAGAAAAAGCCCGTAAGGCTGAGCCTTGATGGACATTATGTTCGCTCACGCGCCCAATGTTCGGGTTAGTTGGAGGTGACGTGATCAAATGCGTGCATGGGCAGGAGATCACGCGTCTTCTCATCTAGCCCTGTCGCAGCTGCAAATTACTGTCTGCGGTTGACGCTGACGCGACCCGCATGCCCTTTGCAATTGTTGGTAATCATTGGGGGTGCAATGATCAAGGCCGAGCAGGGATGGCTGCTAACTTCATGCACGCTGCCTTCCTTCTTAGGATGTTTTCCCGCGCCCCAAGTGTTGCAGATCGCATAGCCTAAGTTAAGAGACAGGGGTAATTGGAGATCGCTGACAGAAGCCGTCCTGTAGTGGACATAAAAATTTGCAGATGATGGGGAATCTAATTTTCAGAGTCGCGGTGAATCGCACGCCTGTACGAACCATTCGCCTCCGCGGCCGGCGTTCATCATAATGCCAGCGTTGCGATAGCGACTGTTCGTGGTCATCCAGCGGGATATTTACAGGTTTACATGGTCCGTACATTGCACGATGTTTATTTTAATTAGTCAGTAAATGTTACTACAATTCATATAGGCGATATAACCAACGTACACACTCGTGTGAGGGCCGCACTTTTTTGCCGCAATTTTGACGAGCCTTACAAGGAACCGGCCCGTTTTATCTATTTTCCAACTACGAGTATGAAATCCGCCGTAAACCTCCGTGATCACCTCCTATCGCCCTCTATAGTAGTGTACAACTTTAGAAGGCAGCCCCTCAAAGGCGGATGCACACGAGCATCAACCAATGGGCGTGCACTCTAGACTGACGTCATGAGCCGGACAGCCGGTGACCCCGCCGACGAAGGACGGAGTCGCGGTGGCAATAGGTTGCTGTGCTTCAGTGATGAGGGAGGGCGGGGCGCCTCTCCTCTCTTCTTAAGTTATAACCGACTTTTTATATAGTTGCGACGCGCGAAAATACGCTGCGCGGGAAAATTCGCACTGGAGCGCGATGGGAATCGCGCTGAACGCGATTGCTTCTCGGTTGGATTTAAAAAAAATATTTGCTTTCAAGTTGGGCGTGCGGCTCTTACACGGATTTACACGGGAAGAATCCTTTTCGTGTAATTGTCTTATGCTTCGCTATCATTATTACTGCTTCGCCTTTCCGGCAAAACTGCAGCCTCTTTTTTTTTTCTGAGTCCTAGTAGCATGACTGCTATTGATTCTGATTTCGATTGAATCCAGCTTGGCCTCACTTCTGTTACTATGTTAATTATATATATTTATGACCTCTGCAAGCACGTTGCGATGTTTCCATCCCCAATAAATGTTGTAAATTATGGTTTTTTTTAATGAGTCGCTAGCATGACCTACTGGAAAGAGAAGCAATGCTGAGACACATATCATTCACGTGCATTTCACACACCGTTGATGAAAGACTCTGCTGAAGGGGTCACTAAGGTCTGCAGGTCTTTTTCAGTGTCAAAAAGTGCGCAAAGCAATTTGTAGCGAGTTGAACATGCAGCAACATATTGATTCTCTAGACATAGGCTAGCCATATCATTAGAAATAATTGTTAGTTGGCTACCTCTTTCTCTTTCAAAATATAATAAATTTTGTCCAGTGTACACATTTAAATATAATGTGTCTGTGCATGGTGTTCACACTGGAAATTAAAATAGCATGTTGAAGTGAAAAAATGCGGATGATGGAGCTTATGGTGCGTTGGTGCTTCTAATGCGCTTGCTTTCCTATTTTGCCTTTCCTATATTGCCAGGGTTTTCAGAAATAAAACGAAATTATGAATATAAGCCGTACACGTCCGCGTCAACAATGATGCAGTTCGCTTTTAGCCCCAATAACATTATAAGGGAAAATGTAGAGGCAACTCAAAAGAAACCATAAACAGTTTGGGTAACAGGACTCTGGTACTGACATTTTGGTACTGACCAACGTGGATAAAATCGTCACCGCGTGTCGTACGCTGTGTGTGCAAGTGAACGCGCAGGATTGTGAGCCGGCAATCACAGCTCAATGTAGCGAACGCGGGGGAGAAAGGCAGGTCGGAAGCGTGTGATCTTGAGCTTGGCCTCAAGATTCATAAATCTTTTGGCAGGTGACTGTGTACTATAGCGCTTAATTAGGAATCCCTCTGATAAAGCATGTTTGCAATCGGATTGGAACGTAATTTCTTCATGGTGCAGCGAATGGCTCATGACGCTTAACACCAAACACCTGCGTATTTCTAGCCGTCCTCCAGCTAATACCCCTCGCTATTCTTCTTAATAACACTCCGTTATCACCAGTCTCATCGTACAAATATCTAGGTAGTCACTTAACACGCAGTCTATCCTGGAAAATGCATGGGAACTACATACCTTACAAGGCTAATCGCACACTCTGATTCTTACGGCGCCATTTCATAGCTTCTAACAGCACCGTTAAGCTTCATCTGTATAGGACGTTAATAAGACCTAAACTAGAATATGCATGCTCCATTTGGGATCCTAATCAGATCACTTTAATTAACACTTTAGAGTCAGCCCTTGGTGTTCCCGTTCTTTCTCTGCGCCGTAATTTTATTCGTCGAACTGAAAATGACTGGAACTATCTCCCTGCCTTCATCGCAGTCATCACCGACGTCCACAAATTTAAGGAAACTGCCGCCTATTTTGTATGCCCCTCCTCTTTGTAATGCCTCTGACCCTGAGAGTACCGAAACAAATAAAATAAATAAAAAGTGGGTAAAATAGATTTCGACTAAACCCACAGAAAAAAAAAAGGCAGAGCCCTTTCACCCTGTGAAGAGGGAAGGCCAGCGAAGCTGGCGCTCTGGTGGGATTTGCTATGTTGGGGTTTAGCTATGTTGAATTTGGCTACAAAATGGTAAACCGACCCCTTCGCTACGTACTCGGGAAAGAAGCTTCGGTGGCTATACAATGCCCGGCGTTCCTCACGCTTTCCTACGACGTTCCCAGACAAAAGTACTTGACCAAAGCTTGGTATAGACAACCGACGCCAACTCCTCTCACACCCCACTCCTCCGTTGACCTACTTTTTGCGTACACCGCCAATGGTTGGCGCGCCTCACGCTCTCCCCGTTCTCCTTTTCATAACATAAAATGCTCGAGCCAATCATTTTGTTTTCTACGCGCGGACACGATCATCTGAGACTGAGCCCTTAACAGCTTTGCTGTAAAAAAAAAAAAAAAAAAACATGGGCAGCTTGCACTAGTGGTGCAAGCAAGGCTGGAGTAAAAAGCTTTTCCAGGTTTTACTAGGCACGGTATTCAGAATCGTCTCGCCGCCGACGCGCTTCCAGATGAGCGGCTTCTTCTTCGGTCGTCCCATGTACTCGCCACAGAGTCAACGGGAGTTCTGCCGCCGCACTTTCTTTACGCAATTCACAGCGACTTGTTTTAGGCCTTTCGACAGCCACGTTGCACTTACCATTTGGAACTCGCTGTCCACTCCTTTCGTAATACATTGAGGGCCCATCACCATATGCCATATTATTATTCGATTTCTAAAGCTTCATATTTGTTTTCGAGCACCAGCCTAGATTCGTTTGTTTTTACCCTACCCTACCCAACACTTCTATATCCTGCATTATGCTGAGTTCGGCAGAATGTATGAAATATATTTCATTTCTTGTTTCTCCATTACGGCTTTTCCTGTAGAAACCTGTAGATTCATTTTTCGGAGTCTATTCGTTTCCGCGAATTCTACCAACATCTCTCCTCTACTGCTCCTGGCATGTACTACCTCTAATCTATATATCCTATTTGGCTTTATTACGACGACCGCTACCTTTTCATTAATGCTGTAGAATTCATGAAATAGAAATCCTACCCCGCATTCTCTCTTATCTAGAACAACTGTGTAGCAGAGGGCGTGGCCGTTAGTCTGCACTGCATAACCAGTTCTTCTAACCTCACTAAGGTCAATAATATCCCAGACAATGGATCTGATAATTCTTCAAGAATTATCAGGCAGAAGAATTAGCTGCTGTGCTAATCTAACCTAACTCGAGAGGGTTCGTCTGTTAAACGTTGCCGGGTTCAGTTTCCAGAGATTATTAGAACCTTCTGCCGCGTCGCAGGCCTGACCACCGCACTGGTCAGGTGCTCCGTAGCCGCTGGGGACCAAGGCTAATTGCAAGAGGTAATTGCCAAATTCTGGGGTATTACGTTCCAGAACCACGATCTGATTATCAGGCAGGTCGCACTCCGGATTTAGTTGGACCGCCTGAGCTTGTGTAGCGTGCAGCTAAATGTAAGTACAGGAGCATGTTTGCCTTAGGCCCCCATCAAACTACGGCTGCTTACGGGTGTGCTGGTAATCGTAATCGTGAAGAGGTGCGGTCAGTAAACGGGGGTGGGCCATTAGGGTTTCATCTTTCTGACGGTTTGTTTTTCCATGATTTCTTTGTCCAAAAAGAGCGATAGCTGTTGCTTTCATAATGCATATATTTGTTCACGCAAGCACGCCAAGCTACAGGTGGCTGTCTATAGTCCTCAATACAGTTCCTGTCACCGCTACTCACATTCGGCTCGGTAGCACACTCATGGATAGTCGACCTCGGTGCCCTACATGGCGTGAGATATGACTGTGACGTCAAAGCTTTTCCCAGCGATGTCCGAAAATGAGACGTGCTCAGTCTAAGATCATGCAAACAAGCTGCGACGCTCACTTCAGCCTTCGAATTATTTATTTCAACATTGTTTTTCGAATACTGGCTGGCAAGTTTGCAATCCGGCCCTTATTCGAGTATATACGGTATTAAAAGTTCTGTATTCGAATGCACCTCTGCATGCCAGATAGCTGTTAGTTCAAGCAAAGATTAAAGGTGATAGTGAACCTTGGTCATAGGCGTATCTACCGGGGGGGGCACTTGCCCCCACCCCAGTTTTGAAAGCGGCACTTTTGAGCTGAATGCTAGAAAGTCCAACAAAACTACAGCTGAAGCTAAATTTTCTTTCGTAATAGAGTGGCCATGTCAGTAATGCGTTTCTTTACTATCCTCTGCTTCTAATAGAGTATCCCCTGCTTGGGCAGCGAAGATTGTCCTTTATGTCTCCTCGGGACTCGCTGGATAGTTCCCGTCCAGACAAATGTCAGCTTGCGCTACTATCATCATGCCCAGTGTTTTCGGACCCCTATATCCATATTTGAAAACACAATCAGCTTATTTAACCTGCAGGCGAGGGGGAGGTCAGGATAATGTAATATAATCAGCCGCGCCCAACGACTGGTGTGGTTTAACGCATGAAATCGTTGGATTTTCAAATGGTGGAACTATTTAATATCAGTCCGAAGACAGCCTACATGGCGTTGCAGTCACAGTCAAAAAATCTAATCAAATCTCTTAAGGGTATAAGTGACGAGTTTCACTGTCTATAATCACGACTTATTGTAGATATGTTCGTGAAAGTGACCTTGGTCGAACGTGCAGAGCCACTTAAAGGGCCCTGAACCACCCCTCGGGCAGCGTACGCTGCTGTGGAGCTCTCGTTTCAACAGAAGCCATGATCCTCGCTCTCTTCTGTGTGCTTTTATTACGTAATAATAATTCCAATACGCCACGAGTCCACTGGCTGCTCGCTGTGGACGACCGCGATTGGCTTACGTTTAGCGCGTCGCAGGCACCAAAATCGGAAGTCCTGGCGTCTACGTTAACATCCAAAATGACATTTGAACTGCACGCCATGGAGACATTTCGAAGGGAGCTCCCTTCGAAATGTCTGGAGCGTTGTGGCCCCGCCGTAGCCTTCGCAGTGCAAGGCATTGAAGAAGGAAGGGGAGCACAGCGGAGGCCGTGTCTGATTGCCAATAGCTCCGCTTCTGCTGAACGCATTAGTTAGTTTTTGTGGTGGAGTACCGCTGTTCGAGTTCAGGCCGTTGCTGGTCTGTCGCTCCTGATGGCACCCTCGTTGATCCGGGCTCCTAGCCCTCAATCTTTCGTTCGTTGTCAGGCTACACGTTGCATACAAGGCTCGCAACAACTCCTCCGTATGTACACGTTTATTTACATATGTACATTTCGCCAACAGCTCGCGGAGTCATCGACTCCAGCTCTCTCATCGCTCTCCCCCAAAACAGGACCGGATTCCCCCTTTTAAGCAATTCGGTTCACACAAAAATTTCATTCCTCCGCCCCTCGGCAGCGTAGGGCGGAGCACTCTCACAAACAGTTTTATAAGCATACACTGTCACGACCCAATGGTTAGCTGAAATCAGCCCAACAGTTTTCTTTCAGTCACTCCTATTGGTTCATTTCGCTCTTTCCTGTTTTCCTCTGGCCAATCCTTACATTGTAGCTTCACTTCAAAGCAAACACGAGCAAACCAAAAATAAACAAACTAGTAACACAAAAACAGCACCAATAAAGTACACAAGCAAAAGCCAGGAAAAGAATTTCCCTTCCATTTTTAATCCCCTTGTTACCCGGCCCATGCACTAGAGCAAGCGGCAAACTAGAGGATGCGCCGCGCAATTGCTTGAACACAGGTGGCGGCCTGCTCTATGCGACGAAGACCGCCTGAGCAACGCGACTCCCATCTGCCCATTAGCCTCACAAGGAGCGCTGCCGACGCGTGCCCTTTTATCCTTTGTCCAGCTCCCCCGACACCGTGGGTGGGGCGACAACAGTGACGATCGGCAAGTGACGCGTTTGTCGGCACCCGTTTGCCGTGGTTGACGGTTCAAAACATCCTGCACATGTGGTCCATGACCATCGGCTCAGCGGCGCCCGCCACCCCGCTCTAAACGGCCTATCTTGCTAGCCGAACTTAACAGCATTGAAGTACGTTTTGCGGCAAAGTATTTCTGAAATAGCCTATTTTCACGCCAAATGGCTTTCTCCACTCGATAAAAAGTGATTCAAGGCCCCTTTAATTACCGATAGAACACTGACTTGAACTTTTTTCTCAAAGCCTGTGCCACTTCTGACCTTGTCGATTTCATTTTCAGGCTGTTTCTAAATAAGTGGTACACTATTAATTGTATCCCAGCAGGAGCAAGAAAGAACAGCAGATGTTTATATTTTGAAAAAAAAAAATGAGAGCCATTCTTTGGTGGCGTGTTTGGAAAATTTGCTCTGTGTAGGCTGCTTATGTGCTCCGAAAACAGTTACTGCCGCTAATCGAAATATTTCCCTGACTCCTAAAGCAACAGCACGAGAGACGGTTGAATTTCTGTGTAAATAGAGAATTTTAAGCGCAATGCGTTGCGAAACATTCACTTTCCTGCTTTTAATGCAAGTGTTCCAGACAATTACTAAACGCCCGTTCTTCCATGTGTTTTAGTGCATCACACAAGATCTGGGGATAATTAGGGACATGATATGGTCAATCTGTAGGCAATTTTCCAAATACCTGGTTTAAATGCCCATTTCATAGTAGAATACGTATGCAACTGGTCCATTGGCCGTACAAATTTTTGACCAAGCTTCGCGGTTGAAAAACACATTGTATAAATCACTGTAGTCGTATTTGCAGAAAACGGGCCAGGATGCTTATACTTAGTAATTTATTCCGCGTGAGAACCAAAGCGAATGAAAAAAAAAATGCAAAGCAGGCCAAAAAGCTTTGTGGTGACTCCGAAGGGCGAGCAATTTGGGAATGTCTTCATAAGCCAATGTAAATATGTTTGCTGTGTCGTAACATAATGCCAAGGCACTTTATATACTGTATGTGCCCACAAGCCTTCATTGTTACAGAACTCATATGAATTGTTGTGAACCCAACACCCGGAGTGACATTCAATTTCAACCCGTGCAGGAGTTCGGTTCTCGAGCCGTTTTCCATGTGAGTCCTGGAGCCACCAGACGTCCTCGTATTGCCAGGTGAAGCAGGTGAGTGCAGCCGTGTTCACGTTTCACGGGCGTCTTGACTCTCAGTCAAACAGCAGTAGTCTTATTTGTTGTGATTCATAATGAACGAATACCTTTGCGCCAGCGACATACAACTCTTTCAGAGTGAAAGAATAACAGCGCGAAAAGACAAGGACGACAGCACGCATGTGTGTTCTCGTCCTTGTCTTTTCGCGCTGTTATTCTTTCACTCCGAAGGAGTTGCATGTCGCCGGCGCAAAGGTATTCGTTCACTATGAATTTCAACGCTCCAGCGCAAATGCGCGGGCAGCCCCGATCGGCGTGAAAAAGAAAGGAAACAAAAGAAGTACGGGCACCTGCCCACGCAGGTACCCGTGGAGACGCGAGAAGAGACTTTGCGGAAAAAACCGCAAAGTCTCGTCTTGTCCCCCACTACGCCCGAGTGGCGGCCCTCGTCTTTCGAACCCCATGGGCGCTGCGGCGTGCAAATCCCTGCCGGCTCCCAGGATTCGATCGTGGGCTTCGAACCCCATGGGCGCTGCGGCTCTTCGCGTTGCCGGCTCCCAGGATTCGAACGTGGGCCCTTTCGAGTGCGAGCTCGACACTCTACCCACTCGGCTACCGTAGCGGCACGGTTATCGCCTTACGAAAGGCGACCAGGAGCGTGAGCCTGCTTATCGCCCGGGTGAGGGGGACAAGTGCGTGCTACGTCAACGCTTACGTTCGCTTATCGTCTAACAGAATCCTGACCTGCTATCTGCGTAGCAAGCTGTCCGCTTGCTACGAAGAGAAGCGGCGATTTGCGCATGTGCGAGCCGCCCACAATGATACGTTCCAATCAGTGCACGCAGGCGGCGTTTTTATTGTTTTTGTAAATCGCATAATTTCAAACAACTTGCTTAGAGCATTGTTTCGCAACCTGCTCCGGCAATCAAGAAGGAGAAAATTGCTGGAAACGTGGCGAAGTTCGTAGGGGCTGTTGGTGCGACAGTGCGACGCTACAGCGCACCGACTCCATCGAAACACAGACGCTCGGCTATGCTTGGGGAACAGTACATACAAGAAGCGTCCTATTCCTACCTCAGGTAGGAATAGGCAGTTTAGCGTTTCTAACTAGAACGGCTATAGGAAGACTGATCTCAGTGAGGTGGCTGTCGTCCGCCATATTATCTAACCTCTTTCATGCAGCCAGCGCAGACCGCTTCAAGGAGTAGCATAACATTGTCGTTGAAACTGGCTGTTTCCGCTGTATATATAACCTCCAGTAAGGGAGCATGCGATACAGGGACAATTAAGTGAACTCGCGGTACCAAACTATGGACTGTAACAGAAGCAGCCAGCGACACGCGTCGGCATGCAGTGTATAACCTATTCTGTCGTACGTTGAGATTCGCGTGCATCCTGGCAGTTTCATCGTCTGATGTAGCAACGGTAAACTATCTGAATCTGTGCAGGTGTGCGTGGAGTTGGATCCTCGAGCCAGTGTCCCGTGTTAGTCCCGGCGCCGCCAGACCATCGAGGTGCGTGTAACATTTATCCGTCACAGTTCGCGGGCGGCTTGCGCAATGTGTTTTCCCGCGGTAAAGTGCTCTAACAATAATGAACTGTCGCACAATGGACAGTGAAGTGTCACGGGACGCATCGCGCAAGCTGCCCCGATTCACGAACTTTCTGCGAATATGAAGTGGTCGCGCGCGAATGAATCACTGGTGTAGTAGAATATCTGCGGTATTTTTGCGGAGTGGCGCAGCCTTTCCGAACTATGACGAATACAATGTAGAAGCGCCTGCAGTAGCCTGCTTCAGCTGCATTCTGGAAGGAACAGCGCTCAGGCATTCAAAGTAAGCTTGGCTATTGTAATTCAGTAGGGTGTAGGTCAACGATTTTATGAAACTGGCAGCCCAATGAATTGCACTTATGTACATTTCGACGGACGTTCAAGCTTGCGGTGCTGTTGCAGCTCGGCTTCATAGCGAATTGCAGTGTTGTCTGGCCAGCGCTAATGGTTCATACAAGCTCAACCATATGTTATGGGTTGAATTAATGATTCTACATATATACCATTAGGAACGTCCCCTATGCTCCCCTCTACCGGTTTGCCAATGCAACCACGATTCCGTCTGGATGCGCCTTTCACTATGCACGAGCTCGACGCTGCGATATCTGCTTCCCACCGGTCATCTTATCCAGGACCAGATGTGATCGCATACGATTTGTCATCTTGACGTGAAAGCTCCAGAAATCCTCCTGTCGCTCTATGACTCTACGTGGGAATCAGCGACTGTGCCTGAGAATTGGAAGTGCAGTCCTTATGTGGCTCTCCTAAAACCCGGAAAATATGCCCGCATCGGTGATTGCGAGTAATGGAGCGGATGGTAGTGAACAGACTGGAATGGCTACTCGACCTAGTATCTTCTGTGCAATATTTCTGGATACGAAACGTGCCTACGACAATATCTTCCACTATTCTATTCTTCAAACGCTTGAAGATTCGGAGTTAGTGGCCGGATGTATGCGTAGCCGCACCATTTTCATGTCCACTACGGAGGGCGAGACTGATAGACATGACGTTAGCAGGGTGGCGTCCTTAGCTCCATATTTTATACTGGTGGGATGCAGACGAGCTACCTGACACAACGCATGAAAATTGTATCTGAGGTCTCACGTCAACGTGCGGCTACCGTCACGGCGAAGGACATGCGCCGTAGAGGCCTGCAACTCTCAGCTAGTGAGTGTGTAGTGCGGGAATTCACGCGTAAATCGATATCGCAGTATCCCACCGTTGTCGACGGGACGGCACTCCCTTTAGTCACCGACCACAGATTTATTATTGTGATAATAGACCGCAATCTTTCTTGGACAAAATATGTTACTGCGCTGACAAACTTCATACACGTTCATCGTGTTCTATCTGGACTGAGATGGGGTCGCTCTGAACGAAGTTTGCTCCAAGTTCAGGCATTTTTTGTGGGCTACAGCATGCCTTTGCTATGTAACATGGGGTCAGCTTGTATGCGCAAGCTGGAGAGCCTTGAGGCACAAGCATTGCCTTGGCTGCAACCTTGACTGTGCTTTTTCTAAAGCAATTGCATGCCACCAACATCCCCAAGACCACTGTTGAGGCTTCAGATACCGGGTTTAGCGACGAATTCCAACGGCGAAGACCTGACCGAAAGGGACGTCCGAAGAAGCTGCGCTCACGAAGATTGACGTAGCTACGTCAAACTAACGTTCAGACCCGACGTATTCTACCGAGAACCTATGCAAGACTGGATCGCCATAAGAAAACGCGGAGTGCACCAAGGGCCGGCGTGACGAAAGTCATCAACGACTGTTTGAGAGCTGCAAGACAACTTAAATGTTCTAATAATGAAAGAGGCAGCTTTACGAGAATTAGCGCTATTGAACAATTGGTAGAGGACGATCAACTTGAATCGGAACTCGAAAGCGTGTACAGGTCAATGGGCGATACTCCAGCGCTTGGGCCAAGCAGTGAACGCGAAACTCGTAACCACAACAGTGGCTTCCGAAACTGGTGCTCTCCTTTGGGATCTACCTAGAAGTTCCCAATATCTGTAACGGCACATCGTTCTACCTCCCTGACTCAACGCCTTCATGAAAAAGACACCAGTCTTCAACTTGCACATGATGCCTGCATGAACGACGGTACAGATGTTCTTATTGGATCTGACTACTACTGGAACAATCAGAACACTAAGTAACGGACTGACTGTCGTTGTGCGAACCAGCAGCCTTGATGAAGACATTTCAAAACACCTCGAAGCGTTTTGGAATTTGGAACACATGGGAATACTGCCTGAAAAAGATACTACAGCGTCAGACATACTTATTCCAGAATTTAAGAGAACTGTTAAGAAAATGCCTTTGCGGAACAAGTACCCAGTAACGAAGGTCTCAGACCTGTTTACCACACAGGGCAGTTATCAACAACAAGAGAGAGACGACAAAGACACGCCTCTTGCAGCAGACGGTCTTTAAACGATGTTTTGCGTGCAGGACCTGATTTGAATCCATCGGTCATCGAGCTTCTTTTAAAGTTCCTAACCTATAACATTGCAGTTACAGCTGACATTGGGAATGCCTTCTTGCAAATTCATGTTGCTGAAGTAGACCGCAATTCATTTCGGTAATTTTGGTACGAAAGTCCTCTGACACTAGGAAACGAATTATATTGGAGGATGAAAGGTGTACCATTCGCAGCCGTATCAAGCCCGTTCCTTCATTTTCAATACAAAAGGAAAAGATCAAGGTATGACCAGCCGACGACTTTCTTGGTCTGCAATAATGCAGCTAAAGTCATCAATGAAGCGGGAGTCCATCTGCGTAAATGGACAACGAATTCTACAAGCATGCAGCATCTCAGTGAAGAAAAAGAAACAGACATTAACGACGATATTTGGTTAAAATTTCCTTAAAATAAGAACATACTTGGAATTCTGACATGTACGGGTTTAATACTTCCGAAATTATGCATCTCGTGGCATCCCTGGCAAAGACAAAAAGGAATGCATTAAAGGCAGCAGCTCAGATTTTTGACCCATACGGCTTTCTTTCTCCGTTCACAGTGAAAGCCAAATTAATCTTCCAAAAGTTGTAGAAGAAAAAGCTGCATAGGGACGACCATCTTCCAATTGAAATATGTGAAACGATCTACGTCTTCCACGTAGAATCGCTACTGCATGAGCTTCGTGCAAACCAACCTTCCATGCTTTTTCAGATGCCAGTACATTGGCATATGCAGTTTATGCACGAACAGAGACAAAGAATTCAATAGTTACGACAATAGGGGCACCACTGAAACAGTTAACGCTTCCGAAATTAGAACTGTTAGCAGCTCTGACGGCAGCAGGGCTGTGCAGAGGGACAAATCGGCAGACTGCGAAACGCACTTCTGGTCAGACAGCCGTTCTTGGATAGATAAACTCAGACATTGATAAATGGAAGCCTTTCGTATCGAACAGAGTGAAAGAAATACAAGCTCTGAGTTCACCAGGTCAACGGCGATATTGTCCATCAGACAGCACACTTTGGTGAAATGGCCCTGAGTGGATGATTAGGCAACACTGGAGAAGAAACAAGGATATTGCAAGTGACAACCGAAAATACACACCCGTATTAACAATCTTACCAAGAGCATGAACATCACTGCTTGGATATTCCGCTTCGTTCAAAACGCAAGGATAACAGGACCAGTGTTAACTATTGAAACAGAAAGAGCAGAGAAATTTTGGATCTCTAAGATACAAAAATTTTGGCGAAGGTTATGCGTCTAATACTACCTTCATGAAATTCGCTTAGAAAGATGAAGACAACTTGATCAGCGTGGGCGGAACACTTCAGAATTCACGAACAACGAGAAGCATCTTATTGTTTTTCCGGCAGAGCGAAAATTCACCCGACAACTGTACAGAAGAGCATCGAAAGAATAAAAAGGATTCTAGGAGCCGGTTCGACACGAACGTGTGCTGCAGTAGTTCAGAGAGCATAGGAATAAATGGAAGTTTACAGCGAAATGTTCGCCATGGTGGGGTGCTTTCTGGGAAAGACTCATACGCACAGTCCAGACAGCCCTACGAAAAGCACTCTTCTGAACTTCGTCGAATTACAGACAAATCACTGGTGAACTCACGTCCATTGATAACAATGTCGACTCAGCTTCAAATACCTGGAATTACGAAGAAATCCCACGTTTCTACCATTGGATTGACGCCACAACGACCACATTTCATAGGCGGCGATTTCAATTGGACCTCAAATCAACATCTACAGTTTCGAACGTTCAAAGGTTCCCTAGCCGGCATTGGCACGCAACCACTGTCGGAGGACGCTATCCTCGGCCCACATAGGCCGAAAAATGCGTGCAACTAAAGGGCTGTTTAAGTTTCTGCTAGACACGAAGTTAGATGAGCGGCTCTAATAGGGCTACCGTCTCATGTACATAAGCACTCAACACTCTTCGCGTCATCATCCTCCTTCCGTAGCAGACTAGCGCACACTAGCTCAAGTCGACCTCTCCGTATTATCTATCTATCTACGGTGGTCATTAACCCGTCTTCTTCTCATTCATGTACTCACATTCTGACCAGAAACCCCATGCGTAGATATAGCATGAAAACAAATACGCACGACCACGTTGGATGCCGATGAGCCGACGCTGGCCAATGGAGTACTGCGGTTCGCTTCCAGGCTCCTGTGTCCTAGTCTGTTCTTTTAGTCCGTGTGAAGCTTTGCCCTGCAAGCATTGTTGAAAGGTTGTATAACTGCCACTATATACCAACGATGCCTCACAATTACACATTACACGCATCGCTCCCTTCACCGTCTGTTTCCATTCGGTTATCTCGATCCATGTTTACCCCATAATGCCCTTTTGTGCAGCAACTTCGCTTCCACACTGCATCTCTCTCATGGAACTGTATGCCATGTTCCATGAAACTCAAAATTTCATGCGTGGTGCAGTTCAGATGTAATGCCCGGGAAATTTGTACCGCCTCAGTCACATGTGGGTGCGCACCTTACTCAAAGAGCGGAGCTAACCAATAGCGCAATACACGAAGTTAGACATAGGAAAATTGAACATCATTGTTAATACAATGCTGTGAATCAATTCTGCAACCATGCAGTGTATTTTGCAAGCAGAACGGCACGAAACCAACGCTACCATTGGCATCCCATTTGAGCTACAGGTCCTTGCGTCGAAGATGCCACAGCTAGAACACAGACATGGATAAGGAGTCCTGCAAGCACGCGAGTGCAACGAACCTCTTACAACGTAATTCCCTTGTTCAGCCTAACACGCTATTGCAGTCGATGAAATGGGGGTTTGTACTGACGAACCACAACTAGTCAAACGCGTATCCATGTTGTGCACTACGGAGCCAGATTACCTCGGTCGTGTAGCTGGCGACAATGCGACGACGCTGGTTCTTTCACCAGGCACCAGTGTCCACGGCATCCTCGTAAGCAGGCTTTGGAGCCAAGCCAGGGAACAAATGATCGCACTACTCAGACGCATTTTCGCTGGTTGCGTTCGATAATGGATGCCATGCATGGCGATGATTACGCTACCGTACAATTAGGCCATATTGCAGCCAATGCGAAATTTCTTTCCGTTGGATATTTATTGTGCTTAGATTTATGTTGGCACATGCGCAAACCGCCGCTTCTCTGCCTGCGAGCGTCGGCGAGCAACAGACATCTACGATAAACGAACACCGGTCGTGCGCATGCGTCGACGTAGCACGCAATTGTCCCCCTCACCCGGGCGATAAGCAGGCTCACGCTCCTGGTGGCCTTTCGTAAGGCGATAACCGTGCCGCTACGGTAGCCGAGTGGGTAGAGTGTCGAGCTCGCACTCGAAAGGGCCCACGTTCGAATCCTGGGAGCCGGCAACGCGAAGAGCCGCAGCGCCCATGGGGTTCGAAGCCCACGATCGAATCCTGGGAGCCGGCAGGGATTTGCACGCCGCAGCGCCCATGGGGTTCGAAAGACGAGGGCCGCCACTCGGGCGTAGTGGGGGACAAGATGAGACTTTGCGGTTTTTTCCGCAAAGTCTCTTCTCGCGTCTCCACGGGTACCTGCGTGGGCAGGTGCCCGTACTTCTTTTGTTTCCTTTCTTTTTTCACGCCGATCGGCGCTGCCCGCGACTTTGCGCTAGCGCGTTGAAATTCATAGTGAGCGAATACCTTTGCGCCAGCGACATACAACTCCTTCGGAGTGAAAGAATAACAGCGCGAAAAGACAAGGACGACAACACACATGCGTGCAGTCGTCCTTGTCTTTTCGCGCTGTTATTCTTTCACTCTGAAAGAGTTGTATGTCGCTGGCGCAAAGGTATTCGTGTACTATGAATGTCAACAAATAATCCTTCACATTCAACTACTGGCCATGTTCATGATTCACTGTGTGGTAATTCAAACTAGCCTGACGCTCTTTGACAGTACACGCACCGCCCAAGACGCTCGTGAAACGTGTAGAACACGGCTGCACTCACCTGCTTCAGTTGGCGATACGAGGACGTCTGGGGGCGCCGGGACTCACACGGAAAACGGCTCGAGAACCCAACTCCACACACTCCTGCACAGGTTCAAATTGCATGTCTTGTACAGCTCCGTGGGTCCCTCCGGGTGTTGGGTTCACAACAATTCATATCAGTTCAGTGTCGTGGAAAGTTTGTGGACACACAGAATATGAAGTGTCTTGGCAATATGTTACGACACAGCAAACCTATTAATCTTGGCTTTATTAAAAGACAAAAGAGAGTGGCATACAAAGGGTGCGTACTTATCCCCATGAAATTATCGAGAAACAGACATTCCCAAATCGCTCGCCCTTCGGAGCCACCAAACAGTTTTGTCTCCCTGCCTTGCATATTTTTTTTTCATTCGCTTGGGTTGTCATGCAGCGTAACTTAAGTATGAAATTATGCTTAAATATAAGCATCCTGGCCCGTTTGCTATATACTGCTACAGCGAAACTTTGTGAAAAATCTGTACGGACAATGGACCAGTTGCATACGTATTCTACTATGTAATGCGCATTTAAACCAGGTATTTGGTACATTGCCTACAGATTACCCATATCATGCCCAGATATAAACAAAATACGAATCTCGTATGATGCACGAAAACAAATCGAAACGAGGGTTTAGGAGTCAGGGAAAGATTTCGATTGGCGGCAGTATGACTCCCTGGAACGCTCCAATGAATACCTTTGTACAACGACTGTAATGAACCTACACAGAATAGTTACTTAGTTCACCGGGGGGAAACAACTAAATGCTGTGTATAACGCATAATAATGCCTTGTACTGCGAAGGCTGCAGCGGAGTGTGGCGGGGCCTCAACGCTCCGCCTTGGCAATGTCACCGTGGCGCGCATTTCAAATTTCATTTTGGAGGTTAACACAGACGCCAGTACTTCCGATTTTGGTGCCTACGAAGCCAAACGCGGTCGTCCGGCCAGGCTCGTGTCTCCTCCATGGTGTTTGTGCCGTCCTGAAGTCCAACTTAGAATTCCAGGACTTCAGAAAAAGTCAGATTTATCACCGTCTGCACTGAAACAATTGAGCTTACTCCGGTTGCACGACTATACGGACGGATCCACTACATCGACCAGTTCTGGCGGTGCTGTGTTTATACCGACGAGAGGAGTAACAATGCGATTCAACACCTCACATGTCACGACGTCCACGACTGCACAGCTCTGCGTAGTGCACTTTAATTTATAGATGCAGACAGTCCTGGTACATGGGCCGTGTTTTCAGACACGAGACCGGCTTTACAAAGTGTGCTGGCAGTTATCCGACGTGGAGGTCACGAACAACTAACATACGAAATTGTCAAACTTCACCACGACGTCAAACAGAAAGGCCACGAAATTATTTTCCAGTGGCTACCTGGCCATTGCGGGATCAGTGGAAACGATCTCGCAGACAAAGCTGCCCGAGAGTCACATCAAGAACAACACAGCGTTCCCATTCCTCTTTCCAGGACAGACGCTGGAAGGCATCTTCGTCACCTGGCACGCAAGCTCTCTTTAACAGAGTGGAACACCCAAAATATAAGGCGCTCCAACTTCGGAATTCACCGACGTGAGGCGACGTGGCTTTCACGAAGGCGTACTGTGCTTTGATGAGAATGACCGAAAGTGCGACGTCTGCGGCAGCGAAGAGAACATAGAGCATTTATTGTGTCAAATCTAACTGCGATCGATTTTTTTCTGACCACTTGTACCGCCAGTGCCCGGCTTGCAAATACTGCTATACTTCGCGGTTTTCAACTGCGAATCTTTGTCAAAAACCTGTAGGGGTTTCCTTTGTAGCTTGGTAATACAAGTCGGCTGGATGACATTTTGCTGTCTTCCACGTTATACTCAACATTGCGGACGATAGTACTAGCCTTGCGATAAGTCGCGCGTTCGCTTTGAAACATCGTGATTGCTCAGGCCTCTCTGGCATGCAGCGGTGCATTCGATTACAGAACTTGTAATACCGTATATACTTGACTACGGGCCTGATTACAAACTTGCCAGCCCAGTATTCGAAAAACAATGTTGAAATAAATAATTCGAAGGCTGAAGAGAGCGTCGCCGCTTGTTTGCATGATCATGGACTCTAAGCACGTGTCATTTTCGGACATCGCTGGGAAAAGCTTTGACGTCACGCAGAGTCATATCTCACGCCATGTAGGGCACCGAGGTCGACTATCCATGAGTGTGCTACCGAGTCGAATGTGAGTAGCTGTGACAGGGACTGTATTGTGGACTATAGACAGCCACCAGCAGCCTGGCGTACTTGCGTGAACAAATATATGCATTATGAAAGCAACAGCGATCGCTCTTGTTGGACAAAAAAATAACGAATAAAGAAATCAACAAACCAGCCCCGTTTAGTGACAACACCTCTTTACGATTACGAAAAAATAGTGCGACTCTTACACTCTTGTTTCCAACTACCAGCATACAGATGGCCGAAGCCTACAACCCGTAACACGTGGCCGTATTTTGATGAAGGCGAAATGAAAACACGCTCCTGTACGTAAATTTAGGTGCACGCTAAATAAGCTCAGACGGTCCAACTTAATCCGGAGTGCGACCTCCGGATTAAGTTGATTAAGATAATCAGATCGCGGTTCTGGCACGTAATAGCCCAGAATTTGGCAATTACCTCTTGCAATTAACCTTGGTCCCCAGCGGCTACGGAGGACCGGACCAATGTGGTGGTCAGGCTAGCGACGCGGCAGAAGGTTCTAACAACCTCTGGAAACTGAAACCGGCAACGTTTAACAGACGAACCCTCTCGTGTTAGGTTAGATTAGCACAGAAGCTAATTCTGCTGCCTGATAACTCTTGAAGAATTATCAGATCCATTGTCTGGGACATTATTATCCTTAGTGAGGTTAGAAAAACTGGTTATGCAGTGCAGACTAACGGCCACGCCCTCTGCTACACAGTTCTTCCAGATAAGACAGAATGCGGGGTAGGATTTCTAATTCTTAAGGAGATGACGGGCAGCATAGATGAATTCTACAACATAAATGAAAAGGTAGGAGTTGTCGTAATAACGCTAAATATGCCATATAGATTAGATGTAGTACATGCCTATGCTCGAACGAATGGAACAATTTTATGAATATGTTGAATTAGCAATGAGAAAGTTATAAACACAGTATACTGCATTCATGGGCGACATCAATGCAAGAGTGGGGGGAAAGCAGGCTTGGCAACAAGCTATAGACAACTATGGCATTCTTCCGAGGAGCAGTAGATGAGAGATGTTGGTAGAATTCGCGGAAACGAATAGACTCTGAATAATAAATACCCTCTACAGGAAAAGTACCTGGAAAAGAGCTAATGAAGAAACAAGAAATAAAATACATTCTGCCGAACTCAGCATAATGCAGGATATAGAAGTGTTGGACAGGGTAGGGTAATAACAGACGAATGCAGGCTGGTGTAACAAATATGAAGCTTTAGAAATCGAATAATAATATGTGGTTTTTTATTGGCGCAAGGGCGAGATATGGCATATGGTGATGGGCCCTCAATGTATTACGAAAGGAGTGGACAGTTAGTTACTAATGGTAAATGCAACGGGGCTCTAAAAAGGCCTAACATAATTCGCTACCAGTTGCGTAAACGATTGCGTAAATTAAGTGTGGCGAGTACATGTAGCCTTGACATGGGACGACCGAAGAAGAAGCCGCTCATCTTGAAGCGGGTAGCGCTGCCAATTGCGAGAATCTGCGCGTCCGCGGGGAGCTGATTCGGAATACCGTCTATAGCAGCACTTGGCATTTCCTGGCAAAACTGGAAGAAAAGCTAGGTTGATCGCTACTAGTGCAAGCTGTCCACGTTATTTTTTTTTAACGCGATAACGTTAAGGGCCCCGTGTCGCAGAAAATTCGGCGTCGGCAAGCGGCGTGCCATGTGGGTGGCGGATGATGATGATGAGGTATAGGGTTTTTTGGCGCAAGGGCCAGGGATGGCCAAAGAGCGCCAAGAAATGGTATGGAAAAGTCCATGACGTGGTGAATAAAAAGTGTAAAATGTAACGAGGCTGTATAGAGGCCTAAAATAGTCAGTGTAAGGTGCATAAAATGTACAAGTATTAAAAGAATGCTAGTAACGAGTGATGACAGCGATGACCATAAAATATACGCTAGAATGAAATAACATGAAAGATGCGTCGCTTCCATCAGCACTACCGCCTCACTCAGACCCTTGGGCACAAGGGCCCGGAGGGACGTGCTCTATAAAACAGTACACCAGCAGCAATACCCTCTAGATAGAGGGAAGGCTTCGAATTTCTCGGGCTAATAACATGCAGCACAGCATCATTTAGAAAGTTAAGCACTGCCTTGGTTTCAAACAGTGTCGGATGTAGGGGGATATGGTGCTTGTATGTTAAAGGAAAGTGCGTTCTTCGCTCTGTTTCTACTTCCCGGCACTCCAGCAAGACGTGGAGTATGGTCAGCGTTTCCCCACATCTGCCACAGAGGGGAGGTTCAGCGCCAGTTAGAAGGTATGAATGTGTACCATAAGTATGTCCTATTCTAAGGCAGCAAAAGAGAACGTCAGTACGTCGTGACTTTGTTAATGATGGCCAGTGGCTTAATTACATAGAGTTTATTCAGTGTTTGTTCATCCCATAAGTGTTGCCAATAGTTTCTGAGTTTTTGCGTAGAAATGGCTTTAAGTCTGTGGCAGGAATGGGTATGGACGAATTGCTAGGTTTTGTTGCTATGGAAGTTGCCAATTTATCCGCAAGCTCGTTACGCTCTGTACACCTCTGCCCAGGCACCCAACATATTACAACCTGTTTGTTAGAAGCATACATATGGCAGAGCATTGAATAAAGGTCGTTTATCACAGAATGTTTCTGTTTCCGTAGCAATTTCAAAGTTTTCACGGCACTTAAGGATATAATGGCCTTTGGGAGCTTTGCTTTCTTGACGTGTTTAGTAGCTGACAGTAATGCATAGGCTTGTGCCGTGAAGATACTGGTTTCAGGGTGTAGAACGTCAGATTCAGAAAACGATGGGCCAACAGCCGCGTAAGAGACGCCGGCTTGTGATTTCGACGCATCTGTGTAAAACTCTGGAAAGGTGTACTTCGACTGACGCTCTCGAAAATGCATATGTATGTGCGCCTCTGGGGCGTGTTTTGTTACATCTACAAATGATGTGTCGGATTCAACGATTTGCCACTGCCACGGTGTAACAGCTTTACTAGAGCCATTAGGCAATGTTCGAGGATTGGGACATTCATTTCATCAGAAAGTTTTCTGACCCGCATTGAGAAAGGCTCTCTCACTGAGGGTCGAATTTGGAATAGTGGAGCACATGCCACATCGTTAACATGTTTGTAGCGAGGATGTCGAGGGTTAGACTGTGCTTTGAGGAAATATGTGAAACTGCTGTATGTTCTTTGTAGGTGAAGGGACCACTCATTTGATTCTACGTATAGACTCTCAATAGGGCTTGTTCTGAAGGCGCCTGTGGCTAATCGGATAGCCAGGTGGTGGACGGGATCCAGTATTTTTAGCGCGCTCTGGCGCGGCTGAGTGATATACTATGGCACCGTAATCCAAACGTGATCGAACAAGGCTCTTGTAGAGGTTCAATAGGCACTACCTGTCACTTCCCCATGTTGTATGAGAGAGAACTTTAATTAAGTTCACTGTTTTTAGGCATTTCGCCTTCCGATATTTAATGTGTGGAATTCACTTCGATACTTCACGAAGACACTTCGATACTGGGATGTGGGTCTTGTGAAAAGAACACAGGAGCTTTTCTGGGGGTTAAGTTTAAATCCGTATTCCTCTGCTCATTTAGATACTTTGTTCAGGCCTTGCTGTACCTGTCGTTCACAAACTGCGAGGTTACACGATTTAAAGCCTAATTGCACATCGTCTACATAGACAGAATCGATAATTGCAGGAGGTAGTGATGCACGGAGCGAGCTCATCTTAACAATGAACAGCGTGCAACTGAGCACCCCTCCTTGAGGTACACCAGTTTCTTGTGTAAATGGGCGGGACAATACGTCGCAGTTTCACCTGAAAGGCGAAGCATCAATTGCGATAGCAAATTTGTAGAGAGCTATACGGAGTAAATGATAGTAGCTTTATCAGCTGTATAAACTTGGACATGCATCAGCAGCACCGGCAACACGCTGAACTAATGTCGACGCCGTCGGCGTTTTGCCCGCATTCGCACAAAATGCGTGCGGCGTTGCTGACTGGTGCCGGAGCCTCTGATATAAATAGGCACTTGGTGCCGCAGCTAAAAGTCACCTCCCTTCCCTCCTCCTCCCCACCGCCTTTAGCGCGTCGGAAGAAGGCGCGTTTGCTCTACATATATGGTGATTGTAAAGAAGGAAAGAGACGCCTACTTCTGCAGCCCTTAAGGAAGCACGGCGCAGAACGCGCGTTTGTTTTCCGCCGTGGGTTCACTCCCCGTGAAAGAGCGCGTCCCTCGCGCCCTTTCACTCGCACATACAGCGTTCGGCGGCGCGCGGCGACGATTTCATCTCCATTGACGTCATACGGAACCTCACGGCGACGGCGACGCCGACGGCAGAAATCTGCTTTGGAGTGTCCATATAATTGCTATCGCAATAATATACGTTACCAATTCTGACTAGAAAAGTACGGTTAGACAGATAGCTTTCCATAGTGCTAAGCATATTCCCTCGAATGCCCATGTGCGAATAGTCTCGTAAGATACCGTACCACCATGTCGTATCGTACGCCTTTGTCATATCAAGAAATATAGACAAGAAATACTGCTTGTGTACAAATGCATCACGGATGTTTGCTTCGATGTGCACGAGGTGATCAGTTGTAGATCGGTCTTCTCTAAAGCCACATTGAAATGGGTCAAGCACTCTGTTCGACTCTAGGAAATGTACAAGACGGCGATTGATCATTTTTTTCAAAAACCTTACAAAGGCAGCTCGTAAGCGCTATAGGAAGGTAGCTGCTCAGCAATGAAGTATCATTACCGTGCTTCAAAACTGGGATGACAATAGCTTCTTTCCATTTAGATGGAAGATACCCAGCAGCCCAGATGGTATTGAAAAGTGTGATTTGCGTGTCGGAGTGCAAGTGCTTAATCATATCGTACATGATTCTATTCGGACCCGGTGCAGAGCGCTGACAAGCTGACGAGGCGGCTTTATGTTCGGCAATGCCAAAAAGACCGTGAAGAGGCAAGCACAGGAGCTTAAAAGGAAGTTTTCAATGAGTCGACCTCTTGCGTCACATCGCGAGTCTCCCCAACTCCTGTTGTGGGCATTGAGATCACCTGCGATTATGTAGCGGTCCGGAAGCTGATCAGTGAGGTTATAGAAATCGGTTTTTCCGAGATGATAGTTTGGGGGTATGTATATGGAACATATAGAGACTAATTTATTAGAAAGAATTGCCCAAACTGACACTGCCTCGAGGGGTGTCTGAAGGGCGACATGTTGACAAGCTACAGACTTATCAGTTTGTGTTTGTGGGTTTCAGGTGTGTCTCTTGAACACACAGCAACTTTGAATTGTGTTTGTGTAGGAGTTCTGTAATGTCGTCGAGGTTGTGAAGAAGTCCTCTGACATTCCATTGTAGTATTTGTGTCTCCATAATGACAAATACGTTTGTGCTGTGTGCTTAAGAAATGAAGATTAGCTCGCGGGGCCATTTGCAGGCGCCGTGACACGAGACCTTTCTTTTCTGGAGCGGTCGAAAGATTCTTGCCGTTCCTTAGGCGCTGGTGGCGCCTAAGGCCGGTTGTGTCCATCGCATCTTGCGAGGCGCTGGACATGCGCTCTTGCGAGCGGATAGTTTGACGTGAAGGCCTCGTTTCGAGGGACTAGACCTTGGAAGCCACCAGCGCGGAGGTCGATGGCCCCTTGTTCTGAGAAGCCGGAGCAGCGCCGAAGGGGGCGTATGGCCTCACCGCCGGCTCACTATGCATGTGCCAGACAGCCGCAGGGGGCCGTTGTGGCGCTGCCCCCTGACGCTCCACTTCGGCAAAGCTGGTTTTCGGCAGGTGCGATACCCGCCTGCGCGCCTCCTTGAAAGTTATGTTTTCCTTTACCTTAATTGTCACTACGTTTTCTTTTTTCCAGGATGGGCACGACCGCAAGTATGCGGCGAGCTTCCCCATCACAACTTACACAATGTAGAGAACTTTCACAAGACTCAGAGGAGTGTTCATGAGCACGGCATTTCGCACAAATTTGGTGGCCTCGGCAGTTCTGCGAACTATGGCCAAACCGCTGGCATTTGAAACATCGAAGAGGATTTGGCACATATGGCCTAACACGAAGCTTGATGTACCCGGCCTCGATGGACTCGGGCTGAACACTTGAGTTCATTCTGCTCACTGAAATCCTCCAGGAGTTCAGCCTCACTCAGCTGCAACAGATCATCATCTGATACAACGCCACGGGTGGTATTCATAGTACGGTGGGTTACTGTTACTTGGGCATCTCCAAATGACACTAGGTTAGGCAGTTTCTCGTATTGTTTCACATCACGGAGTTTCAAAGGAGATCCCCGCTTGCGATCGTGGATGCTTTATAGTCTGGTCCAAAAATATCAGTCAAAGTCTTTGACACAAGGAAAGGTGAGATTGTTCGTACTGATTTGTCTGTTTTTCTGAATGAATTACGTGGAATCGGGGAAAAATTTTTCTTTGGCGACCAAAACACCGGAAGACTTCATCAGTGCGCCCTCGTTTCAGACGGCGATCAGGGAGTGGAAGGAATAAGCTTGTCATAAGTATATATGGATTTTTCGGCAGCAACGCCAGCAGCCCACCATGGAGCCCAACAAGAGGGCGATGCAGTGCCTGTAAACACAAGACCTGCAGACGCCAGCCAGACGTCACCACTATAACCAAATATGGAATATCCAAGGTTCGCTACCCACACAAGGTTAACTCTAGGTGCCTGGCAAATTGGAAGTAAAGGAAGTGAACAGAAGACAGGATAGATTGAAAGTGAGAGAGAAAGACGAAGATTTAAGAGGAGGACAGGAAAAAGCAACTGCCGATTTCCCGTGGGTGGGTCAGCCCAGGGGTGCCGTCTATGTGAAGCAGAGGTATGTCGCCTCCGCCGGGGGGCCTTAAAGGTCCGAACACCCGGCATCGGCTCAACCTCCAGGATCCCCCTTTCCCCAGGCATGGCTAAGCCGCGCAACACTACACACGGAAAGGTCCAACCCCCATGTGCTCGGGTAGGTGGTGTCGCAACTCACCAAACGCCTGCTGACGCAGACGCCCCTGCGGGGTGCGGGAGGGGGAGAAAATCATCCCCAACCCCTACCACGCCGGCCCTCCACGTGGTGCAAGGCTTTGGTGAACAAAAATTAAATTTCTCACAGTGAAATCCGTCAGGAAAATGGTAAAGTACGACATACTTTACCATTCGGCGTCGGATTGAAATTTGAATGTACGAGAAAACCTAATTCTGCTACGAGGAAACTCAAACACAAACCCCTTTTCCAGCATTTATACCAGACCTGCGCGCGTCGGGGCAATAGCAAACAATTAATAAAATAATAAAAAAGGTGCTAGGGCCTTGGTTAGGGCCTCCACCTTTTAATAGAACACCACATATATTACTCCTTGAAAAACGTCTTTCCAGCAATGCATTTCAGTTTAAAAGTGAAGCCGACTTTAAGAGGATCGGTGTACACTTGGTATTTGTACGCTGGGTTTCCCCAAGTTCAGTGCTGCAGTGAATGAAGCCTACTTCCCGTATGCGAAAGATGCGATGCGAACGGGTCCCGATAACGCTCTCGCGTTCAACTCTTAAAGGCGAAGCTTTAGCGTCCTCCAATTTTTTATGTATGTACTTTGCAGCATGCTTGCATCACGCGTACACAGCAACCGCCGAATATTCAAGCGAACTATGACGAGTACCCTTGACGAGTACCCTATTCTGTGTACACGGCTACGCTGCCTAGAAACAAGTCTAGCTCCTTGCCATAGCCACGGAGCGGGTGACGATCACCCACTCCGTGGTTTCCAATGTTGTTTCGAATGTCTTGTATTATTTGTCTGTACCGCAGAAGGGTGTTCGCGGTAAGTTCTTGGAGACATTTAGCAGCCACACCGCCGAGTCAAGCCGCTCAAGTGCAGCGAAAGATCCCATGCCTGCTGTACACGCCGCAATGTGTTGGTTGGTTGGTTGGTTGCACCATCATGACGTCCTCACAGTCGCAGTTATCCTACCTTCTACGCTGCACTGAAGGCCAATTGCAGCGAAATATTGGGTGCACCAGACGAACCCGTTCATCGGAATTTCTGGACCTACAAATAGAGTTACGCACTCGTCATGTTAACATGACGAGTGTGAAACTATATTTGCAAGTTTCCTTTAACTTCCCTTACTGGTTCTAGATTTCAATAAAGAGACAGTTTATTTCTCATAGTGTAGTTGCAAACAAAATAAATGTCGCAGTTTCGTCCGAAAGGCGAAGCATCAATTGCGATAGTAAATTCGTAGAGAGCTATTCGGAGTAGGGATAGTAGTTTTATCGGCTACATAAACTTGGACACAATCGCTTACTAACTAAATTAACAAGCGTGGTGTCAGCGCGCACAAGCAAGCATGAATAGATCACGGACCGCAGACAACCACTATCAAAACGCTGGCAGCAAGCGCAGCCGCCGCAGCGAGCGAAGGTTCGTGCGGTCTATCGCCTCAACGGAAACTGAGCGGGGAATGCACAGCGCATACAAAATTCAGAGCCGTGTGGAGATCGCTTTCAAGATACGGTGCGCGCGACAGCGGGCACCAGTGCAAACTACAAGCGCAGTTGTTTGGAGAGTAGAAGGGTGCCCCCCCCCCTCCCTCCTGCGCTGCCTTCCCGCTTTCCTGCTTTTGCTTGGGAGATTGAGTGGCCAGTTCCCCTTGCAAGATACGCATTTGGTGCCGCAGCACAGCGTCGCCCCCCCCCCCATACCCCCACGGCCTTCCGCGCGACGGAAGTGGCGTTGCTCTCCGCCATGCATGCGTTCTTCGTGATGGCGCTCGTCCCCCGTGCGCTTTCACTTGCACATACGGTGCGCGGCGACTATTTCATCGCTCTTGGACTTTATACGGAACCTCACGGCGACGGTGACGCCGACGGTAGAAATCCGCTTGAAGTGTCCATATAATTGCTATCGCAATAATAAATTGCGTAGAAACCGAAATAGATGACCGTCTAAGTCAGTGATACGTTGTGTGAACATAAGCAATCACACATGCTGTGGGAATGAGCACATGTGCAGCATTCCGTTGCAACCGAGCGCTGCTGGCATGACATCATCAGAACATATCTGGAGGAGTGACGAGCACGATTAGGATACCGTGTTCGCGAGTGATGCAGGCGCTGGTGCAAGACCTGTACGTTTCATTTTGCCTAATATATGTTTGAAATCACTCCACCATCTGACGCTGACACCGCTACTAACTGCTTCGCGTCTCTCCTCATTATGCCATCGCATTTGGCAGGTATTTGGTTTGATACCGTACAGATCGAGTTTGATACCGTACAACTTTAAAGGGGTGCAGGACCAAACCTTTTGGGTAAAAATCAGTGTTGCACGGAACTGCGTTCCTTGAACTAGTTCCTTTTGGGAGCAAGGAGGAACGCCACTCGTTCCGTTAAGGATTGGTGGAACTGTAACACCAACTCGTTAGATTTACGAAGGAACGACCGAGGGAACACCGTTCCTTTCTGCAAACTTGTAAGCTTGTCTGCCAGAATGACGACCACAGGCGTCATTTTCCAACGTAGTCAGCACTCACCGTCGGCCTTCACCAACACCGCCTAGATAGCACAGACCTACGCACTCCGATCTATGACGTCATGCTACCTGGCCCCAAATTTCAATCGCCAAGTCTGGCGTGACTTGGCGATTCTATGGCAGTCGGGCCAGGTAGCATTACGTCATGATCGGAGTGCGTAGGCGTTGTGCTTTCTAGGTGGTGTTGCCTTCACACCCTCGACACGTTCACCGTCACCCTTGTGGTGTTTACATGAACCAGATGTGCGTATTTCCGTTCCAGGAATAAGAAATAAGTTTGACTTGTCTACCTTGACTTTGAAGCAAGCAACTCTGGATTGTTTGCATACTTTCTACTTTGACCGAGTCGACATGTATACGGATGGCTCTTCCAGTCAGACCAGCTCCACCGGCGCATCACGATCCATAGGCACCAGATACAAGATTTCTCACGTCACAACATCGACCGGTTCGAAGCCTGTTGCCCTCCGAGGCGCATTGATTATATTGTAACAACCAACCGGCTAATCAGTGAGTAATATTCTGCGGCTGAAAAACGGCCCTACAATTTCTTTTGTCAGATATTCGTCGCTGGTCCTGTGAACAACTCGTGTCGCAGATAGGAGAAACGCATTTGATCGCGAAAGTACACGACGTCGTGTTTCAGTGGCTGCCGGTCATTGCGGTATTTCTGGTAACGACCTCAGCGACGAAGCTGCTAGGAAAGCACACGAAGGAAGAAATCTTGTTTCTATACCTATATCGAAGACTCACGCAGCCTCTAAAGCAAGCTAGCGCACCGTATGACATTGAATGAAGTGGCGCACACCACAATTTACCCAGCATCCATTGCATTCTCTCGGCATTACCTAGGCTTCCGCGGAGTGAGGAAGCAATGTTGTGCCCTTACGCTTGAGTATTTCATTCACCAATGCATATACATGTTTGAATGGAATGACCGATAGCAACGAGTGGAATGTCTGCGGTGTCGAGGAGAATATATAGAACGCCTCCTATGCTACTGCCCATCTCTAGAAAAGGAAAGACATGACCTGCGGACAGCTCTAAATCAGTTCGACAGAAAACCATTCGCCTTGAACGAGATCTTGGGACCATGACCTCGCATATAGCAGCTACAAAAAGCCATAAAAGTGCTGCTGCAATTTTCGAAATTACCGGATTGAATGACCGTCTGTGATGTGGACTGAGTGATAAAGAGCAGAAAACTTATCATGTTGGCCAAATCTTTCCCTCTTCCTTTTTTCCTTCCCCCACTGCAAGGTTGCCAACCGGGCTGAGTCCTGGTCAACCTCCCTGCCTTTCAGTTATTATTTTCTCTCTCTCTTATTTGCTGGCTAATCTGAGTGATGATAACGGTGTAAGACACTATTACGGCAAAGTTGTTAATGCGACTGGTAGCGCTCTAAAATGCTATATATCTGTGTTATTAAGCAGTAAAACTAAAATTGTCTAGCACTCGTTTTGGGTTTTTTATAACTAACGCCTAAAACGTGTTCCTCTTCAGTTGGAGATTCATAAAAGATAGAAATTTTATATTTAAATGAAATGGTGGTCACTCTATGTACCGACTGCTTGAAGTGCTTAGGCTAATTGTGGGCTTTGAAAATAATCACTGAATAATCATTTTCTAACGATCTTTACACTTTATAAACGGCAGTTGTCGTTCTGTAGTCTTCTTGATTAACTACATTAGACGCGATGTTCTTGTTTCGTTGGAGTTGTAAGCATGCCGCGTGTGACGAACGATAACTGTTTCATCTCTGTATACTAAAACAGCTTTTGTAGAAAGGTACTCATTCGAGCATTGACGAATGTCACACAGCCTTCATTCGCAGCATTTGCGAAAGTCCTAAACAGCGGCGCAATACGCCACCTTCAAAAATGGTGAAAATAATGGTAATGTTAAGAGTAAGTTGTGGTGAACCATGTTTAAATAGAACCTTTGCACATAATTACTAAACACTGGTTTCCCTCCGTACGTTCATGCCTCAAGCCGGGTTTGTAGTTGGTTTCACCGTTGAATTAGGCAAGGTACCTTGTTAATATTTCGTGAAAATAAGGCGGAAGTTATGGCTAATGCGTACGCAATGTTCGAAATATGTTGGTTAATGTCGGCATTTCTAAGAAATTTCGCTTTCAAATGGAGCATTGAAAGAGTGCTTTGCGTGCGGCGTAAAATTTAGCCCTCTGCAATGTCTGAAATAATGTGCGATCAAGAGCACAGTTAACATAAATGGGGATACCGCTATGAAATATTTGTGCGCTACGTTAAATGCGTGTGGATGGAATACAGATTTTGCGAAAAACAATTTTAAGCAAGCGTTCACAAGTATTAGGCTGCCGTAATCCGCAACGTTTCCCAACGTCACGAGCGAACTTTGCGTTTCACAAACTTTATGTTTAGTAGAAATTCCACCTTAAGAGGAAGCTTTAGCTCGCCACCAACTCCGATTCCACTTATTCAAATGCATGTAAAATGCGGAAATGCTTTTCTGAGATAACCTCTAGGCCGATTTTAGACTCTAAATAGCCTTTTGACTTATGGGCCTAAAGTGTTTTACGGATATCTCAATCCGTGAATTTGATCTAATGTTTTACAAGGGTTTTGCAAAAGTCTTTTTCACATTTACGTTATCTATTCAACAGCCATGTACAATACATCAATTTGTTCGCGTAGTTGTTCTATTAGATGCAGTTTACAATTTTCTGATACTGGCTTTCATTGCTGGGTTACAGACTTCTTAACTTATCAGTTTCGTTTCCTGAACATTTGCAATCATTAAAAAAATCCATCTCCTGAACAAAAATCACGATTTATCCTTTCCCATGCATTTAGATAGGAGCCCCCGAACTCAAGCTCCCTCTTGAGTGTGAAGTGTTATACGACGTTCTGGTGTCCTCGGTGTACTTAACGAGGCATCTTGCTTCGGTGAAACTAAGCGCCAGGTAATGGGTGATGTGCACGTAAAGTTGAGGGTGGTTGGGTTGGTTGAGGATTTTGTGATAAATTACATAGGCAAAAACTCCGGAACGTTAGGAGTGTTTCACGAACGCGCAGCATGGAGCCCGTTTTTCTGGCAGAAAAAAAAAATGTTACCCAGAACATTTGGCGAAAATGGGTGGAATGCTCTGAGAGATATGTTCGTGAAGGCCTTTGGAATGAATACTGCCACTGTTTTCGAAAGTGTCATACTAAGCGTTAGCAGCTAATTTACTCAATGATCCGAGATAACTCTATTTGACACCAACTTTATGCTTGTTTGAAAAGGGAGTCATGTTCAGTGCAATGTATAACGAATCTTTAACGTCAAATGCTTGATTAGAAGCGTTGTAAGCAAATATTAAACCACGTTTTTTTTTCTTAATATTGCGTTATACGAGGTTCGTAGTTCATTTACCCGGTGTTTTTGATCAACTAAAAACGGCATCTTGCTTATATTTTCTATAGTTGGAGGATTGTTTTAAATAGCGTGTAAACGAAATTCAAAGTGTGTGGACAAAAAATCGGCTTAGGAGAAAATTACGTGTACAGGCAATCCGAATATTTGTAACTGCATTTAAGGAACAGCGCAAAATGTATATCCTGCTGCCCCGGGTGAAATGTGAACGCCAAGGAGACCACATATGGATAAATGGAGGAACATTATGGCCAATGTTCCCGCAAAGTAAGACGGGTTTGGATGAATTACTGCATTTGTAAGCTTTCTTTACCAAGTTCCCGAAAACGTTATATGCTGTCAAGATTATAAATGATCTGTCATATAGGGGCAAGGTTCTAAATTTTGTGATTTTATAACAGGCAACTGAATTTTTTATAGCTACTGCTTCAAAAAAACAGCTTGGCTGGTAAATCCGTTGTGGTTCTACAAGGGTCACCCAAGTCTGCAGTATTTTTTTTTTTTCAAAGGCGAATGCGTGTAGCAAGTGCCGACTTACCTGCTTCGCAACCAGGTCGTTTTCGGAGGTTCACACCCGCTTTCTGATGTACGTTCCGAACCTGGTCCGGAACTTGGCTTTGTGCTTGGACGTCGTGTAGCAGGCGCGGCTCGCCGGAATGTTCTCGTCTCTGCGAAGACGGGACAGATGTAGAACCATGGAAGATCGTCTACACGGCGTTCAGCAAATGCTCTTTCATTCTGATCACGTGCCCCGAATGACGCTGTACCCAAGCATTATTGTCTAGCTAAAAATCACCTCATACGCGCAGATCAGCTACATGCGATAAGCAGTTTGTCGACAATGCTGATTGACTTGTGTCCATCCTTAAAAACGAAAGCCGCTTAATTACTGTTACGTCAAGAATGATAATTGACTAGCGTCCTTATAAAATGTGTACACATTTGTTTATAAAGTCTATAGACTTTCTACAGACTAATCGTCGTAGGCTAGCAGAAATCTATGAATTTATGACGTTACACTTCTTATCAATTCTATATACTATATACTATCAATTAGTATATGAAATGTTCACAGAAAATACCTATAGACACACCATAGAGTGGGAATACACATGAAAATATACATTGTATCGACATTTCTTTATGGATAATCTATGGACTGCGATTAAACAAATTTGGTATATACATATACCTATACTCAATCTCACAAGCTGTTGTCAGCACTGTGGCAGCTACACGTATTCTTAGTCAAAAGGAAGGTCGTATGCGCCTCGAGATGTGCTCATCCGCGCCGCGTCTGCTTGCCAACCTGTTACATGCTACATGGTTGGTGGATTGCGCAAAAAATGATTTGACACCGTAACCATAATCTGCGTTTATATGCATGCGACAGCAGGACTTCGCTTTACGTGTATGCTTTCCATGCAGTTATCTTGCAGCCTTCTTAGCAAGTAGTACGGGCGAATGCCCTTACAAACGTTCACTTGTGCCACAGCGTCTGCTTAGCGTTTGCTCGCTACCGTCAACCCGTGCCATGCTAGAGCGGGGTAGTAAATTAATGATGCATTAGGCCTTTATAGCGTTCCGCATCGTCAACGCATTACCAGTGCTAATGGTGTGGCGCCATCTGCTAACTAGAAATGAAACCAGTTTTACGACTTGGTGCCGCGTCTGTAGTCCGATCAGGGTGAAAACGAACAGCCGATCTCAATAATTACGACAAAACATACTAAATGATTTGACCTCAGCTTGAGATGAAACTTAGTGATGATGGATTTTGCCGCTTGTTTCTTGCTGACAGGTAGGAGAGCTAGTAAGAAGCGCGAGTTCGGATCGAAGTCGGCGCTGTATGGTTGCTGCAATGTTTCTATAAGTGATCGCGATTAGGGTGGCTATTACAGTTACCGGCGGTCAGTACTACAGTCATAGCCTCCTATATAGAAAGTATATAGGCGGCTATGCTACAGTAATTCTCGGTATACGACGTGCATGCGCAACGGTCAATTAGGACTGAATTCGCGCCGACACCGACGTCGCGTTAAAATGGGCCGTTCACCTACCAAGTTACGAGAGAGAGCGTGCAGAGTGTCGCGAACGGGAGAACAGGCCGCACAGACAACAAACAGTGGCGCGGTGACGCGACCGCAGAGAGACACTTTTAAATGCGAAGCATTTCTTGGCGAACATTTTGCCACTGTGATAGTATCTATCTAGCCGCCTACATCTTGGTGCTCTCATGGTCGTTTCGTTAACTTGGTAGGTACCAAAACTGGTATAGTATGACATGACGAACATAAATGTCATGACATGCGTGTCATTTATGTCATGATGCAGTCGCCTAAAATGACAATGACTCAGCGAAATAGGATTAACACTCAAAAACCACTGAAATGGGTTCGGACGTGGGTAGTATAAGTGAAGGAAACACAGAAGAAGCCATAGTCATGATAATGACTCAGCAAAATTGGCAATGACTCATCGAGAAAATATTAACACTCAGAACCCACTGAAATGGGTTCTGATGTGGGCACTAAGGGAAGGAAAAGGCTAAACGTTGATTGTCATAGTCATGAGTACGACTAATGCTTTCACCAGGTCTCTTAGGTCTAGCTAAAGGGACTCCTGAGGAACTCGTGACATGAATGTCATGGCATGCGTGTCATGTAGGTCGTGAAACAGCTGCCTGCGTCTTGGTGCTCTCATGGTCATTTCGTTAACTTATGCTCTCATTATCATTTGGGTAGGCTCCTCGCCCAACATCGATTCCCAGAGTGCGTGAATCTGCCGGCTTTTTTTTTTTTAATATTTGGGTAGCGCTCGCGGTGTTCGTTGCATGATTGTCCCTTCATACCAATGACACGTGGCACCCGTGTAGCGACGTGCGTAAAAGAAACGCCCAATGGTGGAACTGCTTCAAACAGGCTCAGACGAATAACCGAGCACACATATGCACAGCCCCACATGTTATACCACTGTGCGCATAAACGTATATTATTATCGCAAAATAATGAAAACGCAATTATTTTTTTCTCATTTGTTGGCTTGCTTACTCTACTTGACCGCGCAAATTATAACCACCAGAAGGCATAAACAACCTGTGCAAGCAACATTTGCATATCTAGCATATCCTCTCCATAAAACATTACTGATAGTTTAACTTTAGGAGGCAGAAAATTTGTAGAAGACAAGTAAGACAACACGTGTCCGTTCGAGTGCCTTCAGCAAATTATGATAAACAGTTCCACACAAGTTGACAAGCCGCGGCCCGTTCATTTTGCTCACGGCTATCTTTTCCCGCTGTGCGCGGTTGCAAGACATAAGATTAACAGCTGTCACCGACAAAAAAGTTTATCAAGCCGGAGCACGAAAACACCCTTCTGCGGCATCTATCACTGCTTCATTCTGGGCTTCTGGTACTAGCGGTCCAAGGCGATCCGGCGTTTCTGGTGTCGCGTTCAGCCGCTTTCAAACGGTCCTTCTTAAATATTTGCGCGATAAAAGCAGGCCATTACGAGCATAATCTACAAAGCACACTTCTGGTGGCAGATAAACTGCAGCAGCTTTATCCGTCAATATCACCGTGAAGCAACACCGCGTCTATAATCTGACGTCTCCGTTAGCGACGGACGGTATTAACAGTATTACGCACTGGCTTTGCATTGTCGAGCATGACGATGTTTAATGAATGCACACAATCGCTTCCTGAAGTGTCATGTGCGGTTTTCAATTATTCCTGTCCTGAGCGGATGGTTCCGTGGGCTAAATATGCTTTTGGCTACAACACCAGAACATTGCCCCGTGCCATAACTTTTAGTCGTTTTTGATTTATTAGACACTTGTTCTGGTGAATCTAGTGCAGGGTTGAGATTAACGCTACCCGAGAACAACAGCAAAGCATGCAACAAATGAATGCAGAAGCAATCAGACTTTTCGCATCTACTGTTACCAGTACCGAACCGAAAGCGTTGCTGATACGCTTACGAAAGTGTTCCATAGTAGGTGAAGCATCCATCTTTTCTGCACGCATCGACAGGCAGGTTGATAGGTTCGGAAAAGGGTTCCCTAATTAACGTCATTGTAAAAACCATCCTGCCCACCATACCACAGTCGCCACCAACCACATATAACCAGTTTGGAACTAATTTGCAATCTTGACTGTTTGAACAATCACAGCAGTCATCATTTACGGTGGATCGGATGGTTCGGACGCCTGGCACATATGTGCGTGTAAACAATTCAGTCTATCGTACGACAGTTTTACGAACATGGCAGTCAACCAATTACCAACGTACAGGTTCCTAGTCCGAGCTTGACGAGGTGTCGTCGGAAATATCGGATGGTTTTGACGCACATGTAACTCGTAAAATGCGATAGATCATTTCAAGATCTACCGCATTCCTGTTGATTCCAACGGCGCCGCGCCATCTCGGGCCGTAAGTACATAATTTCGCGGTACAAAAGTGCTTTCTATTACTATATTCACAAGAATAGTCAACGTAACTAACCTGGATAGTCGGGAAAGTCATGAACATTGCGCGAAGACTGCGGCGAAGCGCTCCGAGAACCTGCAGCACGGCGGCGAGGGAAGAGACTGAGTTATCAGATCACGTGAATGATGGCGTCATCGACTGATGTTGCCAGACGAAAAGTTAAATTCAAGCTGAAGCTCAACTTGAATTCAACGGGCTGGATTTTTAAGGCCACAGAGCGGGAACACTATGTCGCATGGTCCAGCAAGGGAACGAGGTGGCTTGAAGCCATCACGAAGGCTGTAGTGGTTGTGCAACTCTCCCTACAATTGAGATTGATTCTTTCTTTTTTGGAATTTGAGTGTTTCCTTCAATTTATTGCTTTCGTTTCCTGAACACTTATGTTCACATCGTACAAAATGTCGTGTCACTACTTTGCTCATTGAGCAAGCAAATTGCGTGTCGTTGTGTGCGTGTGTTGTTATTTGCTCATCTCTTCCCGTCATTTATTTATACTCAATATACAATCAAATGTTGCTAAAAGGGTGGTCACGAATGTTGCCGACATTTACGATATCATCAAATAAATGAAATCAAATCATTTTACTGCTTTCAAGTTGTGAAGCTTCGCAGAACTCGATTGCTTAAGCCTGGGTCAGTATATTCTGTTGACCTCGTACCCCATCTTTGTTTTTCGCTGCTGTCACGGAAAGAGGCCGACAGCGGCAATACCTAGGCGTTCGAAGCAAACGACAAAGTACACAAGAAATGAAATTACAAGAGTGAATGGCAGCTGCAAGCATGGTGCTTCACTCAACATGGGAATGGTGGTTTGCAGATGAATTTGCGTAAACTTCGCCCTTGTGCCTTGAAACGGCTTGGTGACTTTGCAAATTCATCACTTTCAACAATTATTTGGGGAATGCAGCGCAAACAAGACAGGTACAAAGAAAACGACGAACCCTGTACAAGCGCTGGCTTAACCTTTTACAACTTAGAACTGTTGTTAGTATGTGCTCGTCCACTGTATTCGCCTTTTCTTTGTCCCTGTCTTGTTTGTGCTGCATTCCCGTCAACTATGAACCATTTTGGTCAAATCAAAAACCTGCTTGACTTTCAACAGATTTTGTTCAACAACAAAAATTTGCATTCTGCGTTTAGAATTGTAGGATTGCTTTCGCATTCAGGCAGATATAGCATATGTGACTTTTAGTACCTGATTATAGCTGTGTCTCCCATGTTAATTATAAGCAACATGTGCACCACATATTCTACACTTCTGAAGACCCCGAAATCTTTCTGCTTCTTTCTGCTCACTTGAATAAAATAACGTGTGAGCGATGGCATAATCGAACCTTTGCCGTCGAACATGGCAGTCCGGTGCTCTACCCATTAGACCACGATCTTTTTTTCTTGTGTATAATCATAAGGCCACGCTGTTTTTAAACGAATTGGGCCACAATCGCACGCATAATTCTCTCGTTTCCAAGCCAGCGAGCTGATTAAAACACTCGGCGCGTGTGCGCCGTGCCACATTCTTGTCTTCTTTCGTTGTGACAGCTCTCCAACCCCAACCCAACCCGAGAGGCGGCCCTGCTCGGCTGCCTGAGCCTTCCGGCCCAACAGGCCATGGTCCGGCGTGTCAGGAGGGCGGCCACGACCAATGGGGTCCCTGAATAGGGACTCCACCTAGTATTGTAGGGAGCTGGCCCACTAAGGGCTGGTTTTCCGAACAACCTCTCTGTAAATAATACTTTAATAAATGTTTTCCACCACTTTGAAGCACCGTGTTAGACTACAATTATTGAGAGCGAAAGCCTTATATGTGTGAAAACACGTCCAAGACGCGAAAAGTACAAAAACTGTCCTCGTGAATGGCTCATACCCCCCTAAGCATTCATATTCATATTCAACAACCTAACCTAAGCATGCAACCCGAGATGTATGATAAAGATAGATGATAAAGCGAATCAAGTGGATGACTAAGCGAATTAACATGGACGGCTAAGCGAATTGACTGGATGACTCAACCGAGTTAAAGGCAATAAAATTAAGATTTATGACTAAGCGGTTTAAGAGGATGACTAAGCGATTTTAGAGGACGACTCAGTGTATATTAAGGGGGATGCATAAGCGACGAAGCGAATTAAGGTGGATGTCTAAGCCAATTAAGCGGATGATAAGCGAATTCAGACGGATGGCTAAGCGCAGTACAGTTCGCATAAGGCACTTGAGCTTTTGCCTTCAAGTCGTCTTAGGGTTAACATAACAGACCCTGTGAAAGCGTTAAGGGCCCCGTGTCGCCGAAAATCCGGTGTCGACGTCGTTGTCCGTTAGACTAAAATCATTTTGAACTATGCAGGTCCGCCGCGTGGCGCCTAGGCGTTACGGAACTAATTCAATTTCTCAAAGTAAAAGCCGTAAGAAAATTCGTTAAGTACGACTTACACACAACCCACAGACATGATCGCATCGGATTGCAATTTGAATATGCGAGAAAACATAATTTTGTTACGCGGAAACTCACGCAAACCCCTTTTATAGCTGTCGTTGCAGGTATGTCTTAGTGGGAGCGGCGCGATCCTCTCGCTTCTTTGCAACACCATCCAGATGGCGTCCGCCTCCTAACATGCGCGGCAGCGGCGGCGCCCGCCGTGCGGGGAAAAGAAAAAAAAAAGTCGCAGTTTCGCCCGAAAGGCGAAGCATCGATTGTGATAGTAAATTATTAGAGAGCTTTACGAAGCAAGGATAGTAGTTTAATGGGCCTTATCAAGTTGTAAACATTCGCTTACTAAATAAATAGACAAGCACGGTGTCACGCGGGCTCAGGTAAACATGAACACATCTCGATCGATGACCGCGGATACTCGCCGTGAAAATGCCAGAGTGAGAAAGCGCGCCAGCAGCAGCGGGCAAATTGTTCTTCGTACTGTTTCTCCTCTTGCTTCAAGGCCAACTAAACGTCGAAAGCACAGCGCATACGAAGCGACCGGTACTCGGCGCATGCACTTTGTCGCCATCGCAGATCGCTTTGAAGATGAGGCACGCGCGGGCACGCACTTCGCCCACATCGCAGATCGCTTTCAAGATACGCGCGGCCGCGCTGTGAGCAGCAGCCGACGCAGCAGTGTTTACGGCACGCACCCACCCACAATGAGGGATTCACTGAACTCGCCCACCATATCGTAAATCAGATTCTTACCTTTTACGTTTGAAATAGTCTATGTCCGCAAAAGAACAGAACGAGGAGGATCGCTGAAATGCACCGATTTTTCTGGACTATCGCCAGGATCAGCCCACATTTTTGCACACTCACACACGAGAAATGCACGGAAGCCTAGCCATAAACAGCTTCACTGTAACATTTCTGAGCCTCATACAAAGCAGATCAACGTCTCGCCAGCTCATTAAAAATATTCGTATTCATTCTTCCAAACAGCGCAGGCGTAGCTTCCCATACTAAAGTTCTACCGTGCTCTTGATTAGCGTCGCTTACACTCGTGGTATCATGCACATCTCCTGACCGGTGCTTATCTCCTTGCCTCGGATGCTTGATGCTGGCGGCTATGCTTTTTTTAATTCCAGCACTTGCATTTTTCTCCAAATATTTTCCGACTTCTCTAATAATTTCTGCAAGTTTCCGTAGTCCTTACGTCGCAGTTTACTGCAGGCAAAACTCGCTGTCGGTGCCGCAATCTTAAACACTGCGCATCCTTAAAAGGCAACAAAGGCTACAAAGCAACACTAATTCAATGTACACTGGTAAAATATCCAGACAATCTAGTTTCACTCATTCGGTGATGAAGGGTTTAGTGCTGGTAGAAACACTGAAGCGCCAAACTTCGTTTCCTCAAATTTCGAGATGACTAGAGCGCTGGCACGTCCGTGTGACGCTGGTGCGGAATCTTCAAGATGGCGGCGCCGCGAGTCATTCCTTTTGTTCGCTTGTCTTTTATAGTTTATGAAGCCTCCGATAACTTCGTCTTGGCAGTTGCAGGAGTGTTAACTTACTAAAGCAGGTCAACGTATTCCTGTTCTATAGTGTTCTTTCAATATGTTACAAGGAACAAGTCTGATATTCTTTCTTTTCAGAGTCGATACGCCCATGAAGAACTTGGAGGAATCATCCATCCGTTTTCACCATCATCAGCCTATATTTTTATGCTCTTTAATGTGTGCCTCCATGCTCATTTATAGACGCCATGCAATTTACAAGTGACTTCTCGCGCCATCTGCATATCTGATTTGGTGACAACGTGGTGCGTTAGCACTTGATAGATCCAGACTTCCCGCAGTCGTGCCCCAAATGCGGAGCCGATTCA
This sequence comes from Dermacentor silvarum, assembly GCF_013339745.2. Lineage (NCBI taxonomy): Eukaryota > Metazoa > Arthropoda > Arachnida > Ixodida > Ixodidae > Dermacentor > Dermacentor silvarum. Next base: position 108,788,445 of record NC_051164.1, on the reverse strand, counting down.
TGCTTTTTCGACCACATGCTCTCGCTGTGCCCAGCCCTAGAAGGCACTACACTTGCCACCAAGGAACGGTGGGAGGAATTCCTCAGAAGTGACAAGCACCACAACCAGCTCCAGGCAGTCAAGAAGACCCACCACATCGCAACGGGACTTCGCCTCCCGGTGCCATCGTGGGCGGAGCCATCGTCTTGACCTGAGTGAGCCTCGGCTCCCCGGGCCACAATTTCTCAGGACCAAATAAAGTTCTTGTCACCATCATGTAACTTTATTACCTGCTCTGCAGATTACTTTCGATACAGAAAAGAAGGAAACGCAGGTAAGTAATTTGGACTTAGTCTCGTTTGTTACTCTATTCCTGGGGAGCGGGATGAGGAAGGGAAAGAGAGGACAGGAGTTATTTACGCACACTTGAAAAGAGCCCTGTGGCTACAGTCGGACACCCCCATCTCCGCTGTCTTTGGGTGCCACAGAAACTTTCGTGAGGCTTTCCCGACTAATGAGGGTTAAGACCAAGCATAAGTATACTTACCACGTGTTCTAGAACGTTCCTCCCCTAAGGCCTCCACCTCAAATAGATCATGATTTATTGGCATCTCTTTGAAACGGTGCGGTAACAAAGGATATGGAAGCCCAGAGTGTCCAGATAAAAATTAACTTAAAGTTCTAATAAGCTCCATTGTTTAACACGAGTGGCGTGTCGTAGCGGTCCAGAGCACGAAACCAGCAGAGTCGTCTTCACGAAGAAGACGAGTCGTGTCCGGACTGCTGGCCAGGATCGCTAAATACGACGCAGGTCGATGCTATCGTCTGTACCGATGCCGAAGCTGACTTCACCATCTCATCGGACGCACTTGAGAATAACTGCACAGGGTCAACCTCCATCACAGTGCCACTCCGTCCTCAGGCGTCGGTGGCCGGAGCACCCTCGTCGTCCTCGTCCTCGCTTTCTCCACCACTGAGGCAGTGATGTTCGCCAGTGTTCTACTCTGCAGGGACACGTCCTCCTGCGAGCAGCGGCGGCGGCGAGGAATCCCCGAAACAGTGGCCGTCTAAGCTGCCGTCTTTCGCTGCATTCGCGCCGCCTTGCCGGGTCTGTAGCCGGGACCCAACTTTTTCACGGGACTCGGCCTGGTGCCCGGGGAAGAACCAGACTCCCGCCAATCGCGTTATTTTGGCCCTGATATCGAACCGGCACCCCTGGATGACAGCGGCGTCCCCTGCGGCTGGAGCTTCTCACCATCGCCTTGTTGCTTGGGGGACGGCCTGCACCGGAAAAAAATGGCAGCCATTCTTTTTACACGACGAAGTGAAGACCGCGTGAAACGCTGGTCTAGCACGTACAACGAACCTCACCAAAGTACATGCGCAGTCTTTATGGCCGGAACCACCGGAGTACCAGCTGCTCGATACAGGCACAACATTCTATTGAACGGCATTTGAAATATCGTAGCCTACGCGGACGCATTTGGTCATCGTGATTTATCAAGCACTGACAAAAAGATCGAAAATGATTATTCGAAATATTGCCGAGTAAAGCAATAATTTCCTTGCATGTAATTTATCCTACTGAATAGTGCAATGTGCGCTGTTTTTATTTTCTGTTCTACACTGTATTGGTGTTTCGCGAATTTACAGGTAAGTGCTTGTGCCGCAAGATTTAGAGGACACGTATGGCCCATATGCGCTCGTGCACAGCTTTTATGTCTGCAGATTGGCGCTGGTCACACATGCGCGGTGGTGTCGTCTGTAGTCGTTATTTCTTGGCGTGCTCATTCGAGCTGTGCCGTGCGCTTCACTTGAAATATCGCCGAAACTAGCTTAAGGACCCAGCAGGTGCTACAGCTGACTGTTGGGAACCATGCCCCTGGAGGCTGCTGCATTATGCGGGCTGCCTCTCGCCGCGACGAAGGCTGCGGAACGCCACACATAGAAATGCGACGTAGTGTTAATCTCCCTACAATATGTGAACAGAATGCGTGCAGTAAAACAGGTAGGTTCGAATGCTTTTCAAACAATATATCGCCGCGCTGCCTCGTCTGATAACTTTTGATGGGAATATATGGGTTTGAAGAGAATTGCATTGAAAAAGTATTCTGAAAAGAATTCGGATAGATGATTATCTGACTGTGCGGGCCACACTACTTTTCTTCCATTGAAACCATTGTTTGGGTCTGTCATCTATACTGAGTTTAAATTGTAGGCAAATACATATGAATTCGTTTTATAATCTTTTCTGGCACTGTGATTTTTCACTATTCCTTCCCTTGCATTCTTAAGTACACAGCATGGTTTACGACAAGTTAGCGAGTAATCTGGATGGCACTATGGAGGCACTATGGCTCAGGCCGACGTAAGCACGACATCGTTGGCTTCAATGGGCCTCCTTACTCACCTAAGATACTGTACGAGGCCGCCCTGGCGCAGAGGCTAGAAGACGCCCTGACAAACTTCTCCTCAGACTCGGGCATTGTCGCCGACACCGAGGATTACTGGGGCACCTCACCGACGCTACCGGACTTGTTGCATGGCCCCGTGGAGAGCAACCCTGTGGTGATGGCTGTGTTGGGCGGTGAAAAAGTGGTGAGCAGGATTCGTCCGGATGCCATGATGACGACACCATCGGATCCGAGATTGCCACAGCAGCAACAGCAGTCTGAGCACGAGCAGCGATACAACCTCAGCACGTACTGCTAACCGGAGTCGTGTGTGTGATTGGCACGTGCATGTGCTTGTGGGCAGTGCGCGTGTTCTTTTCTTCTTTGTTTTCCCCGCTTAGAAATTCTCGACGCATAGGACTTTTAAGAAGCAATCGTGTACTTAACTGAAATGGACTGGCACTTGCGAGGGACGGACTGTGTGTGTTCCCCAGTCCGTCTACCCGTCCACGAGAGAACTTTCTTTTCATGTCTCGGAGGAAAGCAGGTATAGAAGAGAGACCGGTTCTTTGAATCCTATGCATCTAGTCGTCGAACACAACAGTGGAGGGGGAAGTGCTACTCGCTGGCGAGAGCAGAATTGGTAGAGCCATTCTTGCTTACCACCCGTGATCGGAGAAAAGCACGAACATCTCTCGAATCCTTAATTTTAGAAAACAATATGACGAGAGACTGAATGGTGCTGTTTGCTAAAAAGCCAGGTCTAATCGACGGCTTTGTACATTTCTTTTATTATTGCTGTAAGTACAATGTAAATCTAGACATTCGCGCCTGTATTTAAATGTCCTTGTTTCATGTTGTCTTTTTTTTTAATTCCTTTTGGATAATGTTGCAAGTGAACCAAGGAGAAGAGCAGGCTGGTTGTTTTTGTCAGTGTCTTGTAATAAGGCGTGTGAGAGCTACTTTCGCAGTTTCATAAGTCACCTGTTGCTATAAGCAAAGCGTCACCAAATCACCGACAGTGCTGTACATAGTATAACGGAACAAACATTGGTTGCACAAACTCTATTTTCTTGCTGCCACTTCGGTCCTTGTGCACGCCAAGCTTGTCATCCGTGACCAGTCCAATTTTACTCTAGCCGATTTTAAACAAGATCTGCTTCCAAAATAAAAAATGCAAACAGGGAAAAAAAAGAAAGACTCAAGCTTGGCATAGGCAGCATTCGTGTCATTTTTTTTTTCTTATCATCACAGTGTGCTGTCACCTTTCATGTCTTGAATGGGACCCCCATTGATACATTCCTATAACCATCTCAAATTTGAAGCACACAAGCAATTTACAGCAGCCTATGCCTTAGAATATCAATAAAGTCTCTATTTCATGTGGGAGGCTGCAGAGATGTTGCAGCTAATCTGTGATCCCAATCATTGCCTAAGTTATCCAGAGAAAAGACAATGTGTGTATCTGCATTAAGGAGAGGTTTCGAGCGATTCAAGACTGCCGGAATCTGTTAAAAATTTAATATGTTCGAAGTTCTTGCCTACGACGGCTCCGGTGTCATGGCTCGAACAAATAGCGGTCATCTACCGGCAGCATAGAAGGCTGAGTGAAATTGAAAGGTATGTGGCCTTTCTAGCACTTGTTGTACTGAAGTGTGCCAAATAAAAAAAATGTTTGAAATCTTGCTAAGCTGTTTACAGTTGTTACTTCGTCAGGCTAACCAGGATACTCCCATCATCAGGGGATGTGCATAGCCTCAGCTGCAGCAGGCAGCATGGTGGAATGACTGCTCTAGAAAGGTTTTGTTGGTCCAGGTTTTAATCCCCTGACCCGGAGCCATTTTTATTCAACTGCGAAGCCTTCCTTCTGAGAAAACTGTATGGAAATTCCTTTTTGTGCTACTTCCCGTACACGAGTTCTTTTCTCAATGGCAAATGAATGAATGAATGAATGAATGAATGCAGGGAAATGTCTCTTTACTAAAGAGGCACTCAAGATAAGCAATGAAGTGTTTCTGTGCGGCAAATGAATGAATGAATAAATAAATGCAACGAAATATCTCAGTTTATTATCGAGACAGCCTAGAGAAGCACCGACATGCAGGGTTTCAAATTTCAAATTTTTTCTGTCTTTGGGCCTTTTATTTATGGATTTTCTTTGTTGCACAGAAATTTACAACAGTTGTCAGTACAAGTCTCTGACTGCGTCAGGAGGCGATGTAATCCAATTGCTTTTCAATAAACAAATATCTCTGAGCACGGGCGCTGATAACCCATGTCATCACCGTGAACTCGATGGAGGCATTGCCACGAGTATTTTTGCGCCTTTCCTTACTTAGGAGCCTCCACTGATTTTAAGGTGGAACATTATGTACTTGAAAATAGTGCAAAAATGCTCACTTTACGACATGCCAGCACTTGCACGTGCAAGAGAAAAGGGGAAAAAGGAACAAGAAAGCGAGTCACTATAGTACAGTCTGAATCACACTTGTCAGTAGTCATCGAGTGGCCGGCAGCGCCTTTGTCCGCAGTTGCTACATTGTTACACTAATGTTCGTCCTATAGGACATGGACCCAGCATGCGGATTGACCATGCGCGGTCTCATTGCGACGTGACGTCCAAATTGACCGATTGACCTCTCTAGACAAGTGTGGTTCATATTGTACATCAACATTGTCGCTAAGACTTTTGAACACATGTCCTAAACCAACACAGAAGTCTTACGGAAACGAAAGCCATCATTTCAAGGCAAGACTAAAAAAAAAAGGTAAGTACACGATCATCCAAAAATAGCGACGGACACCCAAGCAAGCGTGATGCAGACTGCAAGCTCTGTAGAACGGTAAGACTAATTAGACGAGCCTCCATGATCCTCGAGAAACTCGCGAACCACGGAGAAAGGTAAGAAAGAAACGGTAAAGCTTGCACTAGGCCACGCAAAGCTCGAGACACAGCGAAGCTGGCCGATCGATTGCGTAATAACCTCAGAGATACCTGGCATAACCAAGCTCAACTCAGGCATAGCCAAGGCCGAACGTATATAGCTGCTACCAAGTTCAGCCTAGATACTACCAGGAGGCGCAATCGATCGGCCAGCTTCGTTGTGTCTCGAGCTTTGCGCAGCCTAGTGCAAGCTTTGCCTCCCCATTACGACGACAGAACAGAAGTGAATTTTCGCGCTGGAATGATTAGCGGTCACACAGCCAGCTGTTGAAGAAGACGACGAACGCGAAAGCAGTGGCACGAGCGCGTGCCGAGCAAGAGTACGAGCGCTAACCGAGGGGCACCAACGAGCCAGCTGCGGAAGAAGCGGAAGAAGACGACGACACTCGAGTTAATGCTGATTATGATTGTTTCGTGAAACGCGCAATTTTTACGGCTGGATTACACAGCTTCGCTCTTAAAAGAGAATCTACGGCGTCTATATAGGGCGAACATTCATCACATTTTTGGCTGTGCCCTGGTACTCGGGATATCAGGCACAAGATGCTCAAGGAGGCCAGGCTGCATGTTCCAGAGGATTTTAACTGTTGGATAAAGGACAACGGAAGGGTGCCTCCGCCATGACGTCACTTAGTCATGCACCGCTTCGCCGTTTCATACGGCCGCTCGAATGTCAACGCAAGTACCGCCCATGGTTATGCTTCCTTCGAACGCCACTGTAGCACTGTTCAGTAAATGTTGTCACTAAATGTGTCTGCAAGCGGTCAAATATACACACGAAGTGATGATTCGGGTTATCGCTTAAAAGACCGAAGTCTCTGGTTTTTAAGCTATCTATCACCTATATGTTCACGTCGCAATCGACGCGGATCATAGTATACTGATATCTCGTTTCATGTCGCTCAGGTTGATATTTAAATTTGTTATGATAACCTTAACTGGGCCGGTATTTTGTAGCGATGCCTTTAAAGTAATAATGCCTTTTCGCGCTTATCGCGCTTTGTCAGTGGTCAGAGCGACGGTCCGCTCACGATATCAACGGTGATAACGCGAGCGGACCGTCGCGCTGACCACTGACAAAGCGCGATAAGCGCGAAAAGGCATTATTACTTTAAAGTCATCGCTACAAAATACCGGCCCTGATTAATCAATAACTAATAAAGCGAAAAACATTTCTGCGCTTCCCACGTACATTCTTTGCCAAAGTATTGTTACGTTTCAACCTGGACAAGCGCATGCGTTGGAAGTTTCCCACTAGGCGGTCCATTCATCAGCGCGCGCAGCGACAGCAATCATTCGTGTCATGGACTGTGACGCGCTAAAAGGAGCTCGCGTCGAATCAACATCAATGACCACCATCGATGTATACGGTAATTACCGTGAAGATTACTGCCAAATCCTGATCCTGTCAAGAGGGCCGTCACGCAAAGCCCGCTAATTGATGAAAGCGGCCGTCGTCGCACAAAACCGTGGGAACAGCTTCGAGCTAAGTTTCCCAGGTGGCCACGCATGCTACTCAAGAATGCGGGGACGGGGGTGTGGCTTTGGAGGCCGGCCCGGCGGAACGGATTCAACGATTAAAATTGGCTGAGCTACCGACACTGCCCCAGTTCAGTCTCCTAGGGAAGACGACGGTATTAAAAGCGGAGTACGTGTGGTGCAGTGAGAGTGGTTCTGGTGTGTCCTGATGCGAACTCAGACGTTTAATATGCTCCTGATGAAGTGGACTTCCGTACCAGGGGCCAGTGTACATAGTGTAAATTCAACCATTTTTCCCTTATTCTTACTACTGGACGTACTCATCAATGGGCTTGCTGGATTCCTGGCCCAAACGCCACCTCGAGCCGCAACAACATAGACTAAGTGAACTGCGATCGCCAGGCTGCACCGAGATAACGCTTCATTCATTATTTCACTGAAGTCCCAAAGATGATAACGACAGGTGAAAGCATGCGTCGGTTTCACCGCAATATGTATCATAAGGGCTGCGAAAAAAACACCGCATATCCACGGGGTGAATGATGATGAGTGTGCGAAGCTCCGGAGGGAATCATCGGTAAACCGTGAATCTTCCGTGTAATTCGCCCAGTCTCGCCGCACTAAATCGAACGATTGCCTTCCACCAATGGCACGTGCCATATGTGACGTCATTCCTATTTTATAACAGCGCCCTTCATTATAATTGCACCATCTCCCGCTTAAGGGGACGCTAGCACAAACGCGTTAGAAACGTGCAGTACTCTCTAGTAAGGGGGAGAGGCCACAGTGTCTTACGCAGCCGTTTACACATGCCGGAACGTGCACCGCGTTTGCCGACGCCATCACATGACTGCTGAGAGAGTATAACCCCCGTATTCATAAACGCTCCTCGACTTGAACTTGACTTGCCACCGCCTTCAACGCGTTTCGAACGCGCTGCCCAAGGCGGTGGCAAGTCAAGTTCAAGTCGAGGAGCGTTTATGAATACGGGGGGTATACTCTCTCAGCAGTCATGTGATGGCGTCGGCAAACGCGGTGCACGTTCCGGCATGTGTAAATGGCTGCCTAAGACGCTGTGGCCGCTCCCCCTTACTAGAGAGTACTGCACGTTTCTAACGCGTTTGTGCTAGCGTCCCCTTAAGCGGGAGATCCGATGATTCCCTCCGGAGCTTCGCCCACTCATCATCATTCACCCCGTGGATATGCTGCGATTTTTTTTCATAAAAGTAGACGTGGCTACCTACTACGACGACGACGACTACGACTACTACTACTACTACTACTACATACTACAGAGCAGGGACAGACCCACACCCTAAGGAGCTTCGCCCCTAAAAAATCGCCATTTGAGCGAAAAGTACGCTTCGGTACGTCGGCTGCGCCGCAATACAAAGCGTGGTAAGAGGTAGGCTTCACCGCAGCACAGACCGTGGGAAAAAAATTTTACGCCATTTCGGGTGGTTTCGGGCACATCTGAAGCCTTTCAGAGTACGCGCAGTTCCCTTTGTCGAAACTTGGCGCCAATGCCCCCTGTATCATTTCCCCTGTTGCCACCGCCGCACGTGCTCCTATTTTGCTCTTTCCTATTGGACAACAACCATCACGTGACCGAGCACCCTTTACGCAGGATTTTCCGCCGTTCTGGCCGACAAAGCCCGATGCACTGTGGTACGATGAGTCATGTCCAGGCTATAGTGAAGCTGCGCAGCGCCCGCGACCATAGAGGTGATTAAAAAAAAAAAACCATAGGGCATGGTGTCACGTGGTGTGAAATGTGGAAGGAGAAGATTTGGAGTGGGAGGCCCAGGAACGGGAGAAATACGAAGTTTGGTGGCGCGAAACTTTAAACGATGACGTTACTTATTCATTGCGAGGCTTAACTTTCGCAAAAACCAGCCTAAATTTTTTTCCCACGGTCTGTGCTGTAGTGAAGCCGACTACTTGGAGTTTCTTGTCGTGCAGTGAAGCCAATGCGTAGTATATATTGTATGCACTAGCATTGTTTATGAAAATAAAATAAAATGGAGGGAAATTACTGCAGACCGCGCTGTAAACATTTACCGTAGGCTGCGGCACCTGAACGACGGCCACCAGAGTGGGTGATAGAGGAGTGAAAGGACTGGGACATGGAGGTTAGCAGAGAGGATATACCTGTACTTACTCAATGCGAAGCTTAGCTTCTGACCAAAGCGGTCAAAATTTTTTCCCCGTGGTCGTTGCTGTAGTGAAGCCATATACTTGTAGTGTCTTGTCTTGCAGCGAAGCCAATGCGTTGGCCTGGTATGCAGCACTACTCTGCGCATCGCGTTGGCGTTTTTCTTGCGTTCGCTTCCACTTATGCTGAGTGTTCGCCTCTTCTTCCCGCCAGTTCTTGTTCCCCAGAACTGGCGGCAGCAGAGACCAAAGCAGATAATCGAAGTGGGTAATATACAAAATTTCACAGCAGTGTTTGAGCACTGCTTTCCAATCACTATCCGTAACGAACTGGCCTTCCCGACACACGCACACACACACACACACACACACACACACACACACACACACCACACACCACACACACACACACACACACACACCACACACACACCACACACACACACGCACACACGCACGCACGCACGCACACACGCACGCACGCACACACGCACGCACACACGCACGCACACACGCACGCACGCACGCACGCACGCATACACGCACTTTATTCAACCTCCGTTATGTCATTGTATGCAGAAGACAAAGATAATGTTCAACTGCCTGGCACGAGAACAAGAATTCAATATCGCTAGTCAGCCTGAGTCTGTAAAGGAGTACGTTTATCTAGGTCAATTAATCACAGGGGACCCTGATCATGACAAGGATATTTACAGAATAACAAAATTGGGTTGGAGTGCATACGGCAGGCATTGCCAAATCCTGACTGGAAGCTTACCACCGTCGTTGAAAAGTACAATCATTGCATTCTACCGGCGCTAAAATATGCGGCAGAAACTTGGAGGTTAACAAAGAAGCTCGAGAATAAGTTAAGGACCGCATAAAAAACGATGGAACGAAAAATGTTAGGCCTAACGTTAAGAGACCAGATGAGAACGGTGTGGATCAGAGCAAACTGGGATAGCCGATATTCTAATGGATATTAAGGGGGGAAAATGGAGCTGGGCAGGCCATGTAATGCGTAGGATGGATAACCGGTGGACTATTAGAGTTACAGAATGGATACCAAGAGAAGGGAAGCGCAGTCGCGGACGGCAGAAAACTATAGGTGGAGTGATGAAGTTAGGAAATTTGCAGGCGCAAGTTTGAATCAGCTAGCGCAAGACGGGGATAATTGGAGATAGTAGGGAGAGGCTATCACCCTGCAGTGGACATAACAAATAGGCTGATGATGATGATGATGACATCATTGTTCCCTCCATCTGTTAAGCCCAATGCACCTATCACGGGACAGTACGTACAATTCCAAGACCCTTTTGTCAACTGACCACGCGTGGCGCTGACACGAAAACGTCTCTTGAACGTAGCCATTTTCGTGTTGGCGCCACGCTAACGTCTACTAATTGTCGTATGAGTGATGTGTCGGTTTCAACTTTACAACAAAATACTTACCCGTGTGCTTGTTAGGCAAACCCCTGCGCCAAGCCCAACAACGAGAACGCCGACGAGTTTGGGGCGAGCGTCCAATAGCTGCCGCCCACGACATTGCCCTGAACAGCGAAGACGTGCTGCCATGCACCATACGACGCCGCCTCCAACAAAAGAATCCCGACCGGCGTATCGAGTGCGTATAGAAGCTGCTCGCGATCACCGCATGAAAAAAAATTCAAGGGGCACTTAGTTATCCCTACAGTGGACAATGCGAAAGCATTGTGGCCACGTCCGTTTAAGCGCCGCGACGTCACCTGACCGAAAGGTGTTCGTCACAAGCTGCGAACAACGCAAACTCCTGGGTTCGACTCCCAGCAAAGGATCGTGAGTTCGAGTGCCTAATAACTATATCTTAATTAACCGTGCCCTAATAATTTCTCGCCTTCCCTTTCCTGCAAAATGTATATGTTTTCAAATCAAAATAACTCCAAAGGCCGAGGGTTTCCACTCCCACCAAAGGTCGAAGGTTCGTAGCCTTTTTTGTACCATCGTGTAGCCACACCAACGCCGGATTTCCCGCCTCCTGAGCCATATAATGCTTTCGCATTAATAATTCGCGGAGACAACGGGCGGGGTTGCTACCGTTGCGTCTAGGGTGCGTGTGGATGTAAGTACGCAGGCAACTCCTCGGTCTCGCCGTTACGGACAAGTGGCACAACTGTGGTGAAATGGCGACCATCATCCTGTGGTGCAGTGCATTTTTTATAGCTTCGCTGTCTATGGATAGAAGATTGGGTTTTGTGGCGTCCGCGCTGGAGAATTATCATCACCAGCAATTGCTCGAGCGTGGTCGTCTTATTCCACAGCTGGCTCCGTTGCCGCTTATCATTCCAGCGTATTATTTCACTTCTGTCGTCGTAATAGGGAGGCTGCGTGTACAGGGGTATGAGTCCATTGCTTATAAGGGGGTATGAGCCATTCATTGTCTTGCGTGACGGGCAGATTTAACAACAGAGGAGATACGCGAATAGTGTGTGCGTACCTATCGTTACGATGACTACCGATCAGGACAATAAATATGTTCACACTTTGTTCAAAATTCTGTGTCACATCTTTGTCGTGCGCTAAACAGCTTCGCTGCTCATCCACCTTCACAGAGTGGAATGCGACAGGAATGTTTTGTCACCGCGGGAGGAATTCTGGTGCTGCTATCGCGCGCATGGATGGCGGCACGACCACGTCGAGGCGCTCACGTGACCACGCAGTCACACTCGCGCGCGGGAGGCAGCTGCCAAAACACTCCAACTTCCTCGAGAAGTCGGACCTCGACAGCCGGCAGCTTTATGTGAACAGTGTGGGTATGCGGGGCCGGGTGACTCTTTGGGAAGTGGGTGACCTTTTGGTCACTTTTTGGTGACTTTTTGGTCAATTTGGATCTTTGGGTGACTCTTTGGTATGCGGAGCCAGCTCTTTGGGAATTCACTCCAGGAGCCAACTATGGATAAAATTGGCAATAGTAAAAGCACGGTAAAATATGCTTTTAATTTTACTCTCTCCTCTGTACTATCCTCTCTCGTTCTATCCTTTTGCTCCCCTACCCCAATTCCCGCATTGCTGACCATCGTTCAGGTGTCGGCGGCCATAGCTAGAGGGTTACAGTACGGTCATAAGAAATTTCCATCCTTTCATTTTCCGTTCTTTATTATATTTAGGTATTTACCGATTTGCCGGGACGGTGTGTCGGCTGCACCTTAATATAAAAGGCGGCGAGAAGGTGATTTCACCACTGCACAGGTCGTAGGGAAAAAATTTTTTACGCCATTACAGGCACTTCTGGAGACCATCAATGCATACGCAGTTTCCTTCTTAGTACAAAGGCGCCATTACAAATGGTCCCTTTATTGCGGCTATTCTGCTTCTTCCCAATGGACTGCAGCCATCACGTGACGTAGCAACATTTCACGCGTTCTTTCACGCCGATTTGTAAGAGAGAAAAAGTGGCCCAATGAACCATGTTCACCCATTAGCGCAGCGCCCGCACATGATGTAGATGAGAGATGAAATATGAAAGAGGAGGGGCGTCACGTGTGAAGCGTAGTCCAATAGGAAGGGAGCGCGAAGCATAGGAAAGGGAGAAAGGTGAGGAGCAAGTGTGATGGCGCCAATCTTGAAACGTAGGCGTTACTTATTCATTGCGAGGCTTAACATTCAGTCAACACAGCCTGAATACATATATTTTTGCAATGGTCTGTGCTGCGGTGAAGTCAACTCCTTGGAGCGTATTGTTTTGCAGTGAAGCCGATGACTGTTTCCGTTGAGCAGCACTGCTCTGTTAGTCGCGGTGGATGTCCTCGCGCATGCGCTTTCGCGTACGCCACCGTATTGTCCTTATCTTCGCACCCGTTTACGTTCTCACGTCAGCATCAAGAGCCTGCGAATTACTTCACCTTCGTGACGTCAGTGCTGCTGAGCGCGCATGCATGCAAGGCATGATTTTCTTGACTTGAAGGTAAGTGCTTGATAGCAATTTATTGCAGCTTGTTGACAACCAGAAATGGGGGAGCGGGTGACGTTAATGTGAATGCGCGTATACCGCCACAGCGAAGAGCCGAGGAAGGCTGCTCGCACACGTTTCAGCCGCAAGGATCACGCAAGCTCAAGCGCGGGCAATCGTGCGCGGCAGCACCACCGACACTGCGACACCGAATGTGAACATCGTACTCAGAGGTAACGTACACGCTCGGAAAACGCTAATTGCAATACGGCAGCTGTGGCCGCGATGCATTCCAATGCTCTTCGGAGAAGCAAGACATGTTAATACGCACGCCGGCGTTCATAGCAGTTCATTCACAATGCCCTTTCGTAGCCTCGAGGCTGCTGGATGGAATTGGGATGCATTTCGGCTACATTTTAATCTGTTCCGATGACGTTATTGTTTTGTAAACCGTCGTCTACTTCGTGATATATTAGCCCGCGTATGTGTGCTTAAACATTCGGATCGGTTTCACCTTTAAAACAATATATTTGCCTGAGCGCGTGTAAGCACACGTACACGGGTAATACTTGCAGAATACTGTTGTCTTCATAATAAACCATCTGTCATTGCCCTAACTGTCATTGCTGTATTCAACAAAATGGACCCTGTAGAACGCAAGGTGGCGGATGTTAATTCGAGTGCAGCGAAAAGGTACACAGAGCACTAGGCAGGGGCATGGAATCGCAGATTGAAGGTAAGGTAAAAATGAATTGTGACAGAAATGCTAGCGACACGTGAGAGTATGCGTTAGCTTCACCGCTATATATACAGGTACATATATTATATATCATGAAGACTGCGAAAAACAATTTCATGTCATCTAACCGCGATACAAAGCGCTGAAAGAAGTTGGCTTCACCACAGTACCGACCGTGGGAAAATTCTTTAGGCCATCTCGTCATCACCGTGTTAATTAAGATACAGTTAATTCAGGCAATTGAACCCACTATCTTTGGCGTTAAGGCGAAGTTAACTAAGGCACAGTTCAATAATACAGAGTTAATTAAGGTACTCGAACTCGCGACCTTTGGTGGGAGTCGAACCCATGACATTTGGTGTTAATTAGGGCGATGGTAATTAAGGCACAATTAATTAAGGTAGCATCAAATAAAACACTCGAGTCCGCGACCTTTGGTCAGAAAAAGCAAGTAATAAGAAGTAACAACGCATTCGAATGAGAACGTGAAATAACTTAATGAATGTCTCTTGAGCGCGCAGGCGCTCGAGACCTTCACCCTCCTTGGCGTATGCTGAAGCGACTGTCAATTTTTGTATCTGGTGTTCCCGCCACACGTGCTCCTATTTTGCTCTTTCCTATTGGACTACCACCATCAAGTGACCTGGCACCCTTTTACGCATTATTTCACGTCGTTCTGCCCGAGAAAACCCGATGCACGGTGACACGATGAATCACGTCCATGCAGTAGTAAAGCCGTGAAGGGCCTGCGATCACACAGGCGATGCAGAAAAAAAAAGTAGGGCTGTGTTTTTGGGTCACGTGACAAATGTAGACCAATAGAAAGGAGGAAACGGGGAACATGAGACCTTGGGAAAGGATAAGGGCGAAGAGCTAGTGGGGTGGCGCCAAACTTGTAACGATGGTGTTACTTATTGGAGCGAAGCTTTATATCTATCAATGATTCGACCGTGAGCGCCGAAAAGGCACTACAGGAAAGCCAACTTACACAATGGAACTATCTGCGCATCTGAGCACATAATAGAACAACGGCGCACGACAAACGTTTCGTAGAACACTACAGTTTACATTCGCAGTTGTACCGATAAGAACAATGGGAACTGCAAAGCCACGCTACCCAGACGAGCTGTATATATTTACATTGCATTACGCGCGTCACGCAATGCATTCCCGGCCGTCATGGGTAGGCCGCGGGTACAGCGCACGGCAGAACAAGAGGCTGCCGCACGCGTACGTAAGCGGGAGCGCGACCCTAAGGCCGATCCCGTGTATCGGCAACGGCAGAGCCTCTGACCATCTACCACAGCGATCACAAGGCAATACTGCCCAAGTGTAGAGTCGTCCGTGTGTGCGTGTAATGAACGGCTACATGATCTAAAATTTACTATGAAACTTAACGAAATCTGCCTTCATTCAATTTCAACGTTTAAAAAATAGAATACTAAACAAGCAGTCAAATCACATATGCATCGCATCGGGTCGCTCAGCATTTCTTGGGTTCGTTGTGTCGACGCTGGCTTTGGATTTTGACTTGATTCAGTTTGCATGGGATAAAGGTTCGCGTCAAACCATCTTTCTTTAAGCAATGGGCTTTAATTTTTTCCTTGCGAGGCTTAGATTTCGACCAAACCAGCCAAATGTTTTTTCCCGCAGTCTGTGTTATGGTGAAGCCGACTACTTGCAGTGTGTTGTCTTGCAGTTAAGCCAACACGTAGTATGTAAACTACGTACTAGTGTAGTTTATTAAAATAAAAATAGTAAAAGGGAGGAAAATTACTGCTGACCGCGCTGTAACTATCTACCGTAGGCTCTGTCACCAAAGTGGGCGAAGGGGGAAGGGGAGGAAAAAGATGAGTAGAGAGAGCATAGCAGACGGGGTATATATTAAGATAAGGCAATTATTTACATATACATACGTACAACAGAGCGATAAGTAACAGTTTATCTGTAATTCGCTTGTTGAGTGGCTTCCTCAAGAGAGTTCGTAACCGGCACTGTAAGTTCACGCAGAGTACTCCGGTGGCCCCGATGAGCAGCAGTACTCTGCTCCTCGCCTTGGTGCTTATCAGGCATGTGCAGTCACGCATACCGAATAATTGCCTTTCCTTTTTACAGCTAAGCTATTAAGGGGCTAGGTTCCCCGGAATCGTGTCCGTGTGTAGAAAGAACTATCATCATCAGCATTAGCTGGAGCGTCGTCGTCGTCTTCTTCCGCAGCTGGCTCGTACCAACGTAACACAACAAAACGACGCGTAGAACAATAATTTCGCCCCATTTTGCGTGGTGTTCTGGCTCCATGTGCGTGGTGGTTTGTCTTCAGCTGTGCCTTAGCACAGGTGTCAAAACGGATGATGGATGGCTCACTGTTATACCCCTCGCCACCACCGATGCCTCTTTCACAAGTGTCGCAATACTCGGTGGGGGCACGTCCCACCAATCGTTGTGCCCCTTTGTCTCGCGACGTAGAGATCGCGCTAGCGCTGTTATCAGCAGTTGCCCACACTCGCTATGTGATGGACGCTCATTCAACATCTTCCAGGATCCTGACGTCAGGATTCTGACGTAGCCGCGAAGTGTGCCGCGGCTATGAACCGGGGGTGAATCTTCCTATACCTCCCATTGGTTCTCCTATAGCAGACGCTGAGTCGACGTTAACGCCAAGACGCACTTCAGTTAGGCCCTAGCGGATGGATGACGGTACTACGGTGGCGTAAAAAAGAAAAAGTAAAACCGGCGCGATATTTTTTACCCTCTCCCTTTCGGAATAGCACTTTTTTTCGTCCTTTTTCATGATAACGTTGTTCCGCTCGTTTCTCCTTTCCCTCTTCACTTTCCTTTCCCTCTCCCATACCTCGCCTCACCCTCCCCTCATGCCTCGCGCAATGCTCTTTTGTTTATTTATTTAGCTGTCCGCGACGCGCTCTTTTTTTCTTTTTTTTTTTTTTTGTCGCGGGCGTTATCAGACGCACCGCCAGACCGAAGCGCGTGCTCCTCTCCTGTCTGGCCGTGCCATTCGTGCTGCGTGCTTGTGCGCAGTGGATTCTTTTTGCGTTTTCATGCACACAGTCGCGTTCATTATAACAATCAAGCAAGCATGTGCCCAAATTGTATTTAAAAAATAATTCCACTTACAACCCAACAGTTCTTTGGACTCACTTTATTGTGTGCGTTTGCGAAAACCAGAATTAGAGCAGACAGTGCAACACACTATAGAATGCAACAAAACGCGCACATGTAAAAAAAAAACATTTATTGTAATTGCTCTAATGGCCAATGCGCAGAATCGATTGTCATGGCCTGCTTCTCGCTCGGTCCATAAAATCCACCTCCGTGAAGTGCGCCGAGCATATTCTGTGGTTGATGACCTTGTGTCTGTGCAAACCCATTAGGTCCATCCTTCCAGCGTAGGTTAAAAACACTTCCATCCTGAAGAACAGTGAAGATCATAGATTATAACATCGCAGTTGGAACATACAAAACTGAGCTCGTTTCGCGTCGCGGCAGAGTACTAGTTGTGATATGTCAACCTTAATTCTCAGAAACGGTTTTTTAAACGATATCGACCAATTAGCTAGAAATAAGTGCAAAGGGCACACCTACACACCTGTTACTTGCGAGACGCACAGGTGGTACTATGTATATATAAGGAGCTTTATGTTCGCTGCTTGTTGACATAATGACTTACTGCATCGTTGTGGTCTTTTCAAATCAGCTAGCTGCTGCCTCACCACCTGACAGCCTTGTACGACTGCGCAAAATTGCCATGACAAATAAAAACCGGGAAGCACAGTGCTCACCTGTTGTCTTTAGGGATGCGGTAGAATTTCACGTCGCATGGCTCAATTCGTCTTGATGTGTTCGCACACCATTGAAACACACGCGAACACTGACAGCTGCGAGACATTGCGAGGAAAAGATGACAAACGTGCAACGGTACGGTACCACATGGACCACACTGCTAGCGCGGAAGGCGAAAACCGCCTAACTGACCCCATAATGCCAGAAAAAAATTGCTGTCGTTTTGGCCGTTATCAGCACGGCCGACGACGAGCGTGGGCCGCGCCAGCCGCGCCGCCGACAGTTGAAGGCGACAGAGAAACGACAAAGTTGAGAGAGGGTTGACAAGAAACAAAAAAGGAAAAGCGATTTTGGTTTCGCATCTATGTCATGGATGGCGCTGCAATTCGCGTGGACAAAAAACCAGCGGAGTTTCCGAGGCCTGCAATGAACGTTGTGGCTCATACGCTAGTCTATATGACGATGGGGCGGACTTGCCGCAGCAAACACACTACTTGGTCATCGCGCCAGGCGAAAACAAGACACCGATGTCCTTGCTCTTAGACGAACATACGCTCAGTACAATCAATAATGATAATATATAAATCCACCATAGTCACAGCTTCGCTGTCTTCCATATTCACAGTAGTGGAAGGGCTCTGAATTTTTCTCCTTTTCTTTTTTTAATTTTTTTCCCTTTTATTGCGGAAGAAATGATATCGACACTAGGCGAAGTCCCGCCGTCGGCGGACATCTTTAAACGCATTTTGAAGCAATATTTAGAGGCCTTTCGGGCAAAGATTTTTGCCGGCAGTATTAAAAAATAAATGTTATAAAGCCGACTTTTGAACCAACTACTTGTCGATAGGAATGTTACAGGAATTTTGTGAATTTCAGGGACTACACAAGGACTCCTGAGTCAATTCACAATTAATTTTTGAGTTCTTTATTGCTCATCATTTTATTTCAGAATGTACGCACGATCTATGTGGTCCCATAGCCAAAAGGTAGTACGGAGACCATATACAAAAAATACATTTGAAGAGCTGTCAATACAATAATACAGCGAATACAGAAATAGGAGTTAATTACGAGGAGATACAAAACATGTCACACAGTAACAACTGCGGATAAGTAAAATAAAAGAAAAATTTTAAAAAAGACAGATTACAGACGTTGAGGTGGGGCTCTTCAACCGATAAATATAATAAAGTGGCAAAAAACAAAACATGACAATAAGCTTAAGTCTACAAGGTATAAAAAGTTGTCGCAGTTTCACCTGAAAGGCGAAGCATCAATTGCGATATTAAACTTGTAGAGAGCTATACGGAGTAATGATATTAGCTTTATCAGCTGTATAAACTTGGACATGCAGCAGCATCGGCAACACGCAGAACTGTTGTCGACGCCATCGGCGTTTTGCCCGCGTTAGCTCAAAATGCGTGCGGCGTTGGTGACTGTTGCCGGAGCCTCTGATATAAATAGGCACTTGGTGCCGCAGCTAAACGTCGCCTCCCTTCCCTCCCCCCCCCCCTCCCCGCCACGGCCTTTCGCGCGTCGGAAGAAGGCGCGTTTGTTCTACATGTATGGTGATTGTAAAGGAGGAAAGAGACGCCTACTTCTGCAGACCTTAAGGGAGCACGGCGCAGAACGCGCGTTTTTATTCGCCGTGCGTTCACTCCCCGTGAAAGACGCGCCCCTCGCGCCCTTTCACTCGCACATACAGCGTTCGGCGCGCGGCGACGATTTCATCTCCAAATGACGTCATACGGAAGCTCACGGCGACGGCGACGGCAGAAATCTGCTTTTGAGTGTCCATATAATTGCTATCGCAATAAAAGAACGTGGTCACTAGACCAGACGCATGGTGGCTGTTGGTGGGCCGAAGGAATTGTTCTGGCAGTAGCCGCGTGTTTTCGACCAACGTTGATCAAACTAGCTGATAAAGTGAAGGCACCCGTCACGTATATCTCGTATATATGGGTGCATATTTGATGTTACTGCGCGTACCTACTTTTTTTTTTCAGGTAACGGTTGTGCCACGCTAGGCTCAAATCATGACTATAAGAAACAGGCAAACAACACCAGCCCATTTTCGAGCACGTGACAGTCGTTCGCACTAAGAACCTACAAGTTTTACGGCGAGCAACAGTTTCATGAGCTTTTGAATGCGCTGAATGTGTACGCCCGTGTGCAGATATTTTGAAAGATTTTATTCAATAACAAATTACTGAAGAATGTGCGCTGGCATGAGGAATTAAATCAGCGCTCACGTGACTCGAAGCCAAGCATCATAACCCCTAATACACGCACATCTAGGGCGCGATCTTGTACGCGTTCCAGCCTCCGTTCCATCGAGCCGCACACGATTGGTCAATTTGAACGTCGCGGTTGAAATTGGCCAATCGTGTGTGGCTCGATGGAACGGAACACCTCCGTTCCATTTTGGAACGCGTACAAGATCGCGCCCCTAATCAGCCGTTGCAAGTCGCGAGATAAACTCAACGTCATTCTCGGATGGGCAGATTTACCGGGTTGCGCAGAAAGATGCGCAGAACGAAAGGAAGGGCTTCGGCACGGTGACTATAAGACTTGAGGTGAGCATAAAGAAAGAGAGCGAGAGAGAAGCTTAACGCCAGCTCGCGCTATCACTGCTGTATGCCACCGTTGGAGAGCCGGAGGCGTTTGCCTTCGCACAACTGCTGTTCGCAGCAATTGAGTTGATAAAATCGAAGGGTCACTGGCGTCTGCCGGCTTTTCGTTTGAGGATTTCTAACACACGTGCGCACAGCCGCGTGCGATAGGCTGTAGCATAAGGTCCATATACCAGAGGATCATACCTTAAGAAGCCAACAAAGATACCAAGGACAACATAGGGGAATTACTTGTACTTACTAATTGAATTAAAGAAATGATAAATTAATTGAAAATGAAAATTTATGAAAAAAAAAGAAAAACAAAGCGCCGCCGGTGGGGAACGGTCCCACGTCTTCGCATTACGCGTGCAATGCTCTTTCCATTGAGCTACCGCGGCGCCGTATTCCCATCCACTTTCTGGGGTATTTGTTGTACTACTAGAACTAACCCTGGGAATGTCAGCCAGCGCCACCACGCGCGATCCCTGGCGGCGGATGTGGAACATCCTTACCGCCGCAGGCGTCACGAGTACATGATCTTATTGGGTGAAGGCAACTGGTCAATAAACCCACACATGCTACCTGAAGGCATCAATGTTGATTGTCGGATACGAGACCCTCGTTATGTAAGGCCCGATTTTTATTAATCATATCATTAGAAGCCAATAACCAGTCACCAAGGACAACATAGTGGAAATTATCGGTGCTTATTAATTGAATTATTGAAACAAAAAATAAATTACCATGGTGATTAAATTACCATAATACAATAATGATTTATTATTTATCAATTTATTCATCAATTTATCAATGAATATTTTATCAATTGGTTATATAGGGAATTTTTACTAATTAGTTGAATTTATGCTTCGATTTATCGCACTAGTAATGCGCCTCTTCGAATAATCCAGCTCAAGGATAACAATTATGCTCTCTTCCACAGGCGATTTTTAAACTCAATAGAACGTAAAAATGATCACCTTGTATGGTGTACGGCTTCGATCAGTGTCCATCCATTCTAGCATTGTAAAAGTTGGTTCACAAATGCAGAAGGTATACTCATCATCTTTGAAATCAGCAATAACTAGAACTATATCATGGGATCTGTGTGAATTGCTCCACAAACACCTTGACGGCTGCCTTCGCAGGGGAAGGACCTGGGCAAACTGTCTATCAACACTGCGTCCGGATACTCCAGCGGAATGAGCCCTCCAATGGCGACGACTACAAGAACGCATGCGTCGAAAGGGTGGTGATGGAGACGTTGCATGTGAAATGACGTCTTGTCAAGTTGTTTTTGGTTGCTCTGAGAAGTGGACAATGGCGACAATACGCTGACAGTGTTCGTGCTTCTTGTGTGTGTGTTTGTGCGATGAAGTTTTCACCACCTGCACGACTGCATTCTATGCTTCGTTCTTGCATAACACCTTGCACAATAAAGTTTCATCCTGCCGGCTAACTTTGTTATCGGCGCACTTCAGCGATCCTCCCCGTTCTTTACATATTTGCCGCGACAACAGCAGGCTGTCGCAACTGTTAGCAACGTTTGCGGATGTAGATTATTTCAAACGTAACATACGCCGCCATGTGTTCAGGTTGCACTACTTTTGGATGCGCACATCTCTCTTTACGGTATTGCCGTCCGTGCTTCACGAAATGCACGCAAAGATATCGCCACTGCGAGGTGGCGCAACAAACAAATGCAAGGAATATGTGCAGAGAACAAATGCTGCACAATATACGTTGGTGTTTAATTAACTTTCCCTAAGCACCAATAGCACATGGCTGCAAAGGTAAGACTTTGATTTACAATATCATGGGCGAACTTTTTTGTTTCATCCGTTTTTGTTTCATCTCTACGTAGTCAGTGTGAAAGTATTCTCGCGTGGATAAAACACTTGCTTAATGTCTCCTAGTGGGCGATAAACATTGTAGGCAAAAACATCGGCGATAACGACGCACTGACGTGAGCAGGGGCGCAGATTTGGCACAGATTACAGATTGGGCCGACCAGATTCAGCAAGCTTGTCCAACCGCTGTAATCTTACGCTGATCATACGTTATGGGATTATTGAACAGACGGCTGACATTTTCTGCTATCTGCAGGCTTTCTCACCGTAGCGCGAAGCTCTTGATTCCATGGCCTCATTGCCATCGTAGCCCTCGGTCTAGATTACAGCTGTGGGATTTATTTCCGTGGCTATAAAACCTGCGTCGAGTAGCTCTTTTCGGATGACAAGACGCAAAGACATTATGCAATAGTCACAGCGACCACTAAAGAGAGCATCATCTGTTTAAACTGTGTTATTTTGTCATTACTGGTTTCCTTCATTCGACTGCTGGGTTCATTTTGTTGAACTCCGTGCGGAAACTGTAGTGCCATAATGACAGCATAACTGCATAGAATATAAAGAAATTTCTCGTATTTGGGACGCTTGGTGTGCTGGAAAGCTTTCTTAATCCAAGAAGGCCTAGTCACCATTCCACACCAAGGAAAATTGCAACAACTTGATCACCTTTATTTTAGCAGTGGTGAGTGCATTCCTACTAAGAATAAGTACATGTCATTTGAGGTAAAAAGAGAAGCAATGTAGAAGCAAATTTTTTAGTAATTTTATTGCTGAGCTATCTAAGAACTTAGGCTTTACTCCCTAGCATGTCAAAAAAACGCTACTTTAGTTTGAGTTAGGCTTTTCACACTATAATCGCCAACCCGAGGTATAGAACTCGGCGCCGGCATTTGCAGTACTCGATTTTCGACTGCACAATCGACGGTTACCGAAATATTCGACATCGTCCGCCGCCTCTCTAGTGATACCAGTATAATTATTCACCGCCTCGAGGGACTTTCATCGGCTTTTACAGTCGCAGATGGCATCCTTTATCATTGACGTACAGAAAGTGAATCGTACCTACCTGCGGTGCCTGTGGCCATGCGACCATCCGTACTTATCTGTCCCGACGCGCCCTCAGCTGGCCACCTGGGTCAGCAGAAGAATCTGGCTCGCGTTAAGAAAAGATTTTGGTGGTCTGGCATGCACGCCAATGTCTACCTGGAAGTGCCATCCTGCACCAGTCGTCAAGCTCGTAAGCTTGTCACAAACCCACAACCTCTTGCAACCAATCGCCCCTCCTAACGAACCGTTCGATATCTCGGGCTTAGATCGCATGGGTCCGTTTCCTCGCAGTAAGCACGGAAACAAATTTCTCATTGTGGCCTCGGACAACCTGACTAAATGGGCAGAAGTTTGAGCCGTTCCTGATTCTGCAACCACTCGTGTGCCTCGTATTCCGGCATGGTAAGCCGAAGGTGCTGATTTTCGACCGTGTCACAGCGTTTACGTGCATTGAAAGCTTTCTTCTCTAAACATGGAATACGACACGCTGCAGCATCCACTCAACATTCACAAACAGCTGGACAGATCGAGCGCACCAATTGCACCATAAAAGACACCATTTCTTCCTACGTTTGTCCCACACGCGACGACTGGGATGACTACGTCGCTGCTGCAGTTTTCGCTCTAAAAACGTCACAACATGAAGTCACTCGCGCCACACCGTTTCAGCTGCTCTACGGGAGGTCGCCAAGGTTACCGCAACAACACCTTCTTGGCTTCGACACGTCTCTTCAAGAGCGCCCCGCAAGAGTGGACTCCAGGGAGACCCTGCGCCAGGTCGTCGACAGAATAGAGACGACGGGGGCCAGTCAGCCATGGCGTAGGCGTGTAATTGGAGAAAAAGCGGTACAAATATAAGAAAGGTCTGTACGACAACGCAGACTTATTGTACCAGCTTTTTATTTTCAAAAGTGGTTGAAAAGGACGAAATGCAGGTGGTTAACTAAAGTTGCACACGCTCCCATGAAAGCGGAACGATGGGCGGCTTTCACCATTTGCGAGGCGGGCTATCGGCTTCGCTCTCACTTCTCAGCGTTGCTGGAGGAGGGGCTGCTGAGATTGAAAATTCTGCTTATAAAACGTGCTTTTCGAAGTAACCACTGCAGGTGAAAACATTGCCGAGGGTGAGGTTTTCGTTGCGCCTTAAAACATAAGGTCCTTAAAAATCTGTTGTCAGTTCCTTTAAGCATCCTTCCCTTTTATACCAGCTGCCGCCCGATTCATGGGCGATCCCCCGTAGTGGGTTGTACCCTACATTCGAGTATAGGCACCAAACCAAACCAAAGCTCGCTGGCTTTGAAACGAGATAATTCTGCGAGCGATTGGGGCCTAACTTATTTTTTTAAACGTGGTTTAATGGTTATAAAGAAGAAAAAGAGGTCGTGGCCTAATGATTAGAGAAGCGGGCTGCTGTGTTCGACGACAGAGGTTCAATTCTACCATCGGTCACACAATATTTTATTAAAGCGAGGCAAGCGAGGCGAAATAGGAGCCTACCTACCTTGTTACCCACCTACCTGCTGCATAGTGCCAATAGTGAGGCAAAGATTGCTTCGCCCTAAAAAATGAAACACATTTATATATTCAGCAGGACAAACTTTTGGTTCCACCTTTACTAGCATAATTACGGGCACCATCTTTTTTTTTTTCAACGCATACCTCTCATCACCTGTTGTGGCGCCTTATGGAAATATTCTACAGTGTGCGGAAAAATATGACACTCGTTGCAAATCCTCGTGGACTGGCACGAGGTGCTACCGTTTGCGACGTAGTTTTTGGACTGCAGCCGTGTGTCGTAGATGAAGCATGGTCTTGCTACTTCGAATCAATCTTGAAACTAAATTCAGCTGCCTTTAAATATATTAGAACATTGTGAAGCAGGAAGATTCCGGGGTCTTCAGAAGCGTAGAATGTGTAGATACTAAAAGTCGGATACGCTTTCTCTGCCTCAATTACGAAGCAATTCGACCTTTCCAAACGCTGAATCCAAATTCTTGACTGAACAAGACAGAGATTTGTTGAAAGTGATGAATTTGCAAAGTCACCAAGCCGTTTGAAGGCACAAGGTCGAAGTTTACGCAAATTCATCTACAAACCACCATGCTTGCAGCTGTCATTGACTCTAGTAATTTCTTTTCTTTTGTACTTTGTCATTTGCTTCGAACGCCTACTTATTGCCGCTGTCGGCCTCTTTCCGTGACAGGCCGCGAAAAACAAAGATGGGGTACGACGACGTCAACACAAAATACTGACCCAGGCTTAAACGATCGAGTTATGTGAAGCTTCACAACTTGAAAGTAGTAAAATGATTCAATTTCATTTATTTGATGATATCGTAAACGTCAGCAACATTCGTGGCCACATTTTTAGCAAAATTTTATTGTAAATGAGTATAAATAAATGACGCGAAGAGATGAGCAAATAACAACACACGCACACAACGACGTGCACTTTGCTTCAGCGCGCTTGCTCGATGAGCAATGTAGTGACACGACATTTTGTACGATGTGAACAAAAGAGTTCAGGAAGCGAAAACAATCAATTGAAGAAAACAATGGAATACAAAAAGAAAGAATCAATCTAAATTGTAGGGAGACTTGCACAATCAATACAGCTTTCGTGCTGGCTTCAAGCCAACTCGTTCCCTTGCTGGACCACGCGACGCAGTTTTCCCGCTGTGTGGCCTCTAAATCCTGCTCGTTGAGTTCGAGTTGAGTTTCAGCTTGAATTTAACATTTCGTCTGGCAACATCAGTCGATGACGCCATCCTTCACGTGATCTGATAACTCAGTCTCTTCCCTCGCCGCCGTGCAGCAGGTTCTCGGAGCGCTTCGCCGCAGTCTTCGCGCAATCTTCATGACTTTCCCGACTATCCAGGTTAGTTACGTTGACTATTCTTGTGAATATAGTAACGGAAACTGCTTCTGTACCGCGATATTATGCACTAACGGCCCGAGATGGCGCGACGCCGTTGGAATCAACAGGAACCCGGTAGACCTTGAATTGATCTATCGCATTTTACGGGTTACGTGTGCGTCAAAACCACCCGATATTTCCGACAACGCCTCGTCAAGCTCGGACTAGGAACCGCTAGGAAACCCGTTTGGAGCTCGTTGGTAATTGGTTGAATGCCATGTTCATAAGACTGTCGTACGATAGACTGGATTGTTTACACGCACATATGTGCCACGCGTCCGAACCATCCGATCCACCGTAAATGATGACTGCTGTGATTGTTCAAACAGTCAAGATTGCAAATTAGTTCGAAACTTATTATATTTGGTTGGTGGCGATTGTGGTACAGTGGGCAGGATGGTTTTTACGGTGACGGTAATTAGGGAACACTTTTCCGAACCTATCAACCTGCCTGTCGATGCGTGCAGAAAAGATGGATGCTTCACCTACTATGGAACACTTTTGTAAACGTCTCAGCAACGCTTTCGGTGTGGTACGGGTAACAGTAGATGCGAAAAGCCCGATTTCTTCTGCATACATCTGTAACGTGCTTTGTTGTTGTTCGCGGGTAACGTTAATCTCAACCCTGTCTTACAGATTCACCAGAAGTCACAACTGTCTAATAAATCTAAAACGACTAAAGGTAATGCCATGGGGCCACGTTCTGGTGATGTATTGTAGCTAAAGGCAGATTTAGCCCACGGAACCATACACTCAGTACAAGAATAATTAAAAACCACACATGACACTCCAGGACGCGATTGTCTGCACTGATTAACCATCTAGTCATGCTCGACAATGCAAAACCAGTGCGCAATACTGGTAATACCGTCCGTCGCTAACGGAGACGTCAGATTATAGACACGGTGTTGCTTCACGATGATATTGGCGGATAAAGCTGCAGCAGTTTATCTGGCGCCAGAAGTGTGCTTTGTAGCTTACGATCGTAATCGCCTGCTTTTATCGCGCAAATATTGAGGAAGGACCGTTTCAAAGCGGCTGGAAACGAGACCAGAAACGCCGGATCGCCTTTGACCGCTAGTACAGATAGAATCACACTTGTCTAGAGCAGTCGAGCGGCCGGCTGCGGGCTGCAACAGCGCCGCGTACCGGCAGTCGCTGGGTTCGAGATATGTTGGATGCAAGCGCCAAAAGCATGCACGCGGCATGTGCACTTGCGGCCTATCTGCGATGTCAGCCTGTAAATTTGATCATAAGAGATAGTCAGTTATCTTACTTTCTTTTTCTTCTCATGTTTTGTTTTTTGCTTGCTGTCGCTTGTGGAAAGACCGCTGTCCGTGATAAGCGTGTATGTGCAACGGACTGCATGCACTGGCTCTGAGAACTACACATGATTCAAGATAAAAAATGGCAATGATTCATTGGCGTCTCGGTGAATGGTGACGTCAACGCCAATTGGCACATGAAGTGATAGACGCAAACGACGACTGACGCGAAGTAAAACGCATTTTTTGCTATATTATCAGCTGCGGCGCCGGCTGCACGCGACGAAGCAGGCAGCGAATAAGCGCAGATCCCGCCCACCCACGTTCGTGAAAAAATCTACAGGCCGATAACATAAATGGCCGCGAGAGGCCATGCCGCATGCAGGTTCTTGGCGCTTGCATCCAACATATCTCGAACCCAGCGACAGCCGGTAAGCGGCGCTTCTGCAGTCCGCAGCCGGCCGCTCGACTGCTCTAGACAAGTGTGATTCTATCTGTACCAGAAGCACAGAATGAAGCAGTGATAGATGCCGCACAAGTGCGTTTTCGTGCTCCCGCTTGATAAACTTATTTGTCGGTGACAGCTCTTAATCTTATTTCTTGCAACCGCGCACAGCGGGAAAAGATAGCTGTGAGCAAAATGAACGGGCCGCTGCTTGTGAACTTGTCTTGAACTGTATCTCATAATTTGCTGAAGACACTCGAACGAACACGTGTTGTCTTATTTGTCTTCTACATACTTTCAGCCGTATAAAGTTAAACTAACAGTATTGTTTTACGGTGAGGATATGCTAGATATGCAGATGTTGCTTGCACAGGTGGTTTATGCTGTCTGGTAGTCATAATTAAAAAAAAATATGGAGTTTTAGGTGGCAAAGCCACCATCTGATTATGAGGCACGCCGTAGTGGGGGGCTCCGGATTAATTTGGACCACCTGGGGTTCTTAATGTGCACTTAAATATAAGTACACGGGTGTTGTCTGCATTTCCTGGTGGTCATAATTTGGGTGGTCAAGTAGATTGACCAAGAGGATAACTAAAAAAAAAATCTCCGTACAGATGATTACCTAGCGAAGCTGAAACATGTGGTTCCGGTTTATCACTGGGTGAATCTCGGCAGTTCATTAAAGTATTTCTTAATTATGAAGTTACGCACACGTTCGGCTGCGACGACGAGAACGAAGTCCCTGACGGTATGCCCGCAGTCGGCCGTTATCGCTTGCGTCCGATGCCTCGAGTTTGCTCGGTGGCGTGGTTAGCAGCCTTCGCCCACCATTGCCGATTGCGATTCTTCGAAATTAAATTGCCTCAAAATTAAACCTGTCCGTCACGTAAGAGAATGAATGGCATATACTCCCGTAAACGCGGCATAAGCGAAGTGAAATTCTACGCCAGAATGATGAGCGGCAACGCAGCCAGCTGTGGAAGAAGACGACGCTCGAGCCAATGCTGATGATATTATTTATGGACAGGCGACGGACAGACGCTTTTTCGTTTCGCCTACCCATATAAAGCTTCGCTTTAAAACATTTAGCTACCTTTTCTATATTTCGCTATTATTATAATATTATAATAATTATTATAATATTGTCACGACTAAAGAAGACAATGAAGGGATGGACACGAGCGCAAGCATCTCTCTCGCCGAAGAAGTTAAAGTTGGCGCGGACAATTATTGCTGGGCCTTCAATATAGAGCCTGTGTTTGCTGTCGCACCACCGTCGTTCTGTGTGCCGTTTTTCGCATCTTGCGACACTGGTGGAGGTGCTGGGTACTCTCTGATGCCCGGAACTCCTGTGCGGAGTGCAACGCCCAGTTCTAACCCGCAACCAGTTCCTCCAGTGGACACTCCTGTCCACCGCTACAGTCGCCGACTGCGGGGCCTCAGCCCGGAGGTAATCTTCTTGGACAACTCCCCACCAACCGGACCTCTACCTAACGATATGGCAACAGCAGGACCTTCTCAGGTGACTCTGCAGCATCCTCAGACTCCCGAGACATTCCATGGTGATGTTTACGAGGACGTCGAAGATTGGCTCGCGCAATACGAGCGAGTCGCCAAGGCGAATCGGTGGACTGCAGAAGAAAAACTCTCACGCGTCTACTTCGCTCTGGCGGACAGCGCTCGTACGTGGTACGAGAACCGGGAAGCCACACTGACTTCCTGGAATGAGTTTCGACAGCAGCTTTCCACCACCTTCGCAAACAACGATCGTCGCGATTCTGCCCACCAACTAATCGAGTCGCGCATCCAGAAACCGAATGAGAGCGTCGCCATGTTTGCGGAGGACATGACACGCCTGTTCCGCCGCGCTGACCCAGAGATGCCGGAAGCAAAGAAAATCCGCCATCTGATGCGAGGCGTCAAGGAACAACTTTTCGCCGGTCTTCTTCGCAACCCACCGACAACCGTTGCGGAATTCATCTCGGAAGCTACGTCCATCGAACGAGCACTGCAACAACGTTGCCGACCCTTCGATCGCCCAGGCAACGCCTCGAGCAACGTTTCTGCTCTGGCTGCCGGCAATGAGCTTCGTGAGCTCATCCGGGAGGTTGTTCGTGAAGAGATTCGCAACCTCCTTGTGACCCCGCAGGAGTCAGTCGGGGCTTCTGTAGCAGAGGTTGTGCGACAAGAAATCAGGCAGGCATTCTCGTTGCCCGAATCCCTACCAGACCAACGGTCTCTGAACTACGCATCGGCTGTTCATCGTCCTCCTCCAGCAGCAGCCTACAACTCACAACCAATGGCTCGTGCTTTCAACGAGCCGGCATCCCCGCCGTACAACGCGCAGCCACTGACCACGCAACCTAGTGTACCTGTGGAAACATCGGCCTACTTCCCTCCGCAGACAACTACAGCTTGGCCGCAGAGGACGCCCACAAGTCGACCATTTGTTCGCAGGACGGAAATGTGGCGCACCGTCGACCGCCGTCCTTTGTGCTTTCATTGTGGAGAAGCCGGCCACGTTTACCGCTTTTGCCCGTATCGTGACCCCGGATACCAGAGCTTTCCACCCACCTTTCCTCGAGTTCGCTTCGAAAACAGGCGCTACGGTGACGATGTTGCTCCACAAGGACATCCGTTCACTCGTCGAACCCGCTCTCCGTCACCTGCACCGAGCTCTTCGCCGCAAGGTCGCAGTTACGCCGATGTAGTCAGGGGCGGCAGGTCCCCAAGCCCTCGTCGGGGAAACTAACAGAAGCGACCTTTGGGGGGGAGGTTGCCGACCGTCAAAATGCTTCAACACCCCCAACACTATCTGTGCAATCGGACAATATGCCTCTGCCGACCCCAAGGGAAGTCGTAAGTGCCGACCTCGCTGTTTTCATAGACGGACACCCAGTAACCGCGTTAGTAGATACTGGGGCCGATTTCTCAATAATTAGCCAGAAACTCTCCGATAACCTTAATAAAGTCAAGACGTCATGGACTGGTCCCCACATAAGAACGGCGGGAGGTCAATTGATGATCCCTACAGGCAAATGCACAGCCAGAATTGATATTGGTAACTCGACGTTTGTTGCAACTTTCGTTATATTGCTGGCGACTCGCCAAGGTGCTCCAGCATGATCGCCGAACAAATTCCTGGTCTGCTGTTTAGTCATGGCGTATCAGTTGCAAGAGGTGTAGTTGACATCACTCGCGGACAGACGGACGTCCTACTAACAAACTTTAGTCCTGAACGCCGGCATCTTACAAGAGGTATGGCAGTCGCGTACGTGGAAGAGCTGAATGAGGTTACCGACTGCATGACTGTTGAACAAGACGATTCCCCCGGTCTGCCGAACGTGCCTCTATCCGTTGATGTCGGCCCAAGTTTGCTACCTAAACAGAAAGAAAGACTCCTCGAGCTTATTGATGAGTTTCGGAACTGTTTCTCTTCGACGTCCAAAGTTGGCCAGACGCCACTGACCAAACATCGAATTATTACAGACGAAACGGCCAGACCGATACGGCAAAACCCATACCGGGTGGCAGCGCGAGAACGCGAAGCGATAGAAAACCAGGTACAGAAAATGCTCCAAGATGACATTATCCAGCCGTCGAAAAGTCCTTGGGCATCCCCGGTAGTGTTAGTCAAGAAGAAGGATGGCAGCTTGCGCTTCTGCGTCGACTACCGCAAACTCAACCAGGTCACTAAGAAGGACGTTTACCCGCTACCCCGCATAGACGATTCTCTTGATAGACTACGGCATGCACGCTATTTCTCGTCGATGGATCTAAGGAGCGGCTATTGGCAAATAGAAGTAGATGAAAGAGACCGCGAGAAAACAGCATTCGTGACACCTGATGGCCTCTATGAATTTAGGGTACTTCCCTTCGGCTTGTGCTCCGCGCCGGCAACATTTCAGCGGCTAATGGACACCGTTTTATCAGGACTCAAGTGGCAAACGTGCTTAGTATATCTAGACGATGTGATTGTATTCTCTGCGACATTTGACGAGCACTTGAGGCGACTACGTGCTGTTTTTCAAGCCATACGGTCCGCCGGTCTCACGCTTAAGCCGGAAAAATGCCATTTTGGCTTCGAAGAGCTTCTTTTTCTAGGCCATGTTGTCAGTAATGATGGGGTACGGCCTGATCCGGAAAAGATAGCTGCCGTTGAACATTTTCCTGTGCCATCCGACAAAAAGGCAGTGAGACGCTTTTTAGGCTTATGCGCATATTACCGGCGTTTTATTCAGAACTTTTCACGCATTGCGTCGCCGTTGACACGCCTCACCAGAGAAGACGTAGCATTCGTATGGGATGAAGATCAGCAGAAAGCATTCGACGAGCTACGGCAACGCCTTCAAAATCCACCGGTCCTGGGACACTTCGATGAAGACGCCCCGACAGCAGTTCACACCGATGCCAGCAATATCGGCTTAGGAGCTGTACTTGTGCAGTGGCAAGACGGCGCTGAAAAAGTAATAGCTTATGCAAGTAGAAGCCTTTCCCGCACAGAGGAAAATTATTCCACCACAGAAAAAGAGTGTCTTGCGGTGGTTTGGGCGGTGATCAAATTTCGCCCATATTTGTACGGCCGCTCGTTTGCTGTCGTCAGTGACCACCACTCACTTTGCTGGCTGACGAACTTAAAAGACCCATCAGGACGATTGGCACGCTGGAGCCTTAAACTTCAAGAGTTCGACATGACTATTGTGTACAAGTCAGGAAAGCGGCATACGGACGCCGACTGCCTTTCTCGTGCCCCATTCGAACCTGCAAGTACAGAAGATGACGACGCTACAGCGTTTGTTGCCGTTGTCAACACGACTACGCTTGCACAGCAGCAACGCGAAGACCCAGAATTGGAGCCCATTATTAGCTTCCTGGAGGGTCGCACTTCCACTCTGCCAAAACGCTTTGGAAGAGGAGTTCCATCGTTTTGCTTACGCAACGACGTCCTCTATAAAGTGAACTTTTCTCCGAACGGCAGCCCCTACTTGCTCGTCGTCCCACCATCTCTCAGGAATGAAATATTGCAGGCATGCCATGATGAAGCAACATCCGGCCATTTGGGCTTCACACGAACGCTTTACAGAGTGAGACAAAAGTATTACTGGCCAAGATTGACGGCGACCGTTCAACAGTACGTCCGTACATGCCTTGATTGCCAACGGCGGAAAGTGCCAGCCGTCAAACCAGCAGGCTTCCTCCATCCCATCGAAGTACCCAGAACTCCATTTGCACAAGTCGGAATGGATCTGCTAGGCCCATTTCCAACTTCTGCTACGGGACACCGATGGATTATCGTAGCCACGGACTATCTAACGCGCTACGCCGAAACCAAAGCCCTGCCGCGGGGAACGGCCAGTGAAGCAGCTCGATTTTTTATAGAGAATGTTGTACTGAGACATGGCGCCCCCACAGTATTAATAACTGACAGAGGAACTGCATTCACAGCCGAGCTATTGGGCACAGTTTTAAGACTTAGTGGCACATCTCATCGGCAGGCAACGGCGTACCATCCGCAAACGAACGGACTCACGGAGCGCCTCAATAAGACACTTGCGGATATGCTTTGCATGTATGTTGATGTGGAGCATAAAAACTGGGACGAGATATTGCCATATGTCACCTTTGCATACAATACGGCTCAGCAGGAAACAACGAGGATGACACCGTTCCGCCTTCTCCACGGTCGCGATGTCACAACCATGCTCGACGCAATGTTGCCGCATGAACATGGATGCGATGGCGTCGAAACTGATGCTGACTACATCACTCAGCGTGCTGAAGAAGCCCGACAACTTGCACGCATACGTATTCGTCGGCAGCAGGAGTACGATGCAGGGCGCTATAACCTTCGCCACCGAAGAGTCTCCTACGAGCCTGGAGAGAGAGTTTGGGTCTGGACTCCCGTTCGCCATCGTGGCCTTTCAGAGAAACTACTGCGGCGGTACTTCGGTCCGTATAAAGTCATACGACGTCTCTCTGATGTCAACTATGAAGTCGTTTCCGATAGTCCACATTCCTCAAGGCGTCGACGGCATACACCGGAGATTGTGCACGTCGTCCGGATGAAGCCTTATTTGTCCGAATGAAATCACTGCAGCGTACGCGTGGAAAGATCCTGGCGTCGTCACGATAAAGCATCGGGACGATGCTTTCTTAGAAGGGAGGCAATGTCACGACTAAAGAAGACAATGAAGGGATGGACACGAGCGCAAGCATCTCTCTCGCCGAAGAAGTTAAAGTTGGCGCGGACAATTATTGCTGGGCCTTCAATATAGAGCCTGTGTTTGCTGTCGCACCACCGTCGTTCTGTGTGCCGTTTTTCGCATCTTGCGACAATATACGTAAATGCGCACACTGATATAACATGCAGGGCTGTGCATCAACGTTTTCGGCTATTCGTCTGAGCCTGTTTCAAAGAAGCTTCCCCGTTTGGCGTTTCTTTTAGGCACGTCGCTTCGCGGGTGACACGTGATACTGATATGAAGGGACAGGCATGTTTAACGAACATCGCGAGCGCTGCCGCTATCCAGACGCCAGGTGCCCGATTTCACCAAACCACTTTCGCGTGCCCCACAAAGAATTTTAAAGAGACACTAGAAATAAAATTAAGCTAAGCAGGTATGCACCTCAGAACCTCCGCTAGGCTGCGCTGCTGCGCGCCCTGAGAAGCGCCCCCAATTAAAAAAATTTAGGGCCCTTCAACTACTGTGAAGATGGAATCCAGAGAAGCTGTGACTATGGTGGGTCTGCTATAGTGAATATTGCTATAGTGAATTTATATATTATCATTATTAATTTTATTGAGCGTCTTCAGCATGTTCCTTAAAGAGAGATGACACAGGCGTCTTGTTTTCGTCCAGCGCGATGGCCAAGTAGTGGGTTTGCTGCACCAAGTCCGCCCCATCGTAACAGACTAGCGTATGAACCACAGTGTTCATAGCCGCGGCACACTGTACTGCATCGTCATAATCCTGACGTCAGGATCCTGGAAGATGTGATTAAATGAGCGTCCGTCCCATCGTGAGTCCAAAGGCCAACTGCTGATAACAGCGGTAGCGCGATCTCTACGTCACGAGACGAAGGGGCACAACGATTGGTGGGACGTGCCGCCGACGAGTATCGCGACACTTGTGAAAGAGGCGTCGGCGGTGGCGAAGGAGTATACAAATGGGCCATCCATCTTCCGTTTTGACACCTGTGCTAAGGCACAGCTGGCGCGAAACCGCCACGCGCATAGAGCCGAAAATTGTTCATTAACTTCCGGTCTATCTATCTACTTGCGTTGCCGGACACAAACTCCTGGAACCTAGCCTATAAAAGCTTCGCTGTAAAAGGGTCTCTGCGATCACGTCAACGCGCCACTGTCTGTCGCGTGCTCTCTCTCTCACTCTCGTAACTTAGGAGGCGCACGGCATATTTAAAAAAATTGATAAATGATCTTCGTTTTGGCGAGGAATACGAGAAATTTCTAGCCCAATGGCTCGCAAAGGCTTGTAAGGGTTAAACTAAGTGCTTTATGACAAACAGTGCGCGATTGCCAATTCTGTAAACTACTTCAGTCGTTTTGTCACGTGGTCGCCTCACAGGTTCCCAGACCACTAGTCGAATTCCCATATCATCCCATGATTTTTGCCCTTTAAATTGCTGCCAATACATGCTAATCCATTTACTGCATTTCCTCAGTGTACATTTAACCGCCACAATGTTTCTTATCAGCTGGTCCCGCACCGCGGTTCCTCCCGAAAGGCGAGAGCATTGAGTAAACGCGCCCGCATGTACGTAGCTTACTAAGGTTTGTCGCTTTTTCCGTAAGGGACACTGGGTTTATTACAAGGCATGTATCAAGTGAAGACACGCGGACAGAAAAATGCGTGATTTGACTCTGTGTACAGCGTGGTGCTTGTTTCGTCGGTGAACTTCTCTGAAATAAGCAATTGCACGGGCTCCGTGAAATGCGCACTGTTCCGTGTTTGCGAAGCTGTTGGGGCACAGAGCGACACAGAAATACTGTTTACCAAGCTTATGGGACGACGAGACCGCACTTGCCGAAGTGTAAACACAAACACCGGTAAGACGGACTCCAACGTAAACGGGCGTGTGGTTGCTACGACGGGAATGGAAGCGACCATTGACTTTTAATTATTCCACTAGTGGAGCAATTGGCACTGATGTCACGTGCGGGAACTCGAGGTTGGCTATTGGTAAACTGCGCTTCTGTAGAGCCACTCTTACCATGTCGGGAAGCTGCCAACTCAAAATGATTTTGACAGTCTATAGAATTTATATAGACTGCTTTGTCTCTTTATAAATTTATTGTCGTTTATAAAAAATCAGTAGACTGTCTATAGGGAAAATTGGTAGGATATCTATTTTGTTTAATTGCAACCCATAGATTATCTATAAAGAAAAGTCGATACAAAGTATATTTTCATGTGTATTCCCACTTTATGATGTGTCTATAGGCAATAGGCATTTTCTGTGAACGTTTCATATACTAATTGATAGTATATAGAATTGATATGAAGTATAAGGTCATAAATTCATAGACGTTTGCTAGCCTACGATGAGTAGTCTGTAGAAATTCTATAGACTTTATAAACAAATGTGTACAAATTTTAGATGGACGCAAGTCAATTATCATTTTTGACGTAACTGTAATTAAGCGGCTTTTGTTTTGGAGGATGGACACAAGTCAATCACCATTGTCGACAAACTGCTTACCGCAGGCAGCTGATCTGCGCGTATGATGTGACTTTTTAGCTAGTTAATAATGCTTGGGTACAGCGTCATTCGGGGCACGTGATCAGAATGAAAGAGCATTTGCTGAACGCCGTGTAGACGATCTTCCATGGTTCAACATCTGTCCGGTCTTTGCAGAGACGAGAACCTTCCGGCGAGCCGCGCCTGCTACACGACGTCCAAGCACAAAGTTTCGCAACGGACATCAGAAAGCGGGTGTGAACCTCCGAAAGCGACCTGGCTGCGAAGCAGGTAAGTCGGCACTTGCTACACGCATTCGCCTTTAAAAAAAAAAAATGCTGCAGACTTGGGTGGCCTTGTAGAACCACAACCAATTTACCTGCCAAGCTGTTTCTTTCAAGCAGTTGCTATAAAAAATTGAGTTGCCTGTTATAAAATTACAAAATTTAGAACCTTGTCCCTATATGACAGATCATTTCTAATCTTGACAGCATATAACGTTTTCGGCAACTTGGTAAAGAAAGCTTACAAATGCAGTATTTCATCCAAACCCGTTTTACTTTGCGAGAACATTAACCATAATGTTCCTCCATTTTCACCATACATGATCTTGTTGGCGTTCAGATTTCCCCCGGGGCAGCTGGTTATAAATTATGCGTTGTTCCTTAAACAGAGTTACAAAGCTCCGGATTGCCTGTATTTTCTCCTAAGGCATTTTTTGTCCACACACGTTGAATTTTGTTTATATGCTACTTATAACAAGCCTCTAACTATAGGAAACATAAGCAAGATGCCGTTTTTAGTTCATTAAGAACACCGGGTAAATGAACTACGAACCTCGTATAACGCAACATTGGGAAAACATGGTTTATTATTTGCCTACAGCGCTTCTAATCAGGCATTTGACGTTACAGTTTCGTGATACATTGCACGGAACATGACCCTCTTTTCAAACAAACAGTGGCGTACCAACTGCTTCTCGATAGGGGGCGGGGAAACTGCAAACAATCTGACAATCTCGTTCTCTCTCTCTCTCTCTCTCTCTCTCTCTCTCTATATATATATATATATATATATATATATATATATATATATATATATATATAAATTGCTTTTACAATAAGTCACAAAGCAGCAGGGCAATGCATCTGTCAGTAATTTTTATATTTAAAAGACATAAACCTATGTATCATTCACAAATCGTGAACCATTCGGGCCCAAAAATTATTTGCATTTGCATTTATTTCTTGACACTATATAAAATCTACATATGATACAGGGACAAAAGGCAGTGAGTGCCTAGAGGTTCCTGATCCCGCCCAGTAGCAGCAGCGCAGCGTGCGTCAGAAAATGCACATTTGCTACAAATGACGTTGCTAATTAAACAAAGAATTGTATTGAGGCGTGTAATTAGAAATTACAGGCCTATGTCCGTCTTGCCGTGTTTCAGTAAAGCAGTAGAAATACTTATAGCGCAGCGCCTATTTAACTACTTGGACAAGTTCCAACTATTAACACCAAGACAGTTTGGTTTTCGTGCTGGATATTCTACTAACCTAGCTCTAATCACCCTCAGTGACAAGATCAAAGCGGAAATTGATGCGGGCAGATTCGTAGGATCTGTCTTTATCGATTACTCGAAAGCATACGATTCCCTTAATCACAACATTCTCTTTACTAAACTCAGCGCATATGGCATAACAGGTCCATCTTTAGAGCTACTGCGCAGTTATTTACACGACAGACAGCAACAGGTTTGCTGTTGCTGTCTGTCAGGAGTACTGTATGACTATGACGAGTATGGACCCCGTTCCACAGGGGTCCATACTAGAGGGGCCCCCTCTTATTTATAATCTTCATTAATGATTTCCCAAACTGCCTAACTTCTACAGTATGTCTTTTGTACGCGGAAGACACCACTGTTTACGCTTCCCCATAACGACATCTGTATGCTAACTGAGCGTTTAAATGATGAACTAAATAATATCAGTAGTTGGCGCAAAAAATAAATTGCTAATTAACCCTCAGAAAACGAAGTTTATGGTTTTTAGTTCACACAATAAACATCGCCCTAACTTTCCACCACTGTACATAGCTTCTCACCCAATATTACCATCTAATGAGTGCTCATTTTTAGGTGTTCAATTAGACTCCTTTCTAAAGTTTAATTTGCATGTCAGCTTCATAAAAAAGAAAGCCGCTCATGGTATCGGGGTGATTTTAAAGGCCAGACACTACTTTCAAAAGCACACTCTCCTGACATTGTATTATGCCTTTATTCATAGCCATTTAAATTACTGTATCAGTTCTTGGGGCCTCGCATATCGCTGTCATACTGCTCCCTTGCAGCACATCCAAAATAACGCTGTCCGTATCATTGCTTCGGCTCCATGTAATGCTCATGTAACCCCCATTTTCACTGAGTTAGATCTCCTCACAATAAATAAAATTATCTGGGGCAACCACAGCATCGTTATTTACCGCCTACTTAAAAACCCACAATTACATTATATCATTGGCAGGAATAGTCTTGCTAATCCTAACGCTACCAGATTCTCTTTACAAAATAACCTTTTACTTCCAAAATCACGCAGCAACTATGGCCAACTAACTGTTGGTTTTGCTAGTGTGAAAATGTGGAATAACTTACCTGCTCACGGGAAATCCTCACCTACATTATCGTCATACCAACGTTGACTGAGAGCTTATATTAGTACCTTGTAAATTGCATCTCTTCTTTGATGTATATTTGATGCACATTCTTAAATTGTGATGTGTTGCCATAGCTTGTATTGCTTTAACACTGTATAAATTGCGTAATTCGTTTTTTGTTCATAACCGCAATTGACGCCTTTTTATTTATATAATATTATGTAACTAAGAACAAGAGGTCCCGCTGCAGTTTCTAACTGTGGGTCTTCTTTCAGTATATTCTTACTGCATATGTGTACTACTAATGAAGCAATAAACTTGAATCTGAATATGACAACTTGAATCTGAACACTTGAGTTTAAACAGGAAAGTGAAAGTTTCGCAACACATTGCGCTTAAAGTTCTCCCTATTGTCACGGAATTTCAAGTCCGCACGAGATGCGGACTTGAAGCGTTTAGGAGTCTGGGAAACATTTCGACTAGCTGCAGTATGACACCCTGGAACACTTCAGTGAGTAACTTTCTACAAAGGTTGTAATGACCTATACACAGAATAAACATAGATCGCTCGTCACTCGGACACTTTCAAAATTTATTTAAGGTTGCCTGTGGCAGATAGCCAAATTCTAGTTCATGAGCTGGTCTACTCGAAGAGGCGGACATTACTTGCACAAGAGATTGAAATGCATATTCGAATGATTAACAAAAATTCACTAATTAGGTTTTTAACTAATTACCTGATGGCCCATATTGCAATTTACAAATTGTAGCCGTGGAGTTCGCAAGGCGGATCCATTTGAAATTAATTCTCAGATTGACAGCAGTTTCGATATATTAATTCCCGAACTTTCCGGAAAAATGCATTGACGTTCCAGTTAAGTTCGTGCTTCAATGCAGAATGCGACGTTTTGTTAAGAAACTAACTGGAACGCCAATGCATCTCTCCGCAAAGTTCGGGAATTAATATCTCGAAGCTGGTGTCACCCCGAGAAATCGTTCCAAGTGGATCCGCCTTGTGAACTCCATGGCTACAATTTGTAAATTGCAATATGGGCCATCAGGTAATTAGTTAAAACCTAATTAGTGAATTTTTGTTAATCATTCGATTATGCATTTCAATTTCTTGTGCAAGTAATGTCCGCCTCTTCGAGTAGACGAGCTCATGAACTAGAATTGGGCTATCTCTGGGCGGAGATTCAACAGTTCCATCATTTCATAATCCAATGATTTCATGCCGTAAAAGGCACACCAATCGTTGGGGGTGGCTGATTACAATGCTCTATCCGGACCTATGCATTTCCTCGCCTACAGTTTAAATATAGCAAGCCGATTGCGTTTTCAAATATGCGTTTTCAAATATGCTATTCCGGACCGATATGCGGTCCGGAAAAGCTGGGCATGGTGCAAGTAGCGCAAGCGGCAATTTGATAGGGTGGGAACTGTCCAGTGCAAGGCTTTCTCCGCAATGTGAGAACTTGTATGGCGAATCCCGCGCGTCGCCCGCTACAGCGCGTCACGAGGCGGCACAAAAGACAATCCTTGCTGCCCAA
Source organism: Dermacentor silvarum (assembly GCF_013339745.2). Lineage (NCBI taxonomy): Eukaryota > Metazoa > Arthropoda > Arachnida > Ixodida > Ixodidae > Dermacentor > Dermacentor silvarum. The sequence goes on along the minus strand of NC_051164.1, from coordinate 108,747,994 downwards.
GCAGGGGATACTGCTTGGGCAGTATCCCCTTAAAGCATTACTTACGTGGCATTACTTACGTGGCAAAGAAAAGCCTTACTTACGTGGCAACTCGATTCAGAAAATTTAGCTTCAGCTGTAGTTCTGTTAGACTTTCCGGCGTGCAGCCGAAAGTACTCGCTTTCCGAAGATGGAGGGAGGGGGGGGCAAATGGCATACCTTGCCCCCCCCCCCCGATAGATAGGCATATGCAAACAAACATGAAGTTGGTGTCACATAGGGTTATCTCGGATTATTGGGTAGCCTAGCTGCTAACGGCATTATGGCACTTTCGAAAACTAGCTTAATTTTTATTGCAGGCGCAGGATTTATTGCACATGCCCACGTATTTCTTCCATTGCCCTCACGCACATATCTGCCATAGGCTTCCACCCATATTCCCCACATGTTCTGGGTAACATTTTTTTTTTTTTGCCAGAAAAACGGGTCCATTCTGTGTACATGTGAAACACTCTGAACGTTCCAGAATTTATGTCTACGTAATTTATTACAAAACCGTCAATTAACCAGACCCCTCTCAACATTACCTACAAATCACCCATTACCTGGCCCTTAGTTTCACCGAAGCAAGGTGCCTCGTTTAGTACAGCGAGGGCACCAGAACGTCGTATAACACTTCACACTTAAGAAGTAGCTTGAATTCGGGGGTTCCTATCTAAATACATGGGAAAAGAGAAATCGTCTCCCTAGGCAACCAGCGCATCCTCTTTAATGAGTTTTGTTCTGTATTAAAGAAAAAGTTATAATTCATTGACTGTTGCAAGCAGATTTTTATTCAGGACATGGATGTATTCACAAATAATTGCAAATTTTCCGAAAACGAAACTTTAGCTAAAAGCTCTAACTCAGCAATGAAAGCAGGTATCACAAATTTGTAAATTGCATCTAATAATACATCTAAAGCGGGCAAAACTGATTATTGTATTGGCTGTTGAATACATCAGGCTGTCGAATGCGAAAAGAACTTTTACAAAACTCGTGTAAAACATTCTAACAAATTCACGTAAAATATAAACGAATGCATGGAATTTATTCGCTTTGGATGTTCTAATGGATGCAGTTTAAAGAAATGTGATATCTATTCTTGTTGCAGAGTTAAGGATTTGTAAACTTGGTGCTTTTATTGTTTTGAGACTTACCGATGTCTGGCAAATATCTGAAAAACTATTTAAGTCCATAAACCCAGAGGGTATTTAGAGTCTAAAATTGGCCAAGCGGTTATCTCAGAAAAGCATTTCCGCATTTTACAGGCATTTGAACAAGTGGCATCGGAGTTGATGCCGAGCTAAGGCTTCTTCTTAAGGTGGAATTTCCACTAAACATAAAGTTTGTGAAACGCAAAGTTCGCTCGGGACGTTCGGAAACGTTGCAGACCATGGCAGCGTAACACTTGTGAACGCTTTGCTTAAAATTGTTTTTTTTAATCTGTATTTGATCCACACGCATTTAACATGCCACACAAATTTTTCATAGATGTCTGCCCATTTGTGTTAACTGTGCTCTTGATCGCTTATGTATTTAAGTCATTGCAGGGGCTTAATTTTACGCCGCAAGTAAAGCACTCTTTTAATGCTCCGGAGCATTTGAATGCGAAATTTCTTAGAAATGCCGACATTAACCAACATATTTCGAACATTGCGTACGCATTAGCCATAACTTGGGTCTTATTTGGAAAAATAATAACAAGGTACCTTGCCTAATTCACCGAAGACACCGGTGAAACCAACTACAAACCTGGCTTGAGGCATGAACGTACGGAGGGAAACTAGGGTTAAGTAATTATGTGCAAAGCTTCTATATAAACATGGATCACGAAAGGTTCACCACCACTTACTCTTAACATTAACATTATTTTCACCAATTTTGAAGGTGGTGTCTTGCGCCGTTGTTTTAGGACTTTGGCAAATACAGCGAATAAAGGCTGTGTGACCTTCGGCAATGCTCGAACAAGTACCTATCTACAAAGGCTGTTTTAGGCTTCAGAGATGAAACAGTTATCGTTCGTCACACACGGCATGCTTCCAACTCAAACGAAATAAGAAGATCGCGTCTAGTGTAGTTAATCAAGGAGACCATAGAACGACAACTGCCGTGTATAAAGTGTAAAGATCGGGAGGAAATGATTATGCAGTAATTATTTTCAAAGCCCGTATACTTAGCCTAAGCACTTCAAGTTGTCGGTACACGCCACTCATATAGTGACCACCATTTCATTTAACTATGAAATTTCTGTCTTTTATGAATCTCCTACTGAAGAGGAATACTTTTTAGGCGTTTGATATAAAGAACCCAAAACGAGAGCTATACAATTTTCGTTTTACTCCTAAACAACGCAGACTATTAGGAACTCGCCCCTAACAATTCTCGCACTTCCTTATATATACACTTTTGAGTGATTTAGTTTTTTTAAAGGATTTATTGTAAAAAAACTGGCATATAGCGTTTTCGAACGCTACCAGTCGCATTAACAGCTTTGCTGTAATACTGTCTTAAACCATTATCATCACTCAGATCAGCCAGCAGATAAGAGAGAGAGAGAGAGAGCAAATGATAAATGAAAGGCAGGGAGGTTAACCAGGACCTTGCACTGGGGGAAGGAATAAGGGGAGGGAAAGATTAAGAGGAGAAGAAAAAGTCCGATGTGGATATCGCCAACTTAATAATTTTTCTGCTCTATATCACAGACGGTCACTCAATCCGGTAGCTTTGTAAAATCGCAGCAGCGCTTTTATGGCCTTTTTGTAGCTGCGATATGCGAGGTCATGGTCCCAAGATCTTGTTCAAGGGGAACGGTTTTCTATCCAGCTTATATAGAGCTGTGCACAGGTCATGTCTTTCATTTTATAAGATGGGCAGTAGCAAAGGAGGCGTTCTATGTTCTCCTCTACACCGCAGCCATTGCACTGGTTGCTATCGGTCATTCCATTCAAACATGTATATGCATTGGAGAATGCAATGCCCAAGCGTAGGGCCCAATATTGCTTCCTCACGCCGCCGAAGCCTAGGTAATGCCGAGAGAATGCCAAGCATGCTGGGTAAATTCAGGTGCATGCCACTTCTCCAATATAATACGGTGCGCTAGCTTGCTTAAGTTAGAGGCTGCGTGAGTCTTCGATATAGGTACAGAAACAGAATTTCTTCATTCGTGTGCTAGCAGCTTCGTCGGCGAGGTCGTAACCAGACATGCCGCAATGACCCGGCAGCCACTGAAACACGACGTCGTGTACTTTCGCGATCGAATGACGGTGCGTTTCTCCCATCTCCGACATGAGTTTCACAGGACCCGCGACGAAGGGCTGACAGAAGAAATTGTAGGGCCGCTTTTCAGCCGCAGAATATTACTGACTGATTAGCCGGTTGGTTGTTACATAATAAATGGCGCCTCGGAGGGCAACAGGCTTCGAACCGGTCGATGTTGTGACGGAGAAATCTTGTATCTGGTGCCTATTGATCGTGATGGGATAATCACTGCGCCGGTGGAGCTGGTCTGACTGGAAGAGCCATCCGTATACATGTCTACTCGGTCAAAGTAGAAAGTATGCAAACAATGCAGAGTTGCTTGCTTCAAAGTGAAGGTAGACAAGTCAAACTTATTTCTTATTCCTGGAACGGAAATACGCACATCTGGTTCATGTAAACACCACAAGGCTGACGGTGAACGTGCCGAGGGTGTGAAGGCAACACCACCAGCACCACCACCTTGTGCGCAGGCACAAGGCCTACGCACTCCGATCATGACGTCATGCTACCTGACCCGACTGCGATAGAATCTAATGGGGATGCTCCCGCGTAAGCAACAGTGATTTTGACGTCACCGCCAGCCCTGGCAATGGAAATTTCGGGCCAGTGAGCATGGCGTCATATATAGGAGTGCGTAGGCTTGTGCTATCTAGGCGGTGTTGGTGAAAGCCGACGGTGAGTGCTAAGTACGTTGGAAAATGACGCCTGTGGTCGTCATTCTGGCAGACAAGCAAGATAGCTTGATGGCAACCGTGAAATCGTGATCCGTGACAACCGTGATCTGAGTTGTAAGCGTGTCGGTGGTAACGTATGTCGTGATTGGATGGTCTCGAGCCATTATAACTGTTCCTGCTGTTGAGACACTCGGCGGAGACCGAGGCAAACGCGTAGTGCCTGTGTTTGCACGCTCGGAAGTGCTCGAAGATTTGACTTACAAGGTTTAGAAAGCACGGAAGAGCTATAGTACAGGCATCCGATAAAAAGTGCTCGGTACAACCCTGGCATAAACCCCACTGATGAACCCCATGTTTTGCCAGCGATGAACTTGAAGACGCGGACAACAGATATTAGCGTATTCATTAAATGGGCAACCTGAGCGCTCCAGGAGACGTCCCGGTTAACAATGACACCCAAAAACAGATGATTTCTCTTGTAGAAGATAGGCTGGCCATTGATGCATACTGGATAACCAGTTATCGCTCTTCGCGTAAAAGCGAATAATGCACATCGTTCTACCATCTACCATGGTTAGGCCTTGTGTGCAAACATAGCCAGATGCCTGTTGCTGCCTACTGTAGCCTCGCAGGAACCTCAAGGCGAGTCACTGCTGATGCCCATATGCAGATGTCGGCGTAGATTGGGACACTCGCTGTTTTCAGTAGGGAATCGGCCAGCGCAAGAAGCGCGAGGTTGAAAAGAATAGCGCTTAAAAGAGCGTTTCGTAGGATTCCAAGGCCCGTGTAGATCGGTAGTCGGACCATCTTCAATACGTACAAACAAGGAAGTTCGTGTCAAGTAGCTTCGGATCCATCGAAATACTCGCCCTTTAGTGGTCACCGTTGCTGTGAGAACTCGCCTACACAGCTTCAGTGTCTTTTATGTATCAGTTGCTCAGATTGGCAAACATTTTATTTAGGACTGGTAGCGTCAAAAGAGACGGCAGATCCCAATGACAACGTCAATGAAATGACATAGCATGACAACGTCAATGCAATAGCAAAAGCTAAGTTAACAACTTTTGTTTGGTCGTAACGGTGTCGAACAAATAGTAAGGCCTGATTTGGGCCGAAATGGGCGGCGCGTGTGTCTGTGTGTTGCTCGCTAGCTAAACAAGCGATACAAATGCCTCAACAGTAAATCCAAAAGTTAGCTTGTGTACGTAAGCCGCACTGCTCTTTATAGACTTCTACGCCTGCAAATTTAAGGTAATTCAGGAGACTGCAGCACTAAAGCTCGGTTATGACGTCTTTACGACGTGAATGAAAGTCCATGGGGGTATGGGAGGGAGGTGGGGCCGACGCTGTGCTCAGGCACCAAGTGCGTATCTTGCAACCGGGCGCAAGGGGAACTGGCCACTCAATTTCCAACGCGAAAGCAAGAAAGCGGGAAGGCAGCGCGAAAGGGAGGGAGGGAGGGAGGGGCAGCTTCTACTCTGCCAACAACTGGGCTTGTACTTTGCCCGCTTGTGGCGGTCGCCCGCACCGTCTCTTATTTCCACACGGCTCTGACCTTTGTATGCGCTGTGCATTCGCTCGCTGCGATGGCTGCGCTTGCTGCCAGCGTTTTTACAGTCGTTGTCTGCGGTTATTCAGTGTGATCTATTCATGTTTGCTTGTGCGCGCTGACACCACGCTTGTTAATTCAGTTAGTAAGCGAATGTGTCCAAGTTTATGCAGCCGATAAAACTACTATCCCTACTCTGAATAACTCTCTACTAATTTGCTATCGCAATTGATGCTTCGCCTTTTGGGCGAAACAGCGACATTTTTTTTAGATATCACATGCTCACTGACCTTAGAGTAGGACAACATAGCATGCAGCAGCCACAAACACAAAGAAAGTTTGACTGAATGCGCGTTTTAAGACAAAAGGATTCCCACACTAGAGAGTGACATATTTTCGAATTGTGCTTTTCTGCCAGCGACTTTCACGCTTGTTAACATGGTTTTGCAATGCGATATTTTTTTTCTTTACAAAATGGGTAGTCATGCCATGTTTACGATGACGTACACTCGCGCAACAGTGTATGCCGTTTCATATTTGCGTACCATTGAAAGGTTTCAGAAACGCCGCCCTCTCTATCCTAAAATGCACATGGAAATCTAAGGCAAACATCGGAAAGTCGTCGCGCAGTCTTGCAGAGTAAAAACGTCTGCATTGTCGGGGCCTTTTAGAATTACAACGCATTGAATATTTAATAAGCAGCAATCTTTAACGCAATGGAGCAAACTGCAAACACTCCATTTATTTAAAGCGAACAATGTAAAGAGATACTCTTAAACGAACGAACGATCAGTGCACATTGCTCACTGATCTCAGTTGAGATAAATGGCACTGTCACTATTAGAGCACTGCACGGGCCGATTTTTTCATTAGATTAGAGCACGTCCCGGGCCCGTTTTTACGTTGGGCGGGCCGCCCGAGCCCGATCAAAACCTTTATGGCAAGACCCGGGCCCGGCCCGGGCCCGGAAATAATCTACGTTACCCGCCCGGCCCGGCCCGCCACCCTTTACCTTAGGCCCGAGCCCGGCCCGAGCAAGAGTCGAAACCGGCCCGAACCCGACCCGAGACCGAAAAATAATGTTTTTCAGAGTTGAGACGCCCGAGAATAATTCGCTGCACGTTACATGCACACCACTAGAAAGCCCGAGCCCGGCCCGGGCCCGCGTCAAAAAACCCGAGCCCGGCCCGAGCGCGGGTCAAAAAGCACACGCCGTGCCCGAGCCCAGCCCGAGCCCGTGAAAAAACTGTTCTACCCGGCCCGGTCCGGCCCACGGGCTGGGCCGGGCTCGGGCTTACCCGAAAGCCCGAGCCCGTGCAGTGCTCTAGTCACTATGCGTTAAAAAAATGGAGCGTACCACATTAAGCTATAGTGGGCTTACCGAGAAGAATACATGGTAAAGAAAGTCATTTAGGAAACACAACGACATTGAGGTCTATTTTATGGCGATCGATTATGACATATCCACTTATCACAACAGCCTTGACCAAACCGGAATCGGCACCGCAAGCTGTTGAATTGGTGATGTACAACAACGGCTAAGTTGGAACATGAGCACTATGTTTGCCTATATATAGCTCAGTACAAGCCCCTTCAGTGCTGTATAATAGTTTCTGCTGATAATGAGGTGGGCACGTGTTAAACCACCGAAGATCACTACACATTCGTATGAAACCGGACAACAATGACACAACAGAACAGTGCGTTTATTTATGTCATAGCCATGTGTAGTTCATGGTCGCTGCAAAGCCTACTGCCTGGAGTTGGTTTGGATTTGTCGCTTTTGAGGTTAATCATCCATTGATGGAAGATTTGCGGCCTCGAGGGCGGAAACCTGCATGACAAAGGCCAAACTGCTTTAAGACGCCTCACTCGCGAAAGCGAAGCTGTTTCTTCGTAAAATGCGCAAAAATCAATGCAATTTCGGGGTACAATGAAAGCCATAATGAGAGGTTGATTGTACTCCGCAGATTTTTTAGTTAGCTGATTGATGACATGGAGGTGATTTATTGTAGAAAATCCTTTCCTGAAGCCAGCCTGTTCTCTTGGTTGATAGAAGTCAAGCGAGGTGCTTTTTCTTTTGGCAATATTTTGTGCATACTTTATAGCATACTGAAACCAACCTAATGGGCTTATAATTCTTCAATAATTTAAAGTCTTCCTTCTTATGGACTGGTATATTTTTTGCATTCTTCCAACTCTTTGGTACACTTGAAGTCGTGACACATTGCATAGAAAGTACCGCAAGTTATACAAGCACAGTATCTCTTCCATCTTTGATCCAATCGACTGTTATTACATCTTCTCCTGCCTTTGTAGCTTTTCCTCTAGTTATGGAAGGAGCCTCGTTATCCTTTTCTTCCCTGCTTTCAATGAAGCTTGCGTGGATACTCTGGGTACTGTACTTGTCCGTATTCAGTTCTTCTGGTGCTTTTACTACATCAACGAAATTGCTAATGGCATTTGCGCATTACCCTGCTTATCTTTCACGGCATGCACCTTGACCTGTCCTATGTCAAGTATTCTTCTCACAGACTTTTGTATATCGTTTACTTTCTTATTCTTTCTCACATTTGACATTTCAGCGAATTCTATCTGATCTCTTGAGAATTTCATGTTTTGTCATCTCCTTATTAGGTGCTTTCTTACATGGCAAAGCTTACCTACTGGTTGCCTTGGTGCCTTACCTCCAACTTCAATTGCTGCTTCTGAAATCGGCCTAGATGTTATCATCTTCATGTTCCTTCATGGCTGTAGGGAAGCACGAAGAAAGCAAGATAAGGCTCGGGGCCACCTTCGTGACTCTCCTACCTCAGAAAATCTCACAAACTTTAAGAAAGCAAAGAGTGAGCATAGAAGAACGCGCAACCGGGCCAATAGGGAAAGCAGGCCAAAATACATATCAGGCATAAACTCTTACACAGACGAAAGCAAAGCCTGGAACCGAGTCAAGAAATTAAAGGACCGCCAAACCCATCCTCTACAATTAGTAAACACCCAAGGAAACACTCTTCAGGACCAGGCTGATTCCTATAGGTGCCCACTTCGAGTACAATCCTAGTTCGGCCCATTACACAGATACTTTTCTACGGTACCAGCGGCAAGCAGAGCGATTGCCCCTGGATCGGAAAATAACAAATAATGATGCTTACAAACGTCCATTTACCATGGCGGAGTTTCAGGTCTCACTGAGTTGTAATACGTCAATGCCAGGCAGAGACAGAATAGCTTACGACATGATCAAACATTTACACCCTGGAACTCACAAAACACTTCTGTCGCTTTTCAACTCCGTATTCTGTGGGGGGTACATCCCGGCTGCCGCTGCCTGAGAAGAGGAAATAATAATTCCTATTCTCAAGGAAGGACAAGGACCCGACTACGGCTAGCCGTTATAGGCCTATAGCCTTAATAAGTTGCAAACTCTGTGAGAAAATGACTAACCGGTGCCTGATCCATTTTCTCGAAAATAACAAAACACTAGATCCCTTACAGTGCGGTTTCAGGGAAGCTAGATCCACAACAGATCACCTTGTCCGCATCGAAATAAATATTCGTGATACCTTTGCGCATAAACAGTTTTTATTGTAAGTGTTCTTAGACATGAAAAAAAGCATATGACACCACTTGGCGTTTTGGAATCCTTGGTGATCTGGCTGGAGTGTAGGAAGAGGAGGTGTGCTGAGTTGCACTTTATTATTGCGTTAGCAATTATATGCATAGGCGGAAAGTTTTCATTTTTCCGGGAAGGGGTGGGGGGGGGGGGGGGGGGGGGGCTGGGGCCTGACCAGATTTCCGAACCCCACCCATGTAGGCTTATATTCATTTATGTTTATTTATTTACAAATCCCTCACAGGCCTACGAAGAGGCATCGGATGAGGAGGGCGTATGTTACAATAAATGCATTCGGTTAAAACATAGCGATGCTTCAAGGAACAGAAGAAATTTGCATATAACAAAAACTAGACATATCGTCAAAAAAGAAAAGAAGAAAAAGAAGTCAACAGATAAGCATTGCAAAAAAAAAAACAGCAAGGAGTGAAAAAAAAAGTTACATTATACATTACATAGTTACAAAGGACTTTATACCTTGCCTAATATTGAAAAAGCGAAAAAAAGTGAATAAAAAATGTCACAGTTTCGCCCTAAGCGCGAAGCAATGAATGCGATAGCAACACAGTAATGTCATACGAAGTAAGGTGAGCGGCTTTGGTAGCAATATGAATTGTAGTAAACATGAGCTGATTAAGTAAGCAGGTGTGCTGCGGCGTAAGTAGACCGACATGAAGAGAGACTCGATGACCACGAGAAGGCGCGTGGGAAACGGTGGTGTTGATGAGAAGCGCTTCCCGTGGGCAGCGTGTGCGAAGGGACACACCTGTAGCGCTGCACTGCCAATCCGGGCAGCATTGCATGTGTAGCGTGCGTTGGAAAATGTGGCCCGACTATTACTAGCTGAATGAACAAGCGTGGTGTGAGCGCGCACAAGCAAACATGAATAGATCACACTGAATGACTGGAGACGACTGTCAAAACGCTGGCAGCAAGCGCATACGCCGCAGCGAGCGAAGGTACGTGCGGTCTATCGCTTCAACGAAAACTGAGCGGCGAATGCACAGCGCATACAAAGGTCAGAGCCGTGTGGAGATAAGAGACGGTGCGGGCGAGCGACGAGCGCGGTTGTTGGCAGAGTAGAAGTGCGCCCCCCCCCCCCCCCCCCCCCCCCCCCCCCGCTCCGTCCGGCGCTGGCTTCCCGCGTGCCGGAGCGCAGCTTTGCCCCGCCTCCTTTGCTCCCTCGCTCCCTCCCTCCCGTACCCCCACGGCCTTTCAAAGCGCGACGGTCGCGTTTGCTTTCCGCCGTGCGTTCGCTCTCCGTGATAGCGCGCGTCCCCGCACGCTTCCGCTCGGGCGTACGGCGCGCGGCGAAGATTTTATCTATACGGAACCTCACGGTGACGCCGACGGCAGAAATCCGGTTGAAGTGTCCATATAATTGCTATCGCAATAAAATAAAAAAATAACACAATCATTGAGAACGACAATGCATTGAAAGACAATGCATAGAAAACGTAATCGGTTTGATAAAACTGTCATCAGTGTGAAGAAACATGTTTCGTCAAATTACAGCAAAAAGCGTCATGATTTGTGAGCGAGGCAATGCTATCTGGAAGGCTGTTCCAGAGACGGATAGCGCGAGGCAGTGGTGAAAAGTTAAATGCTTTTGTCATGCCATATACACGGGCATAGCTGAAATTATTGTGTAATCTGCGCGATCTGAAGACGTGGTGTTTCAAGCATGGTAGGGATATTCCGTCAGAGTGAATTTATGGAATAATGACAAGCAATGCAATATCACGGCAAGTACTCAGCGACTGCAATGATATTTCGGCTTTGATCTGCGTTATGCTAGACTGGGAACTGTAATTATGAGTAACGAAACGACTTGGGGGGGGGGGGGGCTATTCTGAATTATTTCCAATGCGTCAATTAGGTATTTCTGATGGGAGATGCGTACTCAAGCTGGGGTCGCACGAATATCCAATACGCCAGTTTACGCAAGGCAGATGGAACACTGCGCAAGAACCCCAATGATTTAGATGCATTGGCGGAGACACACGTAATGTGCTCGGACCATGTTGGGTTAGGTGTAAGGTGCACACGAAGATACTTATACTGTGTAGTCGGCGATATAATACTATTGTTAATGTGGTAGATAAACTGCGAATTAACAGGTTTACGGGTGAAAGACATTGCTTTACACTTTGACATGTTTAGTGTCATGAGCCATGTGTTACACCACTGGTTCACGATATCTAGGTCTCGTTGGAGTGCTATGTGATCATCACTGTTGGTTATTTGGCGGTAGATTATGCAATCATCGGCGAATATTCGTATGCAAGGCGATATGTGGTTAGGCAGATCATTTATATAAATTAAAGACAACAGAGGCCCAAGGACGCTTCCTTGCGGCACACTAGAAGTAACGTTAGATTTGGGGGAATCGCAGTCATTAACAGATGTAAATTGCTCTCGATTCGACAAAAAGTTACGTAGCCATGACAATGTATAGGAGTCCAATTTTAACGCAGAAAGTTTCGATATGAGGCGGCAATGTGCCACACGATCAAAAGCTTTCGAAAAATTTAAGGAATAAGCAGTCGGTCAGTAAGTATAGCGATTCATGTTAAGGTGGATATCGGTTGTAAATTCAAATAACTGTGTTTTGCACGAAAACTGTGTTGATTGCGGGGGAAAAAAAGCTGTTAGATTCCAGATTCCAGATGCCAAAGCCGCTTTTTTATCTTTCATGCGCTTAAGGGTATTTGAGAACCATGGATTAGTGATTACGTAACGCCATAGTTTCATTACAAGTGAAAGCATGCCTTATGGCAGTGGTTTCGTTTATTTTCCGGACGCAGAACAAAGGATTACGAGAGTAAAAATTATCAGGTGCCCAAATAAATAAACATATTAACAAATAAATAAAAAAGACAGCGATATCTCAAAAGGGCGAAAGGACTCGATAGCAAATACAGGGACAACGTGGATTGTGTTATTGAGAGGCAGATGCAGCATACGAAGAATAAATATTAATAAGGAAAATGCACAGATAGACTAGGGAGTTTTACAAATAGCGCAACCACGCGTCTTTTCTTACCCAAATGCCTTCACTTTGCTTGCGCTGTTATGGGCCCCATTTTCGTTCCTTTGTATAACTGTTTGCGTTATTTTCTAAGCCAGGTGGTTTGCTTTGACTTGTAAGTTGGTGCCTTTCTCTCTACTATTAAAGACATCAGTTCGTTGTCTGTTACGATGATTTCACCATCATTGAAAGAGTGTTCGTTTGGGCACTTAATCTGGAAATGAAGTCTTCGGCAATCTAATCAAATTGATCTTGCGGGAGAGTTATTCGTGGGCGCGAAAAAATTGCCAGATGGTTCAAACGGGCTTGTCCAGTCGCCGAAGGCAAGAAAAAGACCTTCAAGATGTGGTCGATGAGACCGGTATGGCCAACGCAATTTTTTTTAGCTTGACCATTTCCGGGAAAAGGTTTCGCAGGTGTTCACCCTTGCCCCCCGTAAACATGTGCACGACGTCCCCAAATGTGTGCAATGATGCCGACCTTTGCTGGCTTAAAATGTCAATCAGCATATCTCAGTGCAAAATCAGGCGTCCTGGTTTAAGGTCGTCACCGTAGAACTATGTTATATATGCTTCGTCTTCCTTCCGTATGGCAAGCTGCTCAATGTGGGACATATGCTGCCACATATCAGGTAGCAGCATAAGTCCCTGTTGCTTAACGAAGACAGCACCGTGTCAAGTACTGTGGCGGTACATGTCACTCGCTGATGAAAAAACGTCAGCTGAGGAACCTTCTTGATAGCGGCGTGCAGTCTTCTTTCACCTAATGGCTAGAACACACGGGTCCTCAACTTCTACTTTTCCTGCCTCTGCCATACATATGTGGGTCACGCGCTTCATTTTGGAGTTAATCTGCGCCGAGTTCAAGCTTCGGCCATCCGAGATGGCTGGTCCCTTGCGTGCGCTGTCTCCCCGCGCGCTATATAGTGTTATGTTTCTGCTGGTGCTTATACGGTGGAAAATACACTTCGTTTTCAGCGTCAGACGGGTTCTGGCGAAGTACCGATAAGCGAGGTGCCCCCTATTGGTTTTCAAGGTTTTTGTCGTTGGTGCTCGTGCTGTGTTTGTAGCCGGTGCACATTGCAACGTCCGCAGCCGCGGTAGAAGCGAGCGCGACAGCCATTGTATCGACACTCCGGGAAAATTTTCGCTGTCTTCGTCGCCGTGGTATTCCGTATAAAGTTCAAACGTCATATGAGTGAGCGACCCATACACTACGGGTGCGAGAAAAAGCCCGTAAGGCTGAGCCTTGATGGACATTATCTTCGCTCACGCGCTCAATGTTCGGGTTAGTTGGAGGTGACGTGATCAAATGCGTGCATGGGCAGGAGATCACGCGTCTTCTCATCTAGCCCTGCCGCTGCTGCAAATTACTGTCTGCGGTTGACGCTTACGCGACCCGCATGCCCTTTGCAATTGTTGGTAATCATTGGGGGTGCAATGATCAAGGCCGAGCAGGGATGGCTGCTAACTTCATGCACGCTGCCTTCCTTCTTAGGATGTTTTCCCGCGCCCCAAGTGTTGCAGATCGCATAGCCTAAGTTAAGAGACAGGGGTAATTGGAGATCGCTGACAGAAGCCGTCCTGTAGTGGACATAAAAATTTGCAGATGATGAGGAATCTAATTTTCGGAGTCGCGGTGAATCGCACGCCTGTACGAACCATTCGCCTCCGCGGCCGGCGTTCATCATAATGCCAGCGTTGTGATAGCGACTGTTCGTGGTCATCCAGCGGGACATTTACAGGTTTACATGGTCCGTGCATTGCACGATGTTTATTTTAATTAGTCAGTAAATGTTGCTACAATTCATATAGGCGATATAACCAACGTACACACTCGTGTGAGGGCCGCACTTTTTTGCCGCAATTTTGACGAGCCTTACAAGGAACCGGGCCGTTTTATCTATTTTCCAACTACGAGTATGAAATCCGCCGTAAACCTCCGCGATCGCCTCCTATCGCCCTCTATAGTAGTGTACAACTTTACAAGGCAGCCCCTCAAAGGCGGATGCACACGAGCATCAACCAATGGGCGTGCACTCTAGACTGACGTCATGAGCCGGACGGAGGACATGGCAGCCCGCGCTTCGAGCTGGGCCGAGTTGCGTCAGCGGGACTACTACTTAATTAGTCGCGGTGGCAATAGGTTGCTGTGCTTCAGTGATGAGGGCGGGGCGCCTCTCCTCTCTTCTTAAGGTATAACCGACTTTTTTATATAGTTGCGACGCGCGAAAATACGCTGCGCGGGAAAATTCGCACTGGAGCGCGATGGGAATCGCGCTGAACGCGATTGCTTCTCGGTTGGATTAAAAAAAAATATTTGCTTTCAAGTTGGGCGTGCGGCTCTTACACGGATTTACACGGGAAGAATATTTTTCGTGTAATTGTCTTATGCTTCGCTATCATTATTACTGCTTCGCCTTTCCGGCAAAACTGCAGCCTCTTTTTTTTTCTGAGTCCTAGTAGCATGACTGCTATTGATTCTGATTTCGATTGAATCCAGCTTGGCCTCACTTCGGTTACTATGTTAATTATATATATTTACGACCTCTGCAAGCACGTTGCGATGTTTCCATCCCCAATAAATGTTGTAAATTATAAGTTTTTTTTTAATGAGTCGCTAGCATGACCTACTGGAAAGAGAAGCAATGCTGAGACACATATCATTCACGTGCATTTCACACACCGTTGATGAAAGACTCTGCTGAAGGGGTCACTGAGGTCTGCAGGTCTTTTTCAGTGTCAAAAAGTGCGCAAAACAATTTGTAGCGAGTTGAACATACAGCAACATATTGATTCTCTAGACATTGGCTATCCATATCATTAGAAATAATTGTTAGTTGGCTACCTCTTTCTCTTTCAAAATATCATAAATTTTGTCCAGTGTACACATTTAAATATAATGTGTCTGTGCATGGTGTTCACACTGGAAATTAAAATAGCATGTTGAAGGTGAAAAAATGCGGATGAGGGAGCTTCTGGTGCGTCGGTGCTTCTAATGCGCTTGCTTTCCTATTGCCAGGATTTTCAGAAATAAAACGAAATTATGAATATAAGCCGTACACGTCCGCGTCAACAATGATGCAGTTCGCTTTTAGCCCCAATAACATTATAAGGGAAAATGTAGAGGCAACTCAAAAGAAACCATAAACATTTTGGATAACAGGACTCTGGTGCTGACATTTTGGTACTGACCAACGTGGATAAAATCGTCACCGCGTGTCGTACGCTGTGTGTGCAAGTGAACGCGCAGGAGTGTGAGCCGGCAATCACGGCTCAATGTAGCGAACGCGGGGGAGAAAGGCAGGTCGGAAGCGTGTGATCTTGAGCTTGGCCTCAAGATTCATAAATCTTTTGGCAGGTGACTGTGTACTATAGCGCTTAATTATGAATCCCTCTGATGAAGCATGTTTGCAATCGGATTGGAACGTAATTTCTTCATGGTGCAGCGACTGGCTCATGACGCTTAACACCAAACACCTGCGTATTTCTAGCCGTCCTCCAGCTAATACCCCTCGCTATTCTTCTTAATAACACTCCGTTATCACCAGTCTCATCGTACAAATATCTAGGTAGTCACTTAACACGCAGTCTATCCTGGAAAATGCATGGGAACTACATACCTTACAAGGCTAATCGCACACTCTGATTCTTACGGCGCCATTTCATAGCTTCTAACAGCACCGTTAAGCTTCATCTGTATAGGACGTTAATAAGACCTAAACTAGAATATGCATGCTCCATTTGGGATCCTAATCAGATCACTTTAATTAACACTTTAGAGTCAGCCCTTGGTGTTCCCGTTCTTTCTCTGCGCCGTAATTTATTCGTCGAACTGAAATGACTGGAACTATCTCCCTGCCTTCATCGCAGTCATCACCGACGTCCACAAATTTAAGGAAACTGCCGCCTATTTTGTATGCCCCTCCTCTTTGTAATGCCTCTGACCCTGAGAGTACCGAAACAAATAAAATAAATAAAAAGTGGGTAAAATAGATTTCGACTAAACCCACAGAAAAAAAAAAAAGGCAGAGCCCTTTCACCCTGTGAAGAGGGAAGGCCAGCGAAGCTGGCGCTCTGGTGGGATTTGCTATGTTGGGGTTTAGCTATGTTGAATTTGGCTACAAAATGGTAAACCGACCGACCCCTTCGCTGCGTACTCGGGAAAGAAGCTTCGGTGCTGGCTCCGAGTAGCACAATGGGTTTTTTTTTTTTAACACTTAAACAATGCCCGGCGTTCCTCACGCTTTCCTACGACGTTCCCAGACAAAAGTACTTGACCGAAGATCGGTATATTCAACCGACGCCAACTCCTCTCCCACCCCACTCCTCCGTTGACCTACTTTTTGCGTACACCGCCAATGGTTGGCGCGCCTCACGCTTTCCCCGTTCTCCTTTTCATAACATAAAATGCTCGAGCCAATCATTTTGTTTTCTACGCGCGGACACGATCATCTGAGACTGAGCCATTAACAGCTTTGCTGTAAAAAAAATTTTAAAAAATATGGGCAGCTTGCACTAGTGGTGCAAGCAAGGCTGGAGTAAAAAGTTTTCCAGGTTTTACTAGGCACGGTATTCAGAATCGTCTCGCCGCCGACGCGCTTCCAGATGAGCGGCTTCTTCTTCGGTCGTCCCATGTACTCGCCACAGAGTCAACGGGAGTTCTGCCGCCGCACTTTCTTTACGCAATTCACAGCGACTTGTTTTAGGCCTTTTGACAGCCACGTTGCACTTACCATTTGGAACTCGCTGTCCACTCCTTTCGTAATACATTGAGGGCCCATCACCATATGCCATATTATTATTCGATTTCTAAAGCTTCATATTTGTTTTCGAGCACCAGCCTACATTCGTTTGTTTTTACCCTACCCTACCCAACACTTCTATATCCTGCATTATGCTGAGTTCGGCAGAATGTATGAAATATATTTCATTTCTTGTTTCTCCATTACGGCTTTTCCTGTAGAAACCTGTAGATTCATTTTTCGGAGTCTATTCGTTTCCGCGAATTCTACCAACATCTCTCCTCTACTGCTGCTGGCATGTACTACCTCTAATCTATATATCCTATTTGGCTTTATTACGACGACCGCTACCTTTTCATTAATGCTGTAGAATTCATGAAATAGAAATCATACCCCGCATTCTCTCTTATCTAGAACAACTGTGTAGCAGAGGGCGTGGCCGTTAGTCTGCACTGCATAACCAGTTCTTCACCTCAGTAAGGTCAATAATATTCCAGACAATGGATCTGATAATTCTTCAAGAATTATCAGGCAGCAGAATTAGCTGCTGTGCTAATCTAAGCTAACTCGAGAGGGTTCCTCTGTTAAACGTTGCTAGGTTCAGTTTCCAGAGATTATTAGAACCTTCTGCCGCGTCGCAGGCCTGACCACCACATTGGTCAGGTGCTCCGTAGCCGCTGGGGACCAAGGTTAATTGCAAGAGGTAATTGCCAAATTCCGGGGTATTACGTGTCAGAACCACGATCTGATTATCAGGCAGGTCACACTCCGGATTTAGTTGGACCGCCTGAGCTTGTGTAGCGTGCAGCTAAATGTAAGTACAGGAGCATGTTTGTCTTAGGCCCCCATCAAACTACGGCTGCTTACGGGTGTGCTGGTAGTTCGAAACAACTTGTTTTGAGCATTTACCATATATATTCGTATAAGAGCCGCGCTATTTTTTTCGCAATCGTGAAGAGGTGCGGTCAGTAAACGGGGGTGGGCCAATAGGGTTTCATCTTTCTGACGGTTTGTTTTTCCATGATTTCTTTGTCCAAAAAGAGCGATCGCTGTTGCTTTCATAATGCATATATTTGTTCACGCAAGCACGCCAAGCTACAGGTGGCTGTCTATAGTCCTCAATACAAAGTCCTCAAAGTGAACCTTGGTCATAGGCGTATCTACCGGAGGGGGGGGGGGGGGGGGGGCACTTGCCCCCACCCCAGTTTTGAAAGCGGCACTTTTGAGCTGAATGCTAGAAAGTCCAACAAAACTACAGCTGAAGCTAAATTTGCTTTCGTAATAGAGTGGCCATGTCAGTAATGCGTTTCTTTACTATCGTCTGCTTCTAATAGAGTATCCCCTGCTTGGGCAGCGAAGATTGTCCTTTATGTCTCCTCGGGACTCGCTGGATGGTTCCCGTCCAGACAAATGTCAGCTTGCACTACTATCATCAAGCCCAGTGTTTTCGGACCCCTATATCCATATTTGAAAACACAATCAGCTTATTTAACCTGCAGGCGAGGGGGAGGTCAGGATAATGTAATATAATCAGCCGCGCCCAACGACAGGTGTGGTTTAACGCATGAAATCGTTGGATTTTCAAATGGTGGAACTATTTAATATCTGTCCGAAGACAGCCTACATGGCGTTGCAGTCACAGTAAAAAAATCTAATCAAATCTCTTAAGGGTATAAGTGACGAGTTTCACTGTCTATAATCACGACTTATTGTAGATATGTTCATGAAAGTGACCTTGGTCGAACGTGCAGAGCCACCCCTCGGGCAGTGTACGCTGCTGTGGAGCTCTCGTTGCAACAGAAGCCATGATCCTCGCTCTCTTCTGTGTGCTTTTATTACGTAATAATAATTCCAATACGCCACGAGTCCACTGGCTGCTCGCTGTGGACGACCGCGATTGGCTTACGTTTAGCGCGTCGCAGGCACCAAAATCGGAAGTCCTGGCGTCTACGTTAACATCCAAAATGACATTTGAACTGCACGCCATGGTGACATTTCGAAGGGAGCTCCGCCTTCGAAATGTCTGGAGCGTTGTGGCCCCGCCGTAGCCTTCGCAGTGCAAGGCATTGAAGAAGGAAGGGAAGCACAGCGGATGCCGTGTCTGATTGCCAATAGCTCCGCTTCTGCTGAACGCATTACTTAGTTTTTGTGGTGGAGTACCGCTGTTCGAGTTCATGCCGTTGCTGGTCTGTCGCTCCTTATGGCACCCTCGTTGATCCGGGCTCCTAGCCCTCAATCTTTCGTTCGTTGTCAGGCTACACGTTGCATACAAGGCTCGCAACAACTCCTCCGTATGTACACGTTTATTTACATATGTACATTTCGCCAACAGCTCACGGAGTCATCGACTCCAGCTCTCTCATCGCTCTCCCCCAAAACAGTACCGGATTCCCCCTTTTAAGCAATTCAGTTCACACAAAAATTTCATTCCTCCGCCCCTCGGCAGCGTAGGGCGGAGCACTCTCACAAACAGTTTTATAAGCACACACTGTCACGACCCAATGGTTAGCTGAAATCAGCCCAACAGTTTTCTTTCAGTCACTCCTATTGGTTCATTTCGCTCTTTCCTGTTTTCCTCTGGCCAATCCTTACATTGTAGCTTCACTTCAAAGCAAACACGAGCAAACCAAAAATAAACAAACTAGTAACACAAAAACAGCACCAATAAAGTACACAAGCAAAAACCAGGAAAAGAATTTCCCTTCCATTTTTAATCCCCTTGTTACCCGGCCCATGCACTAGAGCAAGCCGCAAACTAGAGGATGCGCCGCGCAATTGCTTGAACACAGGTGGCGGCCTGCTCTATGCGACGAAGACCGCCTGAGCAACGCGACTCCCATCTGCCCATTAGCCTCACAAGGAGCGCTGCCGACGCGTGCCTTTTTATCCTTTGTCCAGCTCCCCCGACACAGTGGGTGGGGCGACAACAGTGACGATCGGCAAGTGACGCGTTTGTCGGTACCCGTTGCTGAGCCGATGACCATCGGCTCAGCGGCGCCCGCCACCCCGCTCTAAACGGCCTATCTTGCTAGCCGAACTTAACAGCATTGAAGTACGTTTTGCGGCAAAGTATTTCTGAAATAGCCTATTTTCACGCCAAATGGCTTTCTCCACTCGATAAAGAGTGATTCAAGGCCCCTTTAATTACCGATAGAACACTGATTTGAACTTTTTTCTCAAAGCCTGTGCCACTTCTGACCTTGTCGATTTCATTTTCAGGCTGTTTCTAAATAAGTGGTACACTATTAATTGTATCCCAGCAGGAGCAAGAAAGAACAGCAGATGTTTATATTTTGAAAAAAAAAATGAGGGCCATTCTTTGGTGGCGTGTTTGGAAAATTTGCTCTGTGTAGGCTGCTTATGTGCTCCGAAAACAGTTACTGCCGCTAATCGAAATATTTCCCTGACTCCTAAAGCAACAGCACGAGAGACGGTTGAATTTCTGTGTAAATAGAGAATTTTAAGCGCAATGCGTTGCGAAACATTCACTTTCCTGCTTTTAATGCAAGTGTTCCAGACAATTACTAAACGCCCGTTCTTCCATGTGTTTTCGTGCATCACACAAGATCTGGGGATAATTAGGGACATGATATGGTTAATCTGTAGGCAATTTTCCAAATACCTGGTTTAAATGCGCATTTCATAGTAGAATACGTATGCAACTGGTCCATTGGCCGTACAAATTTTTGACCAAGCTTCGCAGTTGAAAAACACATTGTATAAATCACTGTAGTCGTATTTGCAGAAAACGGGCCAGGATGCTTATACTTAGTAATTTATTCCGCGTGAGAACCAAAGCGAATGAAAAAAAAATCTAAAGCAGGCCAAAAAGCTTTGTGGTGACTCCGAAGGGCGAGCAATTTGGGAATGTCTTCATAAGCCAATGTAAATATGTTTGCTGTGTCGTAACATAATGCCAAGGCACTTTATATACTGTATGTGCCCACAAGCCTTCATTGTTACAGAACTCATATGAATTGTTGTGAACCCAACACCCGGAGTGACATACAATTTCAACCCGTGCAGGAGTTCGGTTCTCGAGCCGTTTTCCATGTGAGTCCTGGAGCCACCAGACGTCCTCGTATTGCCAGGTGAAGCAGGTGAGTGCAGCCGTGTTCACGTTTCACGGGCGTCTTGACTCTCAGTCAAACAGCAGTAGTCTTATTTGTTGTGATTCATAATGAACGAATACCTTTGCGCCAGCGACATACAACTCTTTCAGAGTGAAAGAATAACAGCGCGAAAAGACAAGGACGACAGCACGCATGTGTGTTCTCGTCCTTGTCTTTTCGCGCTGTTATTCTTTCACTCCGAAGGAGTTGCATGTCGCCGGCGCAAAGGTATTCGTTCACTATGAATTTCAACGCGCTAGCGCAAATGCGCGGGCAGCGCCGATCGGCGTGAAAAAGAAAGGAAACAAAGAAGTACGGGCACCTGCCCACGCAGGTACCCGTGGAGACGCGAGAAGAGACTTTGCGGAAAAAACCGCAAAGTCTCATCTTGTCCCCCACTACGCCCGAGTGGCGGCCCTCGTCTTTCGAACCCCATGGGCGCTGCGGCGTGCAAATCCCTGCCGGCTCCCAGGATTCGATCGTGGGCTTCGAACCCCATGGGCTGCTGCGGCTCTTCGCGTTGCCGGCTCCCAGGATTCGAACGTGGGCCCTTTCGAGTGCGAGCTCGACACTCTACCCACTCGGCTACCGTAGCGGCACGGTTATCGCCTTACGAAAGGCGACCAGGAGCGTGAGCCTGCTTATCGCCCGGGTGAGGGGGACAAGTG
Organism: Dermacentor silvarum; assembly: GCF_013339745.2. NCBI lineage: Eukaryota > Metazoa > Arthropoda > Arachnida > Ixodida > Ixodidae > Dermacentor > Dermacentor silvarum. The sequence goes on along the minus strand of NC_051164.1, from coordinate 108,726,324 downwards.
CGTGCTACGTCAACGCTTACGTTCGCTTATCGTCTAACAGAATCCTGACCTGCTATCTGCGTAGCAAGCTGTCCGCTTGCTACGAAGAGAAGCGGCGATTTGCGCATGTGCGAGCCGCCCACAATGATACGTTCCCACTCAGTGCACGCAGGCGGCGTTTTTTATTGTTTTTGTAAATCGCATAATTTCAAACAACTTGCTTAGAGCATTGTTTCGCAACCTGCTCCGGCAATCAAGAAGGAGAAAATTGCTGGAAACGTGGCGAAGTTCGTAGGGGCTGTTGGTGCGACAGTGGGACTGCTACAGCGCACCGACTCCATCGAAACACAGACGCTCGGCTATGCTTGGGGAACAGTACATACAAGAAGCGTCCTATTCCTACCTCAGGTAGGAATAGGCAGTTTAGCGTTTCTAACTAGAACGGCTATAGGAAGACTGATCTCAGTGAGGTGGCTGTCGTCCGCCATTTTATCTAACCTCTTTCATGCAGCCAGCGCAGACCGCTTCAAGGAGTAGCATAACATTGTCGTTGAAACTGGCTGTTTCCGCTGTATATATAACCTCCAGTAAGGGAGCATGCGATACAGGGACAATTAAGTGAACTCGCGGTACCAAACTATTGACTGTAACAGAAGCAGCCAGCGACACGCGTCGGCATGCAGTGTATAACCTATTCTGTCGTACGTTGAGATACGCATGCATCCTGGCAGTTTCATCGTCTGATGTAAACTATCTGAATCTGTGCAGGTGTGCGTGGAGTTGGATCCTCGAGCCAGTGTCCCGTGTTAGTCCCGGCGCCGCCAGACCATCGAGGTGCGTGTAACCTTTATGCGTCACAGTTCGCGGGCGGCTTGCGCAATGTGTTTTTCCCGCGGTAAAGTGCTCTAATAAGAACTGTCGCACAATTGACAGTGAAGTGTCACGGGACGCATCGCGCAAGCTGCCCCGATTCACGAACTTTCTGCGAATATGAAGTGGTCCGCGCGCGAATGAATCACTGGTGTAGTAGAATATGCTGCGGTATTTTTGCGGAGTGGCGCAGCTTTTCCGAACTATGACGAATACAATGTAGCAAGCGCCTGCAGTAGCCTGCTTCAGCTGCATTCTGGAAGGAACACGCTCAGGCATTCAAAGTAAGGCTTGGCTATTGTATTCAGTAGGGTGTAGGTCAACGATTTATGAAACTACGGCAGCCCAATGAATTGCACTTATGTCTTTCGACGGACTTCAAGCTTGCGGTGCTGGTTGCATGCGCGGCTTCATATCGACTTTGCAGTGTTGTCTGGACCAGTCGTAAGGGTTCATACAAACTAACCATATGTTATGGGTTGAATTAATGATTCCATATATACATTAGGAACGTCCCTATGCTCCCCTCTACCGGTTTGCCAATGCAACCACGATTCGTCTGGATGCGCCTTTCACTATGCACGAGCTCGACGCTGCGATATCTGCTTCACATCATCATCTTATCCAGGACCAGATGTGATCGCATACGATTTGTCATCTGACGTGAAAGCTCCAGAAGCCTCCTGTCGCTCTATGACTCTACGTGGGAAGCAGGACTGTGCCTGAGAAATTGGAAGTGCAGTCCTTATGTGGCTCTCCTAAAACCCGGAAAATATCCCGCATCGGTGATTGCGAGTAATGGAGCGGATGGTAGTGAACAGACTGGAAGGCTACGACCTAGTATTTCTGTGCAATATTTTGGATACGAAACGTGCCTACGGACAATGTCTTCCACTATTCTATTCTTCAAACGCTTGAAGATTCGGAGTTAGTGGCCGGATGTATGCGTAGCGCACCATTTTCTGTCCATACGGAGGGAGGACTGAAGACAAGACGTAGCAGGGTGGCGTCTTTAGCTCCATATCTTATACTGGTGGGATGCAGACGAGCTACCTGACACAACGCATGGCAATGTATCTGAGGTCTACTAGGGCAGCAAGGCTGCAAGTGCGGCTACCGTCACGGCGAAGACGGTGAGAGGCCTGCAACTCTGCTAGGAGTGTGTGCGGGGGA